>NC_091700.1:8191818-8494848 GCF_041296265.1 Equus caballus | reverse complement strand
ATGTCTACATCTTCCCCTTCAGCAACGGGGACGAGGCCCAGATGACTGTGCTTCCGCATGCTTAGCAAGAGCAGACAATAGGCTTTTTACAAACCGCCATTGTGCACTGGGTCAGAGAGTGTCAGAATGCACCTATGTCAGAAAGGGCCCTTTGCTCTCAGCCGTGCCCTCCATTGCTCTAGAGGTGGAAGGCACAAAGCACTGCCTCCATCCTTCAATTGGAGACAAGCCAGCAACTGTCCTGCTTCCAGCTCTTTAGGAAGCTGGGAAAGCACTCGCATTCCACAGTGCTCTTACAGCGTCCTGGGAACGTCTCATACAAAGGCAGCTGAACACCGTGTCTTTTCAGCCCTTAACTCACCAATCTGCAACATCTGCTTCTGTCGCATTTCCACCTTGCCTACCCGGCTCAGACGAAATGCCTACATCTTCCCCTGATGCGACTGTGCTGATTCCCAAATGATTGAGCATCCACTTGCTTAGGAGGCGATAAACAGCATGACATTTTCCAACCACCCTTTTACACTGCTTAGAGAGTGTTGGAAAGCAGCTATGTCAGAAATGCCCCTTTGCTCTCAGCCATGCCCTCCATTGCTCTCGAGCTGGAAGGCACAAGGCACTGGTTCTGGATCCACCCCTCAATGGGAGGCAAACCACATCTTGGCATGCTTCCAGCTCTTTAGGAACTGGAGAAAAAACTCCCTTTCCACAGTGCTCTTACAGCGTCCAGGGAACATCTCATACAAAGGAGGCTGAACGCCGTTTCTTTTCAGCACTTCACTCGCCAGTCTGGGACATCTGCATGCTGCACCTTTCCACCTTGCCAACACGGCTCAGACGAAATGCCTACATCTTCCCCTTGAGCAATGGGGATGAGGCCCAAATGATTGTGGCTCCAAATGCTGAGGAGGAGAGAGACAATAGGCTTTTAACTGACCACGAAGTGCAACGGTTGGGAGAGTGTCAGAAAGCACCAATGACAGAAAGACCCCTTTACTCTCAGCCGCGCCCTCCATTGCTGTAGAGGTGGAAGGCACAAAGCACTGCCTCCATCCTTCAATGGGAGACAAGCCATAAACTGTCTTGCCTCCAGCTCTTTAGGAAGCTGGGAAAGAACTCGCTTTCCACAGTGCTGTTACAGCATACGAGGAAACTCTCATACAGAGGCAGCTCAAATGCCATTTCTTCCCAGTGCTTAACTGGCCGCTTTAGGACTTCCGCTTCTGCCACAGTTCCACCTTGCCAACCCGGCTCAGACGAAATGCCTACATCTTCCCCTTAAGCAACGGGGGTGAAGCCCACATTATTGTGCTGCCACATGCTTAGCAGGAGCAGACAATAGGCCTTTAACAAACTGCCATTGTGCACTGGGACAGAGAGTGTCAGAATGCACCTATGTCAGAAAGGGCCCTTTGCTCTCAGCCGTGCCCTCCATTGCTCTAGAGGTGGAAGGCACAAAGCACTGCCTCCATCCTTCAATTGGAGACAAGCCAGCAACTGGCCTGCTTCCAGATCTTTAGGAATCTGGGAAAGCACTCGCATTCCACAGTGCTCCTACAGCGTCCTGGGAACGTCTCATACAAAGGCAGCTGAACACCGTGTCTTTTCAGCCCTTAACTCACCAATCTGCAACATCTGCTTCTGCCGCATTTCCACCTTGCCAACCCGGCTCAGACGAAATGCCTACATCTTCCCCTTAATCGACTGTGCTGATTCCCAAATGATTGAGCCTCCACATGCTTAGGAGGCGATAAACTGCATGCCTTTTTCCAACCACCATTTTACACTGCTTAGAGAGTGTCGGAAAGCAGATATGTCAGAAAGGCCCCTTTGCTCTCAGCCATGCCCTCCATTGCTCTCGAGGTGGAAGGCACAAGGCACTGGTTCTGGATCCACCCCTCAATGGGAGACAAACCACATCTTGGCCTGCTTCCAGCTCTTTAGGAAGTGGAGAATAAACTCCCTTTCCACAGTGCTCTTAAAGCATCCTGGGAACATCTCATACAAAGGAGGCTGAACGCCGTTTCTTTTCAGCACTTCACTCGCCAGTCTGGGACATCTGCATGCTGCACGTTTCCACCTTGCCAACACGGCTCAGGCGAAATGCCTACATCTTCCCCTTGAGCAATGGGGATGAGGCCCATAGGATTGTCGTTCCACATGGTGAGGAGGAGAGAGACAATAGGCTTTTAACTAACCACGAAGTGCAACGGTTGGGAGAGTGTCAGAAAGCACCAATGGCAGAAAGACCCCTTTACTCTCAGCCGCGCCCTCCATTGCTGTAGAGTTGGAAGGCACAAAGCACTGTCTCCATCCTTCAATGGGAGACAAGCCATAAACTGCCTTGCCTCCAGCTCTTTAGGAAGCTGGGAAAGAACTCGCTTTCCACAGTGCTGTTACAGCATACGAGGAAACTCTCATACAGAGGCAGCTCAAACGCCATTTCTTCCCAGTGCTTAACTGGCCGCTTTAGGACTTGTGCTTCTGCTACAGTTCCGCCTTGCCAACCCGGCTCAGACGAAATGCCTACATCTTCCCCTTAAGCAACGGGGGCGAAGCCGACATGATTGTGCTGCCACATGCTTAGCAGGAGCAGACAATAGGCTTTTTACAAACCGCCATTGTGCACTGGGTCAGAGAGTGTCAGAATGCACCTATGTCAGAAAGGGCCCTTTGCTCTCAGCCGTGCCCTCCATTGCTCTAGAGGTGGAAGGCACAAGGCACTGCCTCCATCCTTCAATTGGAGACAAGCCATAAACTGTCTTGCCTGCAGCTCTTTAGGAAGCTGACAAACAACTCGCTTTCCACAGTCCTGTTACAGCAGACCGGGGAACTTCTCATACAAAGTCAGCTCAAATGGCATTTCTTCCCAGCCCTTAACTCGCAGCTTTAGGACTCCTGCTTCTGCCGCATTTCCACCTTGCCAAACCGGCTCAGATGAAATGCCTACATCTTCCCCTGAAGCAACTGGGCTGAGTCCCAAATGATTGAGCGTCCTCGTGCTTAGGAGGCGATAGACTGCAGGCCTTTTTCCAGCCACCATTGTGCACTGCTGGAGAGAGTGTCGGAAAGCAGCTATGTCAGAAAGACCCCTTTGCTCTCAGCCATGCCCTTCATTGCTCTAGACTTGGAATGCACAATGCACTGGCTTCGCCCCTCAAGGGGCGATAAGCCACAGACCATCGTCCTTCCAACTCTTTAGGAAGCTGAGCAAGAACTCGCTTTCAACAGTGCTCTTTCTGTGTCCTGGCAACATCTCATACAAAGGCAGCTGATATGCCATTTCTTTTCAGCGCTTAACTCGCAGATTTGGAACTTCTGCTCCTGCCACATTTCCAGCTTGCCAACCCGGCTCAGACGAAATGTCTACATCTTCCCCTTCAGCAACGGGGACGAGGCGCAGATGACTGTGCTTCCGCATGCTTAGCAGGAGCAGACAATAGTCTTTTTACAAACCGCCATTGTGCACTGGGTCAGAGAGTGTCAGAATGCACCTATGCCAGAAAGGGCCCTTTGCTCTCAGCCGTGCCCTCCATTGCTCTAGAAGTGGAAGGCACAAAGCACTGCCTCCATCCTTCAATTGGAGACAAGCCAGCAACTGGCCTGCTTCCAGCTCTTTAGGAAGCTGGGAAAGAAATCGCATTCCACAGTGCTCTTACAGTGCCCTGGGAACGTCTCATTCAAAGGCAGCTGAACACCGTGTCTTTTCAGCTCTTAACTCACCAATCTGCAACATCTGCTTCTGCCGCATTTCCACCTTGCCAAACTGGCTCAGACGAAATGCCTACATCTTCCCCTCAAGCGACTGTGCTGATTACCAAATGATTGAGCATCCACATGCTTAGGACGCGATAAACTGCATGCCTTTTTCCAACCACCATTTTACACTGCTTACAGAGCGTCGGAAAGCAGCTATGTCAGAAAGGCCCCTTTGCTCTCAGCCATGCCCTCCATTGCTCTCGAGGTGGAAGGCACAAGGCACTGGTTCTGGATCCACCCCTCAATGGGAGACAAACCACATCTTGGCCTGCTTCCAGCTCTTTAGGAAGTGGAGAAAAAACTCCCTTTCCACAGTGCTCTTACAGCGTCTTGGGAACATATACAAAGGAGGCTGAATGCTGTTTCTTTTCAGCATTTCACTCGCCAGTCTGGGACATCTGCATCCTGCAAGTTTCCACCTTGCCACCCCGGGTCAGGCGAAATGCCTACATCTTCCCCTTGAGCAATGGGGTTGAGGCCCACAGGATTGTGCTTCCGCATGCTGAGGAGGAGAGAGACAATAGGCTTTTAACTTACCATGAAGTGCAACGGTTGGGAGAGTGTCAGAAAGCACCAATGGCAGAAAGACACCTTTACTCTCAGCCGCGCCCTCCATTGCTGTAGAGGTGGAAGGCACAAAGCACTGCCTCCATGCTTCAATGGGAGACCAGCCATAAACTGTCTTGCCTCCAGCTCTTTAGGAAGCTGGGAAGGGACTCGCTTTCCACAGTGCTGTTACAGCATACGAGGAAACTCTCATACAGGGGCAGCTCAAACGCCATTTCTTCCCAGTGCTTAACTGGCCGCTTTAGGACTTCCGCTTCTGCCACAGTTCCACCTTGCCAACCCGGCTCAGATGAAATGCCTACATCTTCCCCTTAAGCAACGGGGGCGAAGCCCACATGATTGTGCTGCCACATGCTTAGCAGGAGCAGACAGTAGGCTTTTTACAAACCGCCATTGTGCACTGGGTCAGAGAGTGTCAGAATGCACCTATGTCAGAAAGGGCCCTTTGCTCTCAGCCGTGCACTCCATTGCTGTAGAGGTGGAAGGCACAAGGCACTGCCTCCATCATTCAATTTGAGACAAGCCATAAACTGTCTTTCCTCCAGCTCTTTAGGAAGCTGACAAACAACTCGCTTTCCACAGTCCTGTTACAGCAGACCGGGGAACTTCTCATACAAAGGCAGCTCCAATGGCATTTCTTCCCAGCCCTTAACTCGCAGCTTTAGGACTCCTGCATCTGCCGCAATTCCACCTGGCCGACCCGGCTCAGACAAAATGCCTACATCTTCCCCTGAAGCAACTGGGCTGAGTCCCAAATGATTGAGCGTCCACGTGATTAGGAGGCGATAGACTGCACGCCTTCTTCCAACCACCATTGTGCACTGCTGGAGAGAGTGTCGGAAAGCGGCTATGTCAGAAAGACCCCTTTGCTCTCAGCCGTGCCCTTCATTGCTCTAGACGTGGAATGCACAATGCACTGGCTCCCCCCCTCAAGGGGCGACAAGCCACAGACTATCTTCCTTCCATCTCTTTAGGAAGCCGAGCAAGAACTCGCTTTCAACAGTGCTCTTTCTGTGTCCTGGCAACATCTCATACAAAGGCAGCTGATATGCCATTTCTTTTCAGCGCTTAACTCGCATATTTGGAACTGCTGCTCCTGCCACATTTCCAACTAGCCAACCCGGCTCAGACGAAATGTCTACCTCTTCCCCTTCAGCAACGGGGACGAGGCCCAGATGACTGTGCTTCCGCATGCTTAGCAGGAGCAGACAATAGGCTATTTACAAACCGCCATTGTGCACTGGGTCAGAGAGTGTCAGAATGCACCTATGTCAGAAAGGGCCCTTTGCTCTCAGCCGTGCCCTCCATTGCTCTAGAGGTGGAAGGCACAAAGCACTGCCTCCATCCTTCCATTGGAGACAAGCCTGCAACTGTCCTGCTTCCAGCTCTTTAGGAAGCTGGGAAAGCTCTCGCATCCAACAGTGCTCTTACAGCCTCCTGGGAACGTCTGATACAAAGGCAGCTGAACACCGTGTCTTTTCAGCCCTTAACTCAGCAATCTGCAGCATCTGCTTCTCCCACATTTCCACCTTGCCAACCCGGCTCAGACGAAATAGCTACATCTTCCCCTGAAGCGACTGTGCTGATTCCCAAATGATTGAGCGTCCACGCGCTTAGGTAGCGATAGACTGCACGCCTTTTTCCAACCACCATTGCGCACTGCTGGAGAGAGTGTCGGAAAGCAGCTATGTCAGAAAGACCCCTTTGCTCTCAGACGTGCCCTTCATTGCTCTAGACGTGGGATGCACAATGCACTGGCTCCCCCCCTCAAGGGGTGACAATCCAGCGACCATCTTCCTTCCATCTCTTTAGGAAGCTGAGCAAGAGCTCGCTTTCAACAGTGCTCTTTCTGTGTCCTGGCGACATCTCATACAAAGGCAGCTGATATGCCATTTCTTTTCAGCGCTTAACTCGCAGATTTGGAACTTCTGCTCCTGCAACATTTCCACCTTGCCAACCCGGCTCACATGAAATGTCTACCTCTTCCCCTTCAGCACTGGGGACGAGGCCCAGATGACTGTGCTTCCGCATGCTTAGCAGGAGCAGACAATAGGCTTTATACAAACCGCCATTGTGCACTGGGTCAGAGAGTGTCAGAATGCACCTACGTCAAAAAGGGCCATTTGTTCTCAGCCGTGCCCTCCATTGCTCTAGAGGTGGAAGGCACAAAGCACTGCCTCCATCCTTCAATTGGAGACAAGCCAGCAACTGTCCTGCTTCCAGCTCTTTAGGAAGCTGGGAAAGCACTCGCATTCCACAGTGCTCTTACAGCGTCCTGGGAACGTCTCATACAAAGGCAGCTGAACACCGTGTCTTTTCAGCCCTTAACTCACCAATCTGCAACATCTGCTTATGCCGCATTTCCACCTTGCCAACCCGGCTCAGACGAAATGCCTACATCTTCCCCTCAAGCGACTGTGCTGATTCCCAAATGATTGAGCATCCACATGCTTAGGAGGCGATAAACTGCATGCCTCTTTCCAACCACCATTTTACACTGCTTAGAGAGCGTCGGAAAACAGCTATGTCAGAAAGGCCCCTTTGCTCTCAGCCATGCCCTCCATGGCTCTCGAGGTGTAAGGCACAAGGCACTGGTTCTGGATCCACACCTCAATGGGAGACAAACCACATCTTGGCCTGCTTCCAGCTCTTTAGGAAGTGGAGAAAAAACTCCCTTTCCACAGTGCTCTTACAGCGTCCTGGGAACATCGCATACAAAGGAGGCTGAACGCCGTTTCTTTTCAGCACTTCACTCGCCAGTCCGGGACATCTGCATCCTGCACGTTTCCACCTTGCCAACCCGGCTCAGACGAAATGCCTACAACTTCCCCTTGAGCAATGGGGATGAGGCCCATAGGATTGTGGTTCCACATGCTGAGGAGTTCAGAGACAATAGGCTTTTAACTAACCACAAAGTGCAACGGTTGGGAGAGTGTCAGAAAGCACAAATGGCAGAAAGACCCCTTTACTCTCAGCCGCGCCCTCCATTGCTGTAGAGGTGGAAGGCACAAAGCACCGCCTCCATCCTTCAATGGGAGACAAGACATAAACTGTCTTCTCTCCAGCCCTTTAGGAAGCTGGGAAAGAACTCGCTTTCCACAGTGCTGTTACAGCATACGAGGAAACTCTCATACAGAGGCAGCTCAAACTCCATTTCTTTCCAGCGCTTAACTGGCCGCTTTAGGACTTCCGCTTCGGCCACAGTTCCACCTTGCCAACCCGGCTCAGACGAAATGCCTTCATCTTCCCCTTAAGCAACGGGGGCGAAGACCACATGATTGTTCTTCCACATGATTAGCAGGAGCAGACAATAGGCTTTTTACAAACCGAAATTGTGCACTGCTGGAGAGAGTGTCGGAAAGCAGCTATGTCAGAAAGACCCCTTTGCTCTCAGCCGTGCCCTCCATTGCTCTAGAGGTGGAAGGCACAAAGCACTGCCTCCATCCTTCAATTGGAGACAAGCCAGCAACTGGCCTGCTTCCAGATCTTTAGGAATCTGGGAAAGCACTCGCATTCCACAGTGCTCCTACAGCGTCCTGGGAACGTCTCATACAAAGGCAGCTGAACACCGTGTCTTTTCAGCCCTTAACTCACCAATCTGCAACATCTGCTTCTGCCGCATTTCCACCTTGCCAACCCGGCTCAGACGAAATGCCTACATCTTCCCCTTAATCGACTGTGCTGATTCCCAAATGATTGAGCCTCCACATGCTTAGGAGGCGATAAACTGCATGCCTTTTTCCAACCACCATTTTACACTGCTTAGAGAGTGTCGGAAAGCAGATATGTCAGAAAGGCCCCTTTGCTCTCAGCCATGCCCTCCATTGCTCTCGAGGTGGAAGGCACAAGGCACTGGTTCTGGATCCACCCCTCAATGGGAGACAAACCACATCTTGGCCTGCTTCCAGCTCTTTAGGAAGTGGAGAATAAACTCCCTTTCCACAGTGCTCTTAAAGCATCCTGGGAACATCTCATACAAAGGAGGCTGAACGCCGTTTCTTTTCAGCACTTCACTCGCCAGTCTGGGACATCTGCATGCTGCACGTTTCCACCTTGCCAACACGGCTCAGGCGAAATGCCTACATCTTCCCCTTGAGCAATGGGGATGAGGCCCATAGGATTGTCGTTCCACATGGTGAGGAGGAGAGAGACAATAGGCTTTTAACTAACCACGAAGTGCAACGGTTGGGAGAGTGTCAGAAAGCACCAATGGCAGAAAGACCCCTTTACTCTCAGCCGCGCCCTCCATTGCTGTAGAGTTGGAAGGCACAAAGCACTGTCTCCATCCTTCAATGGGAGACAAGCCATAAACTGCCTTGCCTCCAGCTCTTTAGGAAGCTGGGAAAGAACTCGCTTTCCACAGTGCTGTTACAGCATACGAGGAAACTCTCATACAGAGGCAGCTCAAACGCCATTTCTTCCCAGTGCTTAACTGGCCGCTTTAGGACTTGTGCTTCTGCTACAGTTCCGCCTTGCCAACCCGGCTCAGACGAAATGCCTACATCTTCCCCTTAAGCAACGGGGGCGAAGCCGACATGATTGTGCTGCCACATGCTTAGCAGGAGCAGACAATAGGCTTTTTACAAACCGCCATTGTGCACTGGGTCAGAGAGTGTCAGAATGCACCTATGTCAGAAAGGGCCCTTTGCTCTCAGCCGTGCCCTCCATTGCTCTAGAGGTGGAAGGCACAAGGCACTGCCTCCATCCTTCAATTGGAGACAAGCCATAAACTGTCTTGCCTGCAGCTCTTTAGGAAGCTGACAAACAACTCGCTTTCCACAGTCCTGTTACAGCAGACCGGGGAACTTCTCATACAAAGTCAGCTCAAATGGCATTTCTTCCCAGCCCTTAACTCGCAGCTTTAGGACTCCTGCTTCTGCCGCATTTCCACCTTGCCAAACCGGCTCAGATGAAATGCCTACATCTTCCCCTGAAGCAACTGGGCTGAGTCCCAAATGATTGAGCGTCCTCGTGCTTAGGAGGCGATAGACTGCAGGCCTTTTTCCAGCCACCATTGTGCACTGCTGGAGAGAGTGTCGGAAAGCAGCTATGTCAGAAAGACCCCTTTGCTCTCAGCCATGCCCTTCATTGCTCTAGACTTGGAATGCACAATGCACTGGCTTCGCCCCTCAAGGGGCGATAAGCCACAGACCATCGTCCTTCCAACTCTTTAGGAAGCTGAGCAAGAACTCGCTTTCAACAGTGCTCTTTCTGTGTCCTGGCAACATCTCATACAAAGGCAGCTGATATGCCATTTCTTTTCAGCGCTTAACTCGCAGATTTGGAACTTCTGCTCCTGCCACATTTCCAGCTTGCCAACCCGGCTCAGACGAAATGTCTACATCTTCCCCTTCAGCAACGGGGACGAGGCGCAGATGACTGTGCTTCCGCATGCTTAGCAGGAGCAGACAATAGTCTTTTTACAAACCGCCATTGTGCACTGGGTCAGAGAGTGTCAGAATGCACCTATGCCAGAAAGGGCCCTTTGCTCTCAGCCGTGCCCTCCATTGCTCTAGAAGTGGAAGGCACAAAGCACTGCCTCCATCCTTCAATTGGAGACAAGCCAGCAACTGGCCTGCTTCCAGCTCTTTAGGAAGCTGGGAAAGAAATCGCATTCCACAGTGCTCTTACAGTGCCCTGGGAACGTCTCATTCAAAGGCAGCTGAACACCGTGTCTTTTCAGCTCTTAACTCACCAATCTGCAACATCTGCTTCTGCCGCATTTCCACCTTGCCAAACTGGCTCAGACGAAATGCCTACATCTTCCCCTCAAGCGACTGTGCTGATTCCCAAATGATTGAGCATCCACATGCTTAGGACGCGATAAACTGCATGCCTTTTTCCAACCACCATTTTACACTGCTTACAGAGCGTCGGAAAGCAGCTATGTCAGAAAGGCCCCTTTGCTCTCAGCCATGCCCTCCATTGCTCTCGAGGTGGAAGGCACAAGGCACTGGTTCTGGATCCACCCCTCAATGGGAGACAAACCACATCTTGGCCTGCTTCCAGCTCTTTAGGAAGTGGAGAAAAAACTCCCTTTCCACAGTGCTCTTACAGCGTCTTGGGAACATATACAAAGGAGGCTGAATGCTGTTTCTTTTCAGCATTTCACTCGCCAGTCTGGGACATCTGCATCCTGCAAGTTTCCACCTTGCCACCCCGGGTCAGGCGAAATGCCTACATCTTCCCCTTGAGCAATGGGGTTGAGGCCCACAGGATTGTGCTTCCGCATGCTGAGGAGGAGAGAGACAATAGGCTTTTAACTTACCATGAAGTGCAACGGTTGGGAGAGTGTCAGAAAGCACCAATGGCAGAAAGACACCTTTACTCTCAGCCGCGCCCTCCATTGCTGTAGAGGTGGAAGGCACAAAGCACTGCCTCCATGCTTCAATGGGAGACCAGCCATAAACTGTCTTGCCTCCAGCTCTTTAGGAAGCTGGGAAGGGACTCGCTTTCCACAGTGCTGTTACAGCATACGAGGAAACTCTCATACAGGGGCAGCTCAAACGCCATTTCTTCCCAGTGCTTAACTGGCCGCTTTAGGACTTCCGCTTCTGCCACAGTTCCACCTTGCCAACCCGGCTCAGATGAAATGCCTACATCTTCCCCTTAAGCAACGGGGGCGAAGCCCACATGATTGTGCTGCCACATGCTTAGCAGGAGCAGACAGTAGGCTTTTTACAAACCGCCATTGTGCACTGGGTCAGAGAGTGTCAGAATGCACCTATGTCAGAAAGGGCCCTTTGCTCTCAGCCGTGCACTCCATTGCTGTAGAGGTGGAAGGCACAAGGCACTGCCTCCATCATTCAATTTGAGACAAGCCATAAACTGTCTTTCCTCCAGCTCTTTAGGAAGCTGACAAACAACTCGCTTTCCACAGTCCTGTTACAGCAGACCGGGGAACTTCTCATACAAAGGCAGCTCCAATGGCATTTCTTCCCAGCCCTTAACTCGCAGCTTTAGGACTCCTGCATCTGCCGCAATTCCACCTGGCCGACCCGGCTCAGACAAAATGCCTACATCTTCCCCTGAAGCAACTGGGCTGAGTCCCAAATGATTGAGCGTCCACGTGCTTAGGAGGCGATAGACTGCACGCCTTCTTCCAACCACCATTGTGCACTGCTGGAGAGAGTGTCGGAAAGCGGCTATGTCAGAAAGACCCCTTTGCTCTCAGCCGTGCCCTTCATTGCTCTAGACGTGGAATGCACAATGCACTGGCTCCCCCCCTCAAGGGGCGACAAGCCACAGACTATCTTCCTTCCATCTCTTTAGGAAGCCGAGCAAGAACTCGCTTTCAACAGTGCTCTTTCTGTGTCCTGGCAACATCTCATACAAAGGCAGCTGATATGCCATTTCTTTTCAGCGCTTAACTCGCATATTTGGAACTGCTGCTCCTGCCACATTTCCAACTAGCCAACCCGGCTCAGACGAAATGTCTACCTCTTCCCCTTCAGCAACGGGGACGAGGCCCAGATGACTGTGCTTCCGCATGCTTAGCAGGAGCAGACAATAGGCTATTTACAAACCGCCATTGTGCACTGGGTCAGAGAGTGTCAGAATGCACCTATGTCAGAAAGGGCCCTTTGCTCTCAGCCGTGCCCTCCATTGCTCTAGAGGTGGAAGGCACAAAGCACTGCCTCCATCCTTCCATTGGAGACAAGCCTGCAACTGTCCTGCTTCCAGCTCTTTAGGAAGCTGGGAAAGCTCTCGCATCCAACAGTGCTCTTACAGCCTCCTGGGAACGTCTGATACAAAGGCAGCTGAACACCGTGTCTTTTCAGCCCTTAACTCAGCAATCTGCAGCATCTGCTTCTCCCACATTTCCACCTTGCCAACCCGGCTCAGACGAAATAGCTACATCTTCCCCTGAAGCGACTGTGCTGATTCCCAAATGATTGAGCGTCCACGCGCTTAGGTAGCGATAGACTGCACGCCTTTTTCCAACCACCATTGCGCACTGCTGGAGAGAGTGTCGGAAAGCAGCTATGTCAGAAAGACCCCTTTGCTCTCAGACGTGCCCTTCATTGCTCTAGACGTGGGATGCACAATGCACTGGCTCCCCCCCTCAAGGGGTGACAATCCAGCGACCATCTTCCTTCCATCTCTTTAGGAAGCTGAGCAAGAGCTCGCTTTCAACAGTGCTCTTTCTGTGTCCTGGCGACATCTCATACAAAGGCAGCTGATATGCCATTTCTTTTCAGCGCTTAACTCGCAGATTTGGAACTTCTGCTCCTGCAACATTTCCACCTTGCCAACCCGGCTCACATGAAATGTCTACCTCTTCCCCTTCAGCACTGGGGACGAGGCCCAGATGACTGTGCTTCCGCATGCTTAGCAGGAGCAGACAATAGGCTTTATACAAACCGCCATTGTGCACTGGGTCAGAGAGTGTCAGAATGCACCTACGTCAAAAAGGGCCATTTGTTCTCAGCCGTGCCCTCCATTGCTCTAGAGGTGGAAGGCACAAAGCACTGCCTCCATCCTTCAATTGGAGACAAGCCAGCAACTGTCCTGCTTCCAGCTCTTTAGGAAGCTGGGAAAGCACTCGCATTCCACAGTGCTCTTACAGCGTCCTGGGAACGTCTCATACAAAGGCAGCTGAACACCGTGTCTTTTCAGCCCTTAACTCACCAATCTGCAACATCTGCTTATGCCGCATTTCCACCTTGCCAACCCGGCTCAGACGAAATGCCTACATCTTCCCCTCAAGCGACTGTGCTGATTCCCAAATGATTGAGCATCCACATGCTTAGGAGGCGATAAACTGCATGCCTCTTTCCAACCACCATTTTACACTGCTTAGAGAGCGTCGGAAAACAGCTATGTCAGAAAGGCCCCTTTGCTCTCAGCCATGCCCTCCATGGCTCTCGAGGTGTAAGGCACAAGGCACTGGTTCTGGATCCACACCTCAATGGGAGACAAACCACATCTTGGCCTGCTTCCAGCTCTTTAGGAAGTGGAGAAAAAACTCCCTTTCCACAGTGCTCTTACAGCGTCCTGGGAACATCGCATACAAAGGAGGCTGAACGCCGTTTCTTTTCAGCACTTCACTCGCCAGTCCGGGACATCTGCATCCTGCACGTTTCCACCTTGCCAACCCGGCTCAGACGAAATGCCTACAACTTCCCCTTGAGCAATGGGGATGAGGCCCATAGGATTGTGGTTCCACATGCTGAGGAGTTCAGAGACAATAGGCTTTTAACTAACCACAAAGTGCAACGGTTGGGAGAGTGTCAGAAAGCACAAATGGCAGAAAGACCCCTTTACTCTCAGCCGCGCCCTCCATTGCTGTAGAGGTGGAAGGCACAAAGCACCGCCTCCATCCTTCAATGGGAGACAAGACATAAACTGTCTTCTCTCCAGCCCTTTAGGAAGCTGGGAAAGAACTCGCTTTCCACAGTGCTGTTACAGCATACGAGGAAACTCTCATACAGAGGCAGCTCAAACTCCATTTCTTTCCAGCGCTTAACTGGCCGCTTTAGGACTTCCGCTTCGGCCACAGTTCCACCTTGCCAACCCGGCTCAGACGAAATGCCTTCATCTTCCCCTTAAGCAACGGGGGCGAAGACCACATGATTGTTCTTCCACATGATTAGCAGGAGCAGACAATAGGCTTTTTACAAACCGAAATTGTGCACTGCTGGAGAGAGTGTCGGAAAGCAGCTATGTCAGAAAGACCCCTTTGCTCTCAGCCGTGCCCTTCATTGCTCTAGATGTGGAATGCACAATGCACTGGCTCCCCCCCTCAAGGTTCGACAAGCCACAGACCATCTTCCTTCCATCTCTTTAGGAAGCTGAGCAAGAACTCGCTTTCAACAGTGCTCCTTCTGTGTCCTGGCAACATCTCATACAAAGGCAGCTGATATGCCATTTCTTTTCAGCGCTTAACTCGCAGATTTGGAACTTCTGCTCCTGCCACATTGCCACCTGGCCAACCCGGCTCAGACGAAATGTCTACCGCTTCCCCTTCAGCAACGGGGACGAGGCCCAGATGACTGTGCTTCCGCATACTTAGCAGGAGCAGACAATACTCTTTTTACAAACCGCCATTGTGCACTGGGTCAGAGAGTGTCAGAATGCACCTATGTCAGAAAGGGCCCTTTGCTCTCAGCCGTGCCCTCCATTGCTCTAGAGGTGGAAGGCACAAAGCACTGCCTCCATCCTTCAATTGGAGACAAGCCATAAACTGTCTTGCCTCCAGCTCTTTAGGAAGCTGACAAACAACTCGCTTTCCACAGTCCTGTTACAGCAGACCGGGGAACTTCTCATACAACGGCAGCTCAAATGGCATTTCTTCCCAGCCCTTAACTAGCAGGTTTAGGACTCCTGCTTCTGCTTCAATTACACCTTGCCAACCCGGCTGAAACGAAAGGCCTACATCTTCCCCTGAAGCAACTGGGCTGAGTCCCAAATGATTGAGCGTCCACGTGCTTAGGAGGCGATAGACTGCACGCCTTTTTCCAACCACCATTGTGCACTGCTGGAGAGAGTGTCGGAAAGCAGCTATGTCAGAAAGACCCCTTTGCTCTCAGCCCTGCCCTTCATTGCTCTAGACGTGGAATGCACAATGCACTGGTTCCTCCCTCAAGGGGCGACAATCCAGAGACCATCTTCCTTCCATCTCTTTAATAAGCTGAGCAAGAACTCGCTTTCAACAGTGCTCTTTCTGTGTCCTGGCAGCATCTCATACAAAGACAGCTGATATGCCATTTCTTTTCAGCGCTTAACTCGCAGATTTGGAACTTCTGCTCCTGCCACATTTCCAGCTTGCCAACCCGGGTCAGACGAAATGTCTACATCTTCCCCTTCAGCAACACGGACGAGGCCCAGATGACTGTGCTTCCGCATGCTTAGCAGAAGCAGACAATAGGCTTTTTACAAACCGCCATTGTGCACTGGGTCCGAGAGTTTCCGAATGCACCTATGTCAGAAAGGGCCCTTTGCTCTCAGCCGTGCCCTCCATTGCTCTAGAGGTGGAAGGCCCAAAGCACTGCCTCCATCCTTCAATTGGAGACAAGCCAGCAACTGTCCTGCTTCCAGCTCTTTAGGAAGCTGATAAAGCACGCGCATTCCACAGTGCTCATACAGCGTCCTGGGAACGTCTCATACAAAGGCAGCTGAACACCGTGTCTTTTCAGCTTTTAACTCACCAATCTGCAACATCTGCTTCTGCCGCATTTCCACCTTGCCAACCCGGCTCAGACGAAATGCCTACATCTTCTCCTGAAGCGACTGTGCTGATTCCCAAATGATTGACCATCCACATACTTAGGAGGAGATAAACTGCATGCCTTTTTCCAACAACCATTTTACACTGCTTAGAGACCGTCGGAAAGCAGCTATGTCACAAAGGCCCCTTTGCTCTCAACCAGGCCCTCCATTGCTCTCGAGGTGGAAGGCACAAGGCACTGTTTCTGGATCCACCACTCAATGGGAGACAAACCACATCTTGGCCTGCTTCCAGCTCTTTAGGAAGTGGAGAAAAAACTCCCTTTCCACAGTGCTCTTAGAGCGTCCTGGGAACATCACATACAAAGGAGGCTGAACACCGTTTCTTTTCAGCAATTCACTCGCCAGTCTGGGACATCTGCATCCTGCACGGTTCCACCTTGCCAACCCGGCTCAGGCGAAATGCCTACATCTTCCCCTTGAGCAATGGGGATGAGGCCCATAGGATTGTGGTTCCACATGCTGAGGAGGAGAGAGACAATAGGCTTTTAACTAACCACGAAGTGCAATGGTTGGGAGAGTGTCAGAAAGCACCAATATCAGAAAGACCCCTTTACTCTGAGCTGCGCCCTCCATTGCTGTAGAGGTGGAAGGCACAAAGCACTGCCTCCATCCTTCAATGGGAGACAAGACATAAACTGTCTTCTCTCCAGCCCTTTAGGAAGCTGGGAAAGAACTCGCTTTCCACAGTGCTGTTACAGCATACGAGGAAACTCTCATACAGAGGCAGCTCAAACTCCATTTCTTTCCAGCGCTTAACTGGCCGCTTTAGGACTTCCGCTTCGGCCACAGTTCCACCTTGCCAACCCGGCTCAGACGAAATGCCTTCATCTTCCCCTTAAGCAACGGGGGCGAAGACCACATGATTGTTCTTCCACATGATTAGCAGGAGCAGACAATAGGCTTTTTACAAACCGAAATTGTGCACTGCTGGAGAGAGTGTCGGAAAGCAGCTATGTCAGAAAGACCCCTTTGCTCTCAGCCGTGCCCTTCATTGCTCTAGATGTGGAATGCACAATGCACTGGCTCCCCCCCTCAAGGTTCGACAAGCCACAGACCATCTTCCTTCCATCTCTTTAGGAAGCTGAGCAAGAACTCGCTTTCAACAGTGCTCCTTCTGTGTCCTGGCAACATCTCATACAAAGGCAGCTGATATGCCATTTCTTTTCAGCGCTTAACTCGCAGATTTGGAACTTCTGCTCCTGCCACATTGCCACCTGGCCAACCCGGCTCAGACGAAATGTCTACCGCTTCCCCTTCAGCAACGGGGACGAGGCCCAGATGACTGTGCTTCCGCATACTTAGCAGGAGCAGACAATACTCTTTTTACAAACCGCCATTGTGCACTGGGTCAGAGAGTGTCAGAATGCACCTATGTCAGAAAGGGCCCTTTGCTCTCAGCCGTGCCCTCCATTGCTCTAGAGGTGGAAGGCACAAGGCACTGCCTCCATCCTTCAATTGGAGACAAGCCATAAACAGTCTTGCCTGCAGCTCTTTAGGAAGCTGACAAACAACTTGCTTTCCACAGTCCTGTTACAGCAGACCGGGGAACTTCTCATAAGAAGGCAGCTCAAATGGCATTTCTTCCCAGCCCTTAACTCGCAGCTTTAGGACTCCTGCTTCTGCCGCAATTCCACCTGGCCAACCCGGCTCAGACGAAATGCCTACATCTTCCCCTGAAGCAACTGGGCTGAGTCCCAAATGATTGAGCGTCCACGTGCTTAGGAGGCGATAGACTGCACGCCTTTTTCCAACCACCATTCTGCACTGCTGGAGAGAGTGTCGGAAAGCAGCTATGTCAGAAAGACCCCTTTGCTCTCAGCCGTGCCCTTCATTGCTCTAGACGTGGAATGCACAAGGCACTGGCTCACCCCTCAAGGGGCGACAAGCCACAGACCAACTTCCATCCATCTCTTTAGGAAGCTGAGCAAGAACTCGCTTTCAACAGTGCGCCTTCTGTGTCCTGGCAACATCTCATACAAAGGCAGCTGATATGCCATTTCTTTTCAGCGCTTAACTCGCAGATTTGGAACTTCTGCTCCTGCCACATTTCCAGGTTGCCAACCCGGCTCAGGCAAAATGTCTACATCGTCCCCTTCAGCAACTGGGACGAGGCCCAGATGACTGTGCTTCCGCATGCTTAGCAGGAGCAGACAATAGGCTTTTTACAAACCGCCATTGTGCACTGGGTCAGAGAGTGTCAGAATGCACCTATGTCAGAAAGGGCCCTTTGCTCTCAGCGGTGCCCTCCATTGCTCTAGAGGTGGAAGGCACAAAGCACTGCCTCCATCCTTCAATTGGAGACAAGCCAGGAACTGGCCTGCTTCCAGCTCTTTAGGAAGCTGGGAAAGCACTCGCATTCCACAGTGCTCTTACAGCCTCCTTGGAACGTCTCATACAAAGGCAGCTGAACACCGTGTCTTTTCAGCTTTTAACTCACCAATCTGCAACATCTGCTTCTGCCGCATTTCCACCTTGCCAACCCGGCTCAGACGAAATGCCTACATCTTCTCCTGAAGCGACTGTGCTGATTCCCAAATGATTGACCATCCACATACTTAGGAGGAGATAAACTGCATGCCTTTTTCCAACAACCATTTTACACTGCTTAGAGACCGTCGGAAAGCAGCTATGTCACAAAGGCCCCTTTGCTCTCAACCAGGCCCTCCATTGCTCTCGAGGTGGAAGGCACAAGGCACTGTTTCTGGATCCACCACTCAATGGGAGACAAACCAAATCTTGGCCTGCTTCCAGCTCTTTAGGAAGTGGAGAAAAAACTCCCTTTCCACAGTGCTCTTAGAGCGTCCTGGGAACATCACATACAAAGGAGGCTGAACACCGTTTCTTTTCAGCAATTCACTCGCCAGTCTGGGACATCTGCATCCTGCACGGTTCCACCTTGCCAACCCGGCTCAGGCGAAATGCCTACATCTTCCCCTTGAGCAATGGGGATGAGGCCCATAGGATTGTGGTTCCACATGCTGAGGAGGAGAGAGACAATAGGCTTTTAACTAACCACGAAGTGCAATGGTTGGGAGAGTGTCAGAAAGCACCAATATCAGAAAGACCCCTTTACTCTGAGCTGCGCCCTCCATTGCTGTAGAGGTGGAAGGCACAAAGCACTGCCTCCATCCTTCAATGGGAGACAAGCCATAAACTGTCTTGCCTCCAGCTCTTTAGGAAGCTGAGAAAGAACTCGCTTTCCACAGTGCTGTTACAGCATACGAGGAAACTCTCATACAGAGACAGGTCAAACGCCATTTCTTCCCAGGGCTTAACTGGCCACTTTAGGACTTCCGCTTCTGCCACAGTTCCAAGTTGCCAACCCGGCTCAGACGAAATGCCTACATCTTCGCCTTAAGCAACGGGGGCGAACCCCACATGATTGTGCTGCCACATGCTTAGCAGGAGCAGACAATAGGCTTTTTACAAACCGCCATTGTGCACTGGGTCAGAGAGTGTCTTAATGCACCTATGTCAGAAAGTGCCCTTTGCTCTCAGCCGTGCCCTCCATTGCTCTAGAGGTGGAAGGCACAAAGCACTGCCTCCATCCTTCAATTGGAGACAAGCCATAAACTGTCTTGCCTCCAGCTCTTTAGGAAGCTGACAAACAACTCGCTTTCCACAGGCCTGCTACAGAAGACCGGGGAACTTCTCATACAAAGGCAGCTCAAATGGCATTTCTTCCCAGTCCTTAACTCGCAGCTTTAGGACTCCTGCTTCTGCCGCAATTCCACATTGCCAACCCGGCTCTGACGAAATGCCTACATCTTCCCCTGAAGCAACTGGGCTGAGTCCCAAATGATTGAGCGTCCACGTGCTTAGGAGGCGATAGACTGCACGCCTTTTTCCAACCACCATTCTGCACTGCTGGAGAGAGTGTCGGAAAGCAGCTATGTCAGAAAGACCCCTTTGCTCTCAGCCGTGCCCTTCATTGCTCTAGACGTGGAATGCACAAGGCACTGGCTCACCCCTCAAGGGGCGACAAGCCACAGACCAACTTCCATCCATCTCTTTAGGAAGCTGAGCAAGAACTCGCTTTCAACAGTGCGCCTTCTGTGTCCTGGCAACATCTCATACAAAGGCAGCTGATATGCCATTTCTTTTCAGCGCTTAACTCGCAGATTTGGAACTTCTGCTCCTGCCACATTTCCAGGTTGCCAACCCGGCTCAGGCAAAATGTCTACATCGTCCCCTTCAGCAACTGGGACGAGGCCCAGATGACTGTGCTTCCGCATGCTTAGCAGGAGCAGACAATAGGCTTTTTACAAACCGCCATTGTGCACTGGGTCAGAGAGTGTCAGAATGCACCTATGTCAGAAAGGGCCCTTTGCTCTCAGCGGTGCCCTCCATTGCTCTAGAGGTGGAAGGCACAAAGCACTGCCTCCATCCTTCAATTGGAGACAAGCCAGGAACTGGCCTGCTTCCAGCTCTTTAGGAAGCTGGGAAAGCACTCGCATTCCACAGTGCTCTTACAGCCTCCTTGGAACGTCTCATACAAAGGCAGCTGAACACCGGGTCTTTTCAGCCCTTAACTCACCAACCTGCAACATCTGCTTCTGCTGCATTTCCACCTTGCCAACCCGGCTCAGACGAAATGCCTACATCTTCCTCTGAAGCGACTGTGCTGATTCCCAAATGATTGAGCATCCACATGCTTAGGAGGCGATAAACTGCATGCCTTTTTCCAACCACCCTTTTACACTGCTTAGAGAGCGTCGGAAAGCAGCTATGTCAGAAAGGCCCCTTTGCTCTCAGCCATGCCCTCCATTGCTCTAGAGGTGGAAGGCACAAGGCACTGGTTCTGGATCCACCCCTCAATGGGAGACAAACCACATCTTGGCCTGCTTCCTGCTCTTTAGGAATTGGAGAAGAAACTCCCTTTCCACAGTGCTCTTACATCGTCCTGGGAACATCTCATACAAAGGAGGCTGAATGCCGTTTCTTTTCAGCACTTCACTCGCCAGTCTGGGACATCTGCATCCTGCACGTTTCCACCTTGCCAACCCGGCTCAGGCGAAATGCCTACATCTTCCCCTTGAGCAATGGGGATGAGGCCCATAGGATTGTGGTTGCACATGCTGAGGAGGAGAGAGACAATAGGCTTTTAACTAACCACGAAGTGCAACGGTTGGGATAGTGTCAGAAAGCACCTATGGCAGAAAGACCCCTTTACTCTCAGCCGCGCCCTACAATGCTGTAGAGGTGGAAGGCACAAAGCACTGCCTCCATGCTTCAATGGGAGACCAGCCATAAACTGTCTTGCCTCCAGCTCTTTAGCAAGCTGGGAAGGAACTCGCTTTCCACAGCGATGTTACAGCATACGAGGAAACTCTCATACAGAGGCAGCTCCAACGCCATTTCTTCCCTGTGCTTAACTGGCCGCTTAGGACTTCCGCTTCTGCCACTGTACCACCTTGCCAACCCGGCTCAGACGAAATGCCTACATCTTCCCCTTAAGCAACGGGGGTGAAGCCCACATGATTGTGCTGCCACATGCTTAGCAGGAACAGACAATAGGCTTTTTACAAACCGCCATTGTGCACTGGGTCAGAGAGTGTCAGAATGCACCTATGTCAGAAAGGGCCCTTTGCTCTCAGCCGTGCCCTGCATTGCTCTAGAGGTGGAAGGCACAAGGCACTGCCTCCATCCTTCAATTGGAGACAAGCCATAAACAGTCTTGCCTGCAGCTCTTTAGGAAGCTGACAAACAACTTGCTTTCCACAGTCCTGTTACAGCAGACCGGGGAACTTCTCATAAGAAGGCAGCTCAAATGGCATTTCTTCCCAGCCCTTAACTCGCAGCTTTAGGACTCCTGCTTCTGCCGCAATTCCACCTGGCCAACCCGGCTCAGACGAAATGCCTACATCTTCCCCTGAAGCAACTGGGCTGAGTCCCAAATGATTGAGCGTCCACGTGCTTAGGAGGCGATAGACTGCACGCCTTTTTCCAACCACCATTCTGCACTGCTGGAGAGAGTGTCGGAAAGCAGCTATGTCAGAAAGACCCCTTTGCTCTCAGCCGTGCCCTTCATTGCTCTAGACGTGGAATGCACAAGGCACTGGCTCACCCCTCAAGGGGCGACAAGCCACAGACCAACTTCCATCCATCTCTTTAGGAAGCTGAGCAAGAACTCGCTTTCAACAGTGCGCCTTCTGTGTCCTGGCAACATCTCATACAAAGGCAGCTGATATGCCATTTCTTTTCAGCGCTTAACTCGCAGATTTGGAACTTCTGCTCCTGCCACATTTCCAGGTTGCCAACCCGGCTCAGGCAAAATGTCTACATCGTCCCCTTCAGCAACTGGGACGAGGCCCAGATGACTGTGCTTCCGCATGCTTAGCAGGAGCAGACAATAGGCTTTTTACAAACCGCCATTGTGCACTGGGTCAGAGAGTGTCAGAATGCACCTATGTCAGAAAGGGCCCTTTGCTCTCAGCGGTGCCCTCCATTGCTCTAGAGGTGGAAGGCACAAAGCACTGCCTCCATCCTTCAATTGGAGACAAGCCAGGAACTGGCCTGCTTCCAGCTCTTTAGGAAGCTGGGAAAGCACTCGCATTCCACAGTGCTCTTACAGCCTCCTTGGAACGTCTCATACAAAGGCAGCTGAACACCGTGTCTTTTCAGCCCTTAACTCACCAACCTGCAACATCTGCTTCTGCTGCATTTCCACCTTGCCAACCCGGCTCAGACGAAATGCCTACATCTTCCTCTGAAGCGACTGTGCTGATTCCCAAATGATTGAGCATCCACATGCTTAGGAGGCGATAAACTGCATGCCTTTTTCCAACCACCCTTTTACACTGCTTAGAGAGCGTCGGAAAGCAGCTATGTCAGAAAGGCCCCTTTGCTCTCAGCCATGCCCTCCATTGCTCTAGAGGTGGAAGGCACAAGGCACTGGTTCTGGATCCACCCCTCAATGGGAGACAAACCACATCTTGGCCTGCTTCCTGCTCTTTAGGAATTGGAGAAGAAACTCCCTTTCCACAGTGCTCTTACATCGTCCTGGGAACATCTCATACAAAGGAGGCTGAATGCCGTTTCTTTTCAGCACTTCACTCGCCAGTCTGGGACATCTGCATCCTGCACGTTTCCACCTTGCCAACCCGGCTCAGGCGAAATGCCTACATCTTCCCCTTGAGCAATGGGGATGAGGCCCATAGGATTGTGGTTGCACATGCTGAGGAGGAGAGAGACAATAGGCTTTTAACTAACCACGAAGTGCAACGGTTGGGATAGTGTCAGAAAGCACCTATGGCAGAAAGACCCCTTTACTCTCAGCCGCGCCCTACAATGCTGTAGAGGTGGAAGGCACAAAGCACTGCCTCCATGCTTCAATGGGAGACCAGCCATAAACTGTCTTGCGTCCAGCTCTTTAGCAAGCTGGGAAGGAACTCGCTTTCCACAGCGATGTTACAGCATACGAGGAAACTCTCATACAGAGGCAGCTCCAACGCCATTTCTTCCCTGTGCTTAACTGGCCGCTTAGGACTTCCGCTTCTGCCACTGTACCACCTTGCCAACCCGGCTCAGACGAAATGCCTACATCTTCCCCTTAAGCAACGGGGGTGAAGCCCACATGATTGTGCTGCCACATGCTTAGCAGGAACAGACAATAGGCTTTTTACAAACCGCCATTGTGCACTGGGTCAGAGAGTGTCAGAATGCACCTATGTCAGAAAGGGCCCTTTGCTCTCAGCCGTGCCCTCCATTGCTCTAGAGGTGGAAGGCACAAGGCACTGCCTCCATCCTTCAATTGGAGACAAGCCATAAACAGTCTTGCCTGCAGCTCTTTAGGAAGCTGACAAACAACTTGCTTTCCACAGTCCTGTTACAGCAGACCGGGGAACTTCTCATAAGAAGGCAGCTCAAATGGCATTTCTTCCCAGCCCTTAACTCGCAGCTTTAGGACTCCTGCTTCTGCCGCAATTCCACCTGGCCAACCCGGCTCAGACGAAATGCCTACATCTTCCCCTGAAGCAACTGGGCTGAGTCCCAAATGATTGAGCGTCCACGTGCTTAGGAGGCGATAGACTGCACGCCTTTTTCCAACCACCATTCTGCACTGCTGGAGAGAGTGTCGGAAAGCAGCTATGTCAGAAAGACCCCTTTGCTCTCAGCCGTGCCATTCATTTCCCTACACTTGGAATGCACAATGCACTGGCTCCCCCCCTCAAGTGGCGATAAGCCACAGACCATCTTCCTTCCATCTCTTTAGGAAGCTGAGCAAGAACTCGCTTTCAACAGTGCTCTTTCTGTGTCCTGGCAACATCTCATACAAAGGCAGCTGATATGCCATTTCTTTTCAGCGCTTAACTCGCAGATTTGGAACTTCTGCTCCTGCCACATTTCCAGCTTGCCAACCCGGCTCAGACGAATTGTCTACATCTTCCCCTTCAGCAACGGGGACGAGGCCCAGATGACTGTGCTTCCGCATGCTTGGCAGGAGCAGACAATAGGTTTTTACAAACCGCCATTGTGCACTGGGTCAGAGAGTGTCAGAATGCACCTATGTCAGAAAGGGCCCTTTGCTCTCAGCCCTGCCCTCCATTGCTCTAGAGGTGGAAGGCACAAAGCACTGCCTCCATCCTTCAATTGGAGACAAGCCAGCAACTGTCCTGCTTACAGCTCTTTGGGAAGCTGGGAAAGCACTCGCATTCCACAGTGCTCTTAGAGCGTCCTGGGAACATCTCATACAAAGGCAGCTGAACACCGGGTCTTTTCAGCCCTTAACTCACCAATCTGCAACATCTGCTTCTGCCGCATTTCCACCTTGCCAACCCGGCTCAGGCGAAATGCCTACATCTTCCCCTGAAGCGACTGTGCTGATTCCCAAATGATTGAGCATCCACATGCTTAGGAGGCGATAAACTGCATGCCTTTTTCCCACCACCGTTTTACACTGCTTAGAGAGCGTCGGAAAGCAGCTATGTCAGAAAGGCCCCTTTGCTCTCAGCCATCCCCTCCATTGCTCTCGAGGTGGAAGGCACAAGTCCCTGGTTCTGGATCCACCCCTCAATGGGAGACAAACCACATCTTGGCCTGCTTCCTGCTCTTTAGGAAGTGGAGAAGAAACTCCCTTTCCACTGTGCTCTTACAGCGTCCTGGGAACATCTCATACAAAGGAGGCTGAACGCCGTTTCTTTTCAGCACGTCACTCGCCAGTCTGGGACATCTGCATCCTGCACGTTTCCACCTTGCCAACGCGGCTCAGACGAAATGCCTACATCTTCCCCTTGAGCAAAGGGGATGAGGCCCATAGGATTGTGGTTCCACATGCTGAGGAGGACAGAGACAATAGGCTTTTAACTAACCACGAAGTGCAACGGTTGGGAGAGTGTCAGAAAGCACCAATGGCAGAAAAACCCCTTTACTCTCAGCCGCGCCCTCCATTGCTGTAGAGGTGGAAGGCACAAAGCACTGCCTCCATCCTTCAATGGGAGACAAGCCATAAACTGTCTTGCCTCCAGCTCTTTAGGAAGCTCGGAAGGAACTCGCTTTCCCCAGTGCCGTTACAGCATACGAGGAAACTCTCATACAGAGGCAGCTCAAACGCCATTTCTTCCCAGGGCTTAACTGGCCTCTTTAGGACTTCCGCTTCTGCCAAATTTCCACCTTGCCAACCCGGCTCAGACAAAATGTCTACATCTTCCCCTTAAGCAACGGGGGCGAAGCCCACATGATTGTGCTGCCACATGCTTCGCAGGACAGACAATAGGCTTTTTACAAACCGCCATTGTGCACTGGGTCAGAGAGTGTCAGAATGCACCTATGTCAGAAAGAGCCCTTTGGTCTCAGCCGTGCCCTCCATTGCTCTAGAGGTGGAAGGCACAAAGCGCTGCCTCCATCCTTCAATTGGAGACAAGCCATAAACTGTCTTGCCTCCAGCTCTTTTTGAAGCTGACAAACAACTCTCTTTCCACAGTCCTGTTACAGCAGACCGGGGAACTTTTCATACAAAGGCAGCTCCAATGGCATTTCTTCCCAGCCCTTAACTCGCAGCTTAGGACTCCTGCTTCCGCCGCATTTCCACCTTGCCAACCCGGCTGAGACGAAATGCCTACATCTTCCCATGAAGCAACTGGGCTGAGTCCCAAATGATTGAGCGTCCACGTGCTTAGGAGGCGATAGACTGCACGCCTTTTTCCAACCACCATTGTGCACTGCTGGAGAGAGTGACGGAAAGCAGCTATGTCAGAAAGACCCCTTTGCTCTCAGCCGTGCCCTTCATTGCTCCAGACGTGGAATGCACAAGGCACTGGCTCCCCCACTCAAGGGGCGACAAGCCACAGACCAACTTCCATCCATCTCTTTAGGAAGCTGAGCAAGAACTCGCTTTCAACAGTGCTCCTTCTGTGTCCTGGCAACATCTCATACAAAGGCAGCTGATATGCCATTTCTTTTCAGCGCTTAACTCGCAGATTTGGAACTTCTGCTCCTGCCACATTTCCAGCTTGCCAACCCGGCTCAGGAAACATGTCTACATCTTCCCCTTCAGCAACGGGGACGAGGCCCAGATGACTGTGCTTCCGCATGCTTAGCAGGAGCAGACAATAGGCTTTTTACAAACCGTCATTGTGCACTGGGTCAGAGAGTGTCAGAATGCACCTATGTCAGAAAGGGCCCTTTGCTCTCAGCCGTGCCCTCCATTGCTCTAGAGGTGGAAGGCACAAAGCACTGCCTCCATCCTTCAATTGGAGACAACCCAGCAACTGGCCTGCTTCCAGCTGTTTAGGAAGCTGGGAAAGCACTCGCATTCCACAGTGCTCTTACAGCCTCCTTGGAACGTCTCATACAAAGGCAGCTGAACACCGTGTCTTTTCAGCCCTTAACTCACCAACCTGCAACATCTGCTTCTGCCGCATTTCCACCTTGCCAACCCGGCTCAGACGAAATGCCTACATCTTCCCCTGAAGCGACTGTGCTGATTCCCAAATGATTGAGCATCCACATGCTTAGGAGGTGATAAACTGCATGCCTTTTTCCAACCACCATTTTACACTGCTTAGAGAGCGTCGGAAAGCAGCTATGTCAGAAAGGCCCCTTTGCTCTCAGCCATGCCCTCCATTGCTCTCGAGGTGGAAGGCACAAGGCACTGGTTCTGGATCCACCCCTCAATGGGAGACAAACCACATCTTGGCCTGCTTCCTGCTCTTTAGGAAGTGGAGAAGAAACTCCCTTTCCACAGTGCTCTTACAGCGTCCTGGGAACATCTCATACAAAGGAGGCTGAACGCCGTTTCTTTTCAGCACGTCACTCGCCAGTCTGGGACATCTGCATCCTGCACGTTTCCACCTTGCCAAACCGGCTCAGACGAAATGCCTACAACTTCCCCTTCAGCAATGGGGATGAGGCCCATAGGATTGTGGTTCCACATGCTGAGGAGGAGAGAGACAATAGGCTTTTAACTAACCACGAATTGCAATGGTTGGGAGAATGTCAGAAAGCTCCAATGGCAGAAACACCCCTTTACTCTCAGCCGCGCCCTCCATTGCTGTAGAGGTGGAAGGCACAAAGCACTGCCTCCATCCTTCAATGGGAGACAAGCCATAAACTGTCTTGCCTCCAGCTCTTTAGGAAGCTGAGAAAGAACTCGCTTTCCACAGTGCTGTTACAGCATACGAGGAAACTCTCATACAGAGGCAGCTCAAACGCCATTTCTTCCCAGGGCTTAACTGGCCGCTTTAGGACTTCCGCTTCTGCCACAGTTCCAAGTTGCCAACCCGGCTCAGACGAAATGCCTACATCTTCCCCTTAAGCAACGGGGGCGAAGCCCACATGATTGTGCTGCCACATGCTTAGCAGGAGCAGACAATAGGCTTTTTACAAACCGCCATTGTGCACTGGGTCAGAGAGTGTCACAATGCACCTATGTCAGAAAGGGCCGTTTGCTCTCAGCCGTGCACTCCATTGCTCTAGAGGTGGAAGGCACAAAGCACTGCCTCCATCCTTCAATTGGAGACAAGCCATAAACTGTCTTGCCTCCAGCTCTTTAGGAAGCTGACAAACAACTCGCTTTCCACAGTCCTGTTACAGCAGACCGGGGAACTTCTCATACAAAGGCAGCTCCAATGGCATTTCTTCCCAGCCCTTAACTCGCAGCTTTAGGACTCCTGCTTCCGCCGCATTTCCACCTTGCCAACCCGGTTCAGACGAAATGCCTACATCTTCCCCTGAAGCAACTGGGCTGAGTCCCAAATGATTGAGCGTCCACGTGCTTAGGAGGCGATAGACTGCACGCCTTATTCCAACCACCATTGTGCACTGCTGGAGAGAGTGTCGGAAAGCAGCTATGTCAGAAAGACCCCTTTGCTCTCAGCCGTGCCCTTCATTGCTCTAGACGTGGAATGCACAAGGCACTGGCTCCCCCCCTCAAGGGGTGACCATCCAGCGACCATCTTCCTTCCATCTCTTTAGGAAGCTGAGCAAGAGCTCGCTTTCAACAGTGCTCTTTCTGTGTCCTGGCGACATCTCATACAAAGGCAGCTGATATGCCATTTCTTTTCAGCGCTTAACTCGCAGATTTGGAACTTCTGCTCCTGCAACATTTCCACCTTGCCAACCCGGCTCACATGAAATGTCTACCTCTTCCCCTTCAGCACTGGGGACGAGGCCCAGATGACTGTGCTTCCGCATGCTTAGCAGGAGCAGACAATAGGCTTTATACAAACCGCCATTGTGCACTGGGTCAGAGAGTGTCAGAATGCACCTACGTCAAAAAGGGCCATTTGTTCTCAGCCGTGCCCTCCATTGCTCTAGAGGTGGAAGGCACAAAGCACTGCCTCCATCCTTCAATTGGAGACAAGCCAGCAACTGTCCTGCTTCTAGCTCTTTAGGAAGCTGGGAAAGCACTCGCATTCCACAGTGCTCTTACAGCGTCCTGGGAACGTCTCATACAAAGGCAGCTGAACACCGTGTCTTTTCAGCCCTTAACTCACCAATCTGCAACATCTGCTTATGCCGCATTTCCACCTTGCCAACCCGGCTCAGACGAAATGCCTACATCTTCCCCTCAAGCGACTGTGCTGATTCCCAAATGATTGAGCATCCACATGCTTAGGAGGCGATAAACTGCATGCCTCTTTCCAACCACCATTTTACACTGCTTAGAGAGCGTCGGAAAACAGCTATGTCAGAAAGGCCCCTTTGCTCTCAGCCATGCCCTCCATGGCTCTCGAGGTGTAAGGCACAAGGCACTGGTTCTGGATCCACACCTCAATGGGAGACAAACCACATCTTGGCCTGCTTCCAGCTCTTTAGGAAGTGGAGAAAAAACTCCCTTTCCACAGTGCTCTTACAGCGTCCTGGGAACATCGCATACAAAGGAGGCTGAACGCCGTTTCTTTTCAGCACTTCACTCGCCAGTCCGGGACATCTGCATCCTGCACGTTTCCACCTTGCCAACCCGGCTCAGACGAAATGCCTACAACTTCCCCTTGAGCAATGGGGATGAGGCCCATAGGATTGTGGTTCCACATGCTGAGGAGGTCAGAGACAATAGGCTTTTAACTAACCACAAAGTGCAACGGTTGGGAGAGTGTCAGAAAGCACAAATGGCAGAAAGACCCCTTTACTCTCAGCCGCGCCCTCCATTGCTGTAGAGGTGGAAGGCACAAAGCACCGCCTCCATCCTTCAATGGGAGACAAGACATAAACTGTCTTCTCTCCAGCCCTTTAGGAAGCTGGGAAAGAACTCGCTTTCCACAGTGCTGTTACAGCATACGAGGAAACTCTCATACAGAGGCAGCTCAAACTCCATTTCTTTCCAGCGCTTAACTGGCCGCTTTAGGACTTCCGCTTCGGCCACAGTTCCACCTTGCCAACCCGGCTCAGACGAAATGCCTTCATCTTCCCCTTAAGCAACGGGGGCGAAGACCACATGATTGTTCTTCCACATGATTAGCAGGAGCAGACAATAGGCTTTTTACAAACCGAAATTGTGCACTGCTGGAGAGAGTGTCGGAAAGCAGCTATGTCAGAAAGACCCCTTTGCTCTCAGCCGTGCCCTTCATTGCTCTAGATGTGGAATGCACAATGCACTGGCTCCCCCCCTCAAGGTTCGACAAGCCACAGACCATCTTCCTTCCATCTCTTTAGGAAGCTGAGCAAGAACTCGCTTTCAACAGTGCTCCTTCTGTGTCCTGGCAACATCTCATACAAAGGCAGCTGATATGCCATTTCTTTTCAGCGCTTAACTCGCAGATTTGGAACTTCTGCTCCTGCCACATTGCCACCTGGCCAACCCGGCTCAGACGAAATGTCTACCGCTTCCCCTTCAGCAACGGGGACGAGGCCCAGATGACTGTGCTTCCGCATACTTAGCAGGAGCAGACAATACTCTTTTTACAAACCGCCATTGTGCACTGGGTCAGAGAGTGTCAGAATGCACCTATGTCAGAAAGGGCCCTTTGCTCTCAGCCGTGCCCTCCATTGCTCTAGAGGTGGAAGGCACAAAGCACTGCCTCCATCCTTCAATTGGAGAAAAGCCATAAACTGTCTTGCCTCCAGCTCTTTAGGAAGCTGACAAACAACTCGCTTTCCACAGTCCTGTTACAGCAGACCGGGGAACTTCTCATACAACGGCAGCTCAAATGGCATTTCTTCCCAGCCCTTAACTAGCAGGTTTAGGACTCCTGCTTCTGCTTCAATTACACCTTGCCAACCCGGCTGAAACGAAAGGCCTACATCTTCCCCTGAAGCAACTGGGCTGAGTCCCAAATGATTGAGCGTCCACGTGCTTAGGAGGCGATAGACTGCACGCCTTTTTCCAACCACCATTGTGCACTGCTGGAGAGAGTGTCGGAAAGCAGCTATGTCAGAAAGACCCCTTTGCTCTCAGCCCTGCCCTTCATTGCTCTAGACGTGGAATGCACAATGCACTGGTTCCTCCCTCAAGGGGCGACAATCCAGAGACCATCTTCCTTCCATCTCTTTAATAAGCTGAGCAAGAACTCGCTTTCAACAGTGCTCTTTCTGTGTCCTGGCAGCATCTCATACAAAGACAGCTGATATGCCATTTCTTTTCAGCGCTTAACTCGCAGATTTGGAACTTCTGCTCCTGCCACATTTCCAGCTTGCCAACCCGGGTCAGACGAAATGTCTACATCTTCCCCTTCAGCAACACGGACGAGGCCCAGATGACTGTGCTTCCGCATGCTTAGCAGAAGCAGACAATAGGCTTTTTACAAACCGCCATTGTGCACTGGGTCCGAGAGTTTCCGAATGCACCTATGTCAGAAAGGGCCCTTTGCTCTCAGCCGTGCCCTCCATTGCTCTAGAGGTGGAAGGCCCAAAGCACTGCCTCCATCCTTCAATTGGAGACAAGCCAGCAACTGTCCTGCTTCCAGCTCTTTAGGAAGCTGATAAAGCACGCGCATTCCACAGTGCTCATACAGCGTCCTGGGAACGTCTCATACAAAGGCAGCTGAACACCGTGTCTTTTCAGCTTTTAACTCACCAATCTGCAACATCTGCTTCTGCCGCATTTCCACCTTGCCAACCCGGCTCAGACGAAATGCCTACATCTTCTCCTGAAGCGACTGTGCTGATTCCCAAATGATTGACCATCCACATACTTAGGAGGAGATAAACTGCATGCCTTTTTCCAACAACCATTTTACACTGCTTAGAGACCGTCGGAAAGCAGCTATGTCACAAAGGCCCCTTTGCTCTCAACCAGGCCCTCCATTGCTCTCGAGGTGGAAGGCACAAGGCACTGTTTCTGGATCCACCACTCAATGGGAGACAAACCACATCTTGGCCTGCTTCCAGCTCTTTAGGAAGTGGAGAAAAAACTCCCTTTCCACAGTGCTCTTAGAGCGTCCTGGGAACATCACATACAAAGGAGGCTGAACACCGTTTCTTTTCAGCAATTCACTCGCCAGTCTGGGACATCTGCATCCTGCACGGTTCCACCTTGCCAACCCGGCTCAGGCGAAATGCCTACATCTTCCCCTTGAGCAATGGGGATGAGGCCCATAGGATTGTGGTTCCACATGCTGAGGAGGAGAGAGACAATAGGCTTTTAACTAACCACGAAGTGCAATGGTTGGGAGAGTGTCAGAAAGCACCAATATCAGAAAGACCCCTTTACTCTGAGCTGCGCCCTCCATTGCTGTAGAGGTGGAAGGCACAAAGCACTGCCTCCATCCTTCAATGGGAGACAAGCCATAAACTGTCTTGCCTCCAGCTCTTTAGGAAGCTGAGAAAGAACTCGCTTTCCACAGTGCTGTTACAGCATACGAGGAAACTCTCATACAGAGACAGGTCAAACGCCATTTCTTCCCAGGGCTTAACTGGCCACTTTAGGACTTCCGCTTCTGCCACAGTTCCAAGTTGCCAACCCGGCTCAGACGAAATGCCTACATCTTCGCCTTAAGCAACGGGGGCGAACCCCACATGATTGTGCTGCCACATGCTTAGCAGGAGCAGACAATAGGCTTTTTACAAACCGCCATTGTGCACTGGGTCAGAGAGTGTCAGAATGCACCTATGTCAGAAAGGGCCCTTTGCTCTCAGCCGTGCCCTCCATTGCTCTAGAGGTGGAAGGCACAAAGCACTGCCTCCATCCTTCAATTGGAGACAAGCCATAAACTGTCTTGCCTCCAGCTCTTTAGGAAGCTGACAAACAACTCGCTTTCCACAGGCCTGCTACAAAAGACCGGGGAACTTCTCATACAAAGGCAGCTCAAATGGCATTTCTTCCCAGTCCTTAACTCGCAGCTTTAGGACTCCTGCTTCTGCCGCAATTCCACATTGCCAACCCGGCTCTGACGAAATGCCTACATCTTCCCCTGAAGCAACTGGGCTGAGTCCCAAATGATTGAGCGTCCACGTGCTTAGGAGGCGATAGACTGCACGCCTTTTTCCAACCACCATTCTGCACTGCTGGAGAGAGTGTCGGAAAGCAGCTATGTCAGAAAGACCCCTTTGCTCTCAGACGTGCCCTTCATTGCTCTAGACGTGGAATGCACAAGGCACTGGCTCACCCCTCAAGGGGCGACAAGCCACAGACCAACTTCCATCCATCTCTTTAGGAAGCTGAGCAAGAACTCGCTTTCAACAGTGCGCCTTCTGTGTCCTGGCAACATCTCATACAAAGGCAGCTGATATGCCATTTCTTTTCAGCGCTTAACTCGCAGATTTGGAACTTCTGCTCCTGCCACATTTCCAGGTTGCCAACCCGGCTCAGGCAAAATGTCTACATCGTCCCCTTCAGCAACTGGGACGAGGCCCAGATGACTGTGCTTCCGCATGCTTAGCAGGAGCAGACAATAGGCTTTTTACAAACCGCCATTGTGCACTGGGTCAGAGAGTGTCAGAATGCACCTATGTCAGAAAGGGCCCTTTGCTCTCAGCGGTGCCCTCCATTGCTCTAGAGGTGGAAGGCACAAAGCACTGCCTCCATCCTTCAATTGGAGACAAGCCAGGAACTGGCCTGCTTCCAGCTCTTTAGGAAGCTGGGAAAGCACTCGCATTCCACAGTGCTCTTACAGCCTCCTTGGAACGTCTCATACAAAGGCAGCTGAACACCGTGTCTTTTCAGCCCTTAACTCACCAACCTGCAACATCTGCTTCTGCTGCATTTCCACCTTGCCAACCCGGCTCAGACGAAATGCCTACATCTTCCTCTGAAGCGACTGTGCTGATTCCCAAATGATTGAGCATCCACATGCTTAGGAGGCGATAAACTGCATGCCTTTTTCCAACCACCCTTTTACACTGCTTAGAGAGCGTCGGAAAGCAGCTATGTCAGAAAGGCCCCTTTGCTCTCAGCCATGCCCTCCATTGCTCTAGAGGTGGAAGGCACAAGGCACTGGTTCTGGATCCACCCCTCAATGGGAGACAAACCACATCTTGGCCTGCTTCCTGCTCTTTAGGAATTGGAGAAGAAACTCCCTTTCCACAGTGCTCTTACATCGTCCTGGGAACATCTCATACAAAGGAGGCTGAATGCCGTTTCTTTTCAGCACTTCACTCGCCAGTCTGGGACATCTGCATCCTGCACGTTTCCACCTTGCCAACCCGGCTCAGGCGAAATGCCTACATCTTCCCCTTGAGCAATGGGGATGAGGCCCATAGGATTGTGGTTGCACATGCTGAGGAGGAGAGAGACAATAGGCTTTTAACTAACCACGAAGTGCAACGGTTGGGATAGTGTCAGAAAGCACCTATGGCAGAAAGACCCCTTTACTCTCAGCCGCGCCCTACAATGCTGTAGAGGTGGAAGGCACAAAGCACTGCCTCCATGCTTCAATGGGAGACCAGCCATAAACTGTCTTGCGTCCAGCTCTTTAGCAAGCTGGGAAGGAACTCGCTTTCCACAGCGATGTTACAGCATACGAGGAAACTCTCATACAGAGGCAGCTCCAACGCCATTTCTTCCCTGTGCTTAACTGGCCGCTTAGGACTTCCGCTTCTGCCACTGTACCACCTTGCCAACCCGGCTCAGACGAAATGCCTACATCTTCCCCTTAAGCAACGGGGGTGAAGCCCACATGATTGTGCTGCCACATGCTTAGCAGGAACAGACAATAGGCTTTTTACAAACCGCCATTGTGCACTGGGTCAGAGAGTGTCAGAATGCACCTATGTCAGAAAGGGCCCTTTGCTCTCAGCCGTGCCCTCCATTGCTCTAGAGGTGGAAGGCACAAGGCACTGCCTCCATCCTTCAATTGGAGACAAGCCATAAACAGTCTTGCCTGCAGCTCTTTAGGAAGCTGACAAACAACTTGCTTTCCACAGTCCTGTTACAGCAGACCGGGGAACTTCTCATAAGAAGGCAGCTCAAATGGCATTTCTTCCCAGCCCTTAACTCGCAGCTTTAGGACTCCTGCTTCTGCCGCAATTCCACCTGGCCAACCCGGCTCAGACGAAATGCCTACATCTTCCCCTGAAGCAACTGGGCTGAGTCCCAAATGATTGAGCGTCCACGTGCTTAGGAGGCGATAGACTGCACGCCTTTTTCCAACCACCATTCTGCACTGCTGGAGAGAGTGTCGGAAAGCAGCTATGTCAGAAAGACCCCTTTGCTCTCAGCCGTGCCATTCATTTCTCTACACTTGGAATGCACAATGCACTGGCTCCCCCCCTCAAGTGGCGATAAGCCACAGACCATCTTCCTTCCATCTCTTTAGGAAGCTGAGCAAGAACTCGCTTTCAACAGTGCTCTTTCTGTGTCCTGGCAACATCTCATACAAAGGCAGCTGATATGCCATTTCTTTTCAGCGCTTAACTCGCAGATTTGGAACTTCTGCTCCTGCCACATTTCTAGCTTGCCAACCCGGCTCAGACGAATTGTCTACATCTTCCCCTTCAGCAACGGGGACGAGGCCCAGATGACTGTGCTTCCGCATGCTTGGCAGGAGCAGACAATAGGTTTTTACAAACCGCCATTGTGCACTGGGTCAGAGAGTGTCAGAATGCACCTATGTCAGAAAGGGCCCTTTGCTCTCAGCCCTGCCCTCCATTGCTCTAGAGGTGGAAGGCACAAAGCACTGCCTCCATCCTTCAATTGGAGACAAGCCAGCAACTGTCCTGCTTACAGCTCTTTGGGAAGCTGGGAAAGCACTCGCATTCCACAGTGCTCTTATAGCGTCCTGGGAACATCTCATACAAAGGCAGCTGAACACCGGGTCTTTTCAGCCCTTAACTCACCAATCTGCAACATCTGCTTCTGCCGCATTTCCACCTTGCCAACCCGGCTCAGGCGAAATGCCTACATCTTCCCCTGAAGCGACTGTGCTGATTCCCAAATGATTGAGCATCCACATGCTTAGGAGGCGATAAACTGCATGCCTTTTTCCCACCACCGTTTTACACTGCTTAGAGAGCGTCGGAAAGCAGCTATGTCAGAAAGGCCCCTTTGCTCTCAGCCATCCCCTCCATTGCTCTCGAGGTGGAAGGCACAAGTCCCTGGTTCTGGATCCACCCCTCAATGGGAGACAAACCACATCTTGGCCTGCTTCCTGCTCTTTAGGAAGTGGAGAAGAAACTCCCTTTCCACTGTGCTCTTACAGCGTCCTGGGAACATCTCATACAAAGGAGGCTGAACGCCGTTTCTTTTCAGCACGTCACTCGCCAGTCTGGGACATCTGCATCCTGCACGTTTCCACCTTGCCAACGCGGCTCAGACGAAATGCCTACATCTTCCCCTTGAGCAAAGGGGATGAGGCCCATAGGATTGTGGTTCCACATGCTGAGGAGGACAGAGACAATAGGCTTTTAACTAACCACGAAGTGCAACGGTTGGGAGAGTGTCAGAAAGCACCAATGGCAGAAAAACCCCTTTACTCTCAGCCGCGCCCTCCATTGCTGTAGAGGTGGAAGGCACAAAGCACTGCCTCCATCCTTCAATGGGAGACAAGCCATAAACTGTCTTGCCTCCAGCTCTTTAGGAAGCTCGGAAGGAACTCACTTTCCCCAGTGCCGTTACAGCATACGAGGAAACTCTCATACAGAGGCAGCTCAAACGCCATTTCTTCCCAGGGCTTAACTGGCCTCTTTAGGACTTCCGCTTCTGCCAAATTTCCACCTTGCCAACCCGGCTCAGACAAAATGTCTACATCTTCCCCTTAAGCAACGGGGGCGAAGCCCACATGATTGTGCTGCCACATGCTTCGCAGGACAGACAATAGGCTTTTTACAAACCGCCATTGTGCACTGGGTCAGAGAGTGTCAGAATGCACCTATGTCAGAAAGAGCCCTTTGGTCTCAGCCGTGCCCTCCATTGCTCTAGAGGTGGAAGGCACAAAGCGCTGCCTCCATCCTTCAATTGGAGACAAGCCATAAACTGTCTTGCCTCCAGCTCTTTTTGAAGCTGACAAACAACTCTCTTTCCACAGTCCTGTTACAGCAGACCGGGGAACTTTTCATACAAAGGCAGCTCCAATGGCATTTCTTCCCAGCCCTTAACTCGCAGCTTAGGACTCCTGCTTCCGCCGCATTTCCACCTTGCCAACCCGGCTGAGACGAAATGCCTACATCTTCCCATGAAGCAACTGGGCTGAGTCCCAAATGATTGAGCGTCCACGTGCTTAGGAGGCGATAGACTGCACGCCTTTTTCCAACCACCATTGTGCACTGCTGGAGAGAGTGACGGAAAGCAGCTATGTCAGAAAGACCCCTTTGCTCTCAGCCGTGCCCTTCATTGCTCCAGACGTGGAATGCACAAGGCACTGGCTCCCCCACTCAAGGGGCGACAAGCCACAGACCAACTTCCATCCATCTCTTTAGGAAGCTGAGCAAGAACTCGCTTTCAACAGTGCTCCTTCTGTGTCCTGGCAACATCTCATACAAAGGCAGCTGATATGCCATTTCTTTTCAGCGCTTAACTCGCAGATTTGGAACTTCTGCTCCTGCCACATTTCCAGCTTGCCAACCCGGCTCAGGAAACATGTCTACATCTTCCCCTTCAGCAACGGGGACGAGGCCCAGATGACTGTGCTTCCGCATGCTTAGCAGGAGCAGACAATAGGCTTTTTACAAACCGTCATTGTGCACTGGGTCAGAGAGTGTCAGAATGCACCTATGTCAGAAAGGGCCCTTTGCTCTCAGCCGTGCCCTCCATTGCTCTAGAGGTGGAAGGCACAAAGCACTGCCTCCATCCTTCAATTGGAGACAACCCAGCAACTGGCCTGCTTCCAGCTGTTTAGGAAGCTGGGAAAGCACTCGCATTCCACAGTGCTCTTACAGCCTCCTTGGAACGTCTCATACAAAGGCAGCTGAACACCGTGTCTTTTCAGCCCTTAACTCACCAACCTGCAACATCTGCTTCTGCCGCATTTCCACCTTGCCAACCCGGCTCAGACGAAATGCCTACATCTTCCCCTGAAGCGACTGTGCTGATTCCCAAATGATTGAGCATCCACATGCTTAGGAGGCGATAAACTGCATGCCTTTTTCCAACCACCATTTTACACTGCTTAGAGAGCGTCGGAAAGCAGCTATGTCAGAAAGGCCCCTTTGCTCTCAGCCATGCCCTCCATTGCTCTCGAGGTGGAAGGCACAAGGCACTGGTTCTGGATCCACCCCTCAATGGGAGACAAACCACATCTTGGCCTGCTTCCTGCTCTTTAGGAAGTGGAGAAGAAACTCCCTTTCCACAGTGCTCTTACAGCGTCCTGGGAACATCTCATACAAAGGAGGCTGAACGCCGTTTCTTTTCAGCACGTCACTCGCCAGTCTGGGACATCTGCATCCTGCACGTTTCCACCTTGCCAAACCGGCTCAGACGAAATGCCTACAACTTCCCCTTCAGCAATGGGGATGAGGCCCATAGGATTGTGGTTCCACATGCTGAGGAGGAGAGAGACAATAGGCTTTTAACTAACCACGAATTGCAATGGTTGGGAGAATGTCAGAAAGCTCCAATGGCAGAAACACCCCTTTACTCTCAGCCGCGCCCTCCATTGCTGTAGAGGTGGAAGGCACAAAGCACTGCCTCCATCCTTCAATGGGAGACAAGCCATAAACTGTCTTGCCTCCAGCTCTTTAGGAAGCTGAGAAAGAACTCGCTTTCCACAGTGCTGTTACAGCATACGAGGAAACTCTCATACAGAGGCAGCTCAAACGCCATTTCTTCCCAGGGCTTAACTGGCCGCTTTAGGACTTCCGCTTCTGCCACAGTTCCAAGTTGCCAACCCGGCTCAGACGAAATGCCTACATCTTCCCCTTAAGCAACGGGGGCGAAGCCCACATGATTGTGCTGCCACATGCTTAGCAGGAGCAGACAATAGGCTTTTTACAAACCGCCATTGTGCACTGGGTCAGAGAGTGTCACAATGCACCTATGTCAGAAAGGGCCGTTTGCTCTCAGCCGTGCACTCCATTGCTCTAGAGGTGGAAGGCACAAAGCACTGCCTCCATCCTTCAATTGGAGACAAGCCATAAACTGTCTTGCCTCCAGCTCTTTAGGAAGCTGACAAACAACTCGCTTTCCACAGTCCTGTTACAGCAGACCGGGGAACTTCTCATACAAAGGCAGCTCCAATGGCATTTCTTCCCAGCCCTTAACTCGCAGCTTTAGGACTCCTGCTTCCGCCGCATTTCCACCTTGCCAACCCGGTTCAGACGAAATGCCTACATCTTCCCCTGAAGCAACTGGGCTGAGTCCCAAATGATTGAGCGTCCACGTGCTTAGGAGGCGATAGACTGCACGCCTTATTCCAACCACCATTGTGCACTGCTGGAGAGAGTGTCGGAAAGCAGCTATGTCAGAAAGACCCCTTTGCTCTCAGCCGTGCCCTTCATTGCTCTAGACGTGGAATGCACAAGGCACTGGCTCCCCCCCTCAAGGGGTGACAATCCAGCGACCATCTTCCTTCCATCTCTTTAGGAAGCTGAGCAAGAGCTCGCTTTCAACAGTGCTCTTTCTGTGTCCTGGCGACATCTCATACAAAGGCAGCTGATATGCCATTTCTTTTCAGCGCTTAACTCGCAGATTTGGAACTTCTGCTCCTGCAACATTTCCACCTTGCCAACCCGGCTCACATGAAATGTCTACCTCTTCCCCTTCAGCACTGGGGACGAGGCCCAGATGACTGTGCTTCCGCATGCTTAGCAGGAGCAGACAATAGGCTTTATACAAACCGCCATTGTGCACTGGGTCAGAGAGTGTCAGAATGCACCTACGTCAAAAAGGGCCATTTGTTCTCAGCCGTGCCCTCCATTGCTCTAGAGGTGGAAGGCACAAAGCACTGCCTCCATCCTTCAATTGGAGACAAGCCAGCAACTGTCCTGCTTCCAGCTCTTTAGGAAGCTGGGAAAGCACTCGCATTCCACAGTGCTCTTACAGCGTCCTGGGAACGTCTCATACAAAGGCAGCTGAACACCGTGTCTTTTCAGCCCTTAACTCACCAATCTGCAACATCTGCTTATGCCGCATTTCCACCTTGCCAACCCGGCTCAGACGAAATGCCTACATCTTCCCCTCAAGCGACTGTGCTGATTCCCAAATGATTGAGCATCCACATGCTTAGGAGGCGATAAACTGCATGCCTCTTTCCAACCACCATTTTACACTGCTTAGAGAGCGTCGGAAAACAGCTATGTCAGAAAGGCCCCTTTGCTCTCAGCCATGCCCTCCATGGCTCTCGAGGTGTAAGGCACAAGGCACTGGTTCTGGATCCACACCTCAATGGGAGACAAACCACATCTTGGCCTGCTTCCAGCTCTTTAGGAAGTGGAGAAAAAACTCCCTTTCCACAGTGCTCTTACAGCGTCCTGGGAACATCGCATACAAAGGAGGCTGAACGCCGTTTCTTTTCAGCACTTCACTCGCCAGTCCGGGACATCTGCATCCTGCACGTTTCCACCTTGCCAACCCGGCTCAGACGAAATGCCTACAACTTCCCCTTGAGCAATGGGGATGAGGCCCATAGGATTGTGGTTCCACATGCTGAGGAGGTCAGAGACAATAGGCTTTTAACTAACCACAAAGTGCAACGGTTGGGAGAGTGTCAGAAAGCACAAATGGCAGAAAGACCCCTTTACTCTCAGCCGCGCCCTCCATTGCTGTAGAGGTGGAAGGCACAAAGCACCGCCTCCATCCTTCAATGGGAGACAAGACATAAACTGTCTTCTCTCCAGCCCTTTAGGAAGCTGGGAAAGAACTCGCTTTCCACAGTGCTGTTACAGCATACGAGGAAACTCTCATACAGAGGCAGCTCAAACTCCATTTCTTTCCAGCGCTTAACTGGCCGCTTTAGGACTTCCGCTTCGGCCACAGTTCCACCTTGCCAACCCGGCTCAGACGAAATGCCTTCATCTTCCCCTTAAGCAACGGGGGCGAAGACCACATGATTGTTCTTCCACATGATTAGCAGGAGCAGACAATAGGCTTTTTACAAACCGAAATTGTGCACTGCTGGAGAGAGTGTCGGAAAGCAGCTATGTCAGAAAGACCCCTTTGCTCTCAGCCGTGCCCTTCATTGCTCTAGATGTGGAATGCACAATGCACTGGCTCCCCCCCTCAAGGTTCGACAAGCCACAGACCATCTTCCTTCCATCTCTTTAGGAAGCTGAGCAAGAACTCGCTTTCAACAGTGCTCCTTCTGTGTCCTGGCAACATCTCATACAAAGGCAGCTGATATGCCATTTCTTTTCAGCGCTTAACTCGCAGATTTGGAACTTCTGCTCCTGCCACATTGCCACCTGGCCAACCCGGCTCAGACGAAATGTCTACCGCTTCCCCTTCAGCAACGGGGACGAGGCCCAGATGACTGTGCTTCCGCATACTTAGCAGGAGCAGACAATACTCTTTTTACAAACCGCCATTGTGCACTGGGTCAGAGAGTGTCAGAATGCACCTATGTCAGAAAGGGCCCTTTGCTCTCAGCCGTGCCCTCCATTGCTCTAGAGGTGGAAGGCACAAAGCACTGCCTCCATCCTTCAATTGGAGACAAGCCATAAACTGTCTTGCCTCCAGCTCTTTAGGAAGCTGACAAACAACTCGCTTTCCACAGTCCTGTTACAGCAGACCGGGGAACTTCTCATACAACGGCAGCTCAAATGGCATTTCTTCCCAGCCCTTAACTAGCAGGTTTAGGACTCCTGCTTCTGCTTCAATTACACCTTGCCAACCCGGCTGAAACGAAAGGCCTACATCTTCCCCTGAAGCAACTGGGCTGAGTCCCAAATGATTGAGCGTCCACGTGCTTAGGAGGCGATAGACTGCACGCCTTTTTCCAACCACCATTGTGCACTGCTGGAGAGAGTGTCGGAAAGCAGCTATGTCAGAAAGACCCCTTTGCTCTCAGCCCTGCCCTTCATTGCTCTAGACGTGGAATGCACAATGCACTGGTTCCTCCCTCAAGGGGCGACAATCCAGAGACCATCTTCCTTCCATCTCTTTAATAAGCTGAGCAAGAACTCGCTTTCAACAGTGCTCTTTCTGTGTCCTGGCAGCATCTCATACAAAGACAGCTGATATGCCATTTCTTTTCAGCGCTTAACTCGCAGATTTGGAACTTCTGCTCCTGCCACATTTCCAGCTTGCCAACCCGGGTCAGACGAAATGTCTACATCTTCCCCTTCAGCAACACGGACGAGGCCCAGATGACTGTGCTTCCGCATGCTTAGCAGAAGCAGACAATAGGCTTTTTACAAACCGCCATTGTGCACTGGGTCCGAGAGTTTCCGAATGCACCTATGTCAGAAAGGGCCCTTTGCTCTCAGCCGTGCCCTCCATTGCTCTAGAGGTGGAAGGCCCAAAGCACTGCCTCCATCCTTCAATTGGAGACAAGCCAGCAACTGTCCTGCTTCCAGCTCTTTAGGAAGCTGATAAAGCACGCGCATTCCACAGTGCTCATACAGCGTCCTGGGAACGTCTCATACAAAGGCAGCTGAACACCGTGTCTTTTCAGCTTTTAACTCACCAATCTGCAACATCTGCTTCTGCCGCATTTCCACCTTGCCAACCCGGCTCAGACGAAATGCCTACATCTTCTCCTGAAGCGACTGTGCTGATTCCCAAATGATTGACCATCCACATACTTAGGAGGAGATAAACTGCATGCCTTTTTCCAACAACCATTTTACACTGCTTAGAGACCGTCGGAAAGCAGCTATGTCACAAAGGCCCCTTTGCTCTCAACCAGGCCCTCCATTGCTCTCGAGGTGGAAGGCACAAGGCACTGTTTCTGGATCCACCACTCAATGGGAGACAAACCACATCTTGGCCTGCTTCCAGCTCTTTAGGAAGTGGAGAAAAAACTCCCTTTCCACAGTGCTCTTAGAGCGTCCTGGGAACATCACATACAAAGGAGGCTGAACACCGTTTCTTTTCAGCAATTCACTCGCCAGTCTGGGACATCTGCATCCTGCACGGTTCCACCTTGCCAACCCGGCTCAGGCGAAATGCCTACATCTTCCCCTTGAGCAATGGGGATGAGGCCCATAGGATTGTGGTTCCACATGCTGAGGAGGAGAGAGACAATAGGCTTTTAACTAACCACGAAGTGCAATGGTTGGGAGAGTGTCAGAAAGCACCAATATCAGAAAGACCCCTTTACTCTGAGCTGCGCCCTCCATTGCTGTAGAGGTGGAAGGCACAAAGCACTGCCTCCATCCTTCAATGGGAGACAAGCCATAAACTGTCTTGCCTCCAGCTCTTTAGGAAGCTGAGAAAGAACTCGCTTTCCACAGTGCTGTTACAGCATACGAGGAAACTCTCATACAGAGACAGGTCAAACGCCATTTCTTCCCAGGGCTTAACTGGCCACTTTAGGACTTCCGCTTCTGCCACAGTTCCAAGTTGCCAACCCGGCTCAGACGAAATGCCTACATCTTCGCCTTAAGCAACGGGGGCGAACCCCACATGATTGTGCTGCCACATGCTTAGCAGGAGCAGACAATAGGCTTTTTACAAACCGCCATTGTGCACTGGGTCAGAGAGTGTCAGAATGCACCTATGTCAGAAAGGGCCCTTTGCTCTCAGCCGTGCCCTCCATTGCTCTAGAGGTGGAAGGCACAAAGCACTGCCTCCATCCTTCAATTGGAGACAAGCCATAAACTGTCTTGCCTCCAGCTCTTTAGGAAGCTGACAAACAACTCGCTTTCCACAGGCCTGCTACAGAAGACCGGGGAACTTCTCATACAAAGGCAGCTCAAATGGCATTTCTTCCCAGTCCTTAACTCGCAGCTTTAGGACTCCTGCTTCTGCCGCAATTCCACATTGCCAACCCGGCTCTGACGAAATGCCTACATCTTCCCCTGAAGCAACTGGGCTGAGTCCCAAATGATTGAGCGTCCACGTGCTTAGGAGGCGATAGACTGCACGCCTTTTTCCAACCACCATTCTGCACTGCTGGAGAGAGTGTCGGAAAGCAGCTATGTCAGAAAGACCCCTTTGCTCTCAGCCGTGCCCTTCATTGCTCTAGACGTGGAATGCACAAGGCACTGGCTCACCCCTCAAGGGGCGACAAGCCACAGACCAACTTCCATCCATCTCTTTAGGAAGCTGAGCAAGAACTCGCTTTCAACAGTGCGCCTTCTGTGTCCTGGCAACATCTCATACAAAGGCAGCTGATATGCCATTTCTTTTCAGCGCTTAACTCGCAGATTTGGAACTTCTGCTCCTGCCACATTTCCAGGTTGCCAACCCGGCTCAGGCAAAATGTCTACATCGTCCCCTTCAGCAACTGGGACGAGGCCCAGATGACTGTGCTTCCGCATGCTTAGCAGGAGCAGACAATAGGCTTTTTACAAACCGCCATTGTGCACTGGGTCAGAGAGTGTCAGAATGCACCTATGTCAGAAAGGGCCCTTTGCTCTCAGCGGTGCCCTCCATTGCTCTAGAGGTGGAAGGCACAAAGCACTGCCTCCATCCTTCAATTGGAGACAAGCCAGGAACTGGCCTGCTTCCAGCTCTTTAGGAAGCTGGGAAAGCACTCGCATTCCACAGTGCTCTTACAGCCTCCTTGGAACGTCTCATACAAAGGCAGCTGAACACCGTGTCTTTTCAGCCCTTAACTCACCAACCTGCAACATCTGCTTCTGCTGCATTTCCACCTTGCCAACCCGGCTCAGACGAAATGCCTACATCTTCCTCTGAAGCGACTGTGCTGATTCCCAAATGATTGAGCATCCACATGCTTAGGAGGCGATAAACTGCATGCCTTTTTCCAACCACCCTTTTACACTGCTTAGAGAGCGTCGGAAAGCAGCTATGTCAGAAAGGCCCCTTTGCTCTCAGCCATGCCCTCCATTGCTCTAGAGGTGGAAGGCACAAGGCACTGGTTCTGGATCCACCCCTCAATGGGAGACAAACCACATCTTGGCCTGCTTCCTGCTCTTTAGGAATTGGAGAAGAAACTCCCTTTCCACAGTGCTCTTACATCGTCCTGGGAACATCTCATACAAAGGAGGCTGAATGCCGTTTCTTTTCAGCACTTCACTCGCCAGTCTGGGACATCTGCATCCTGCACGTTTCCACCTTGCCAACCCGGCTCAGGCGAAATGCCTACATCTTCCCCTTGAGCAATGGGGATGAGGCCCATAGGATTGTGGTTGCACATGCTGAGGAGGACAGAGACAATAGGCTTTTAACTAACCACGAAGTGCAACGGTTGGGATAGTGTCAGAAAGCACCTATGGCAGAAAGACCCCTTTACTCTCAGCCGCGCCCTACAATGCTGTAGAGGTGGAAGGCACAAAGCACTGCCTCCATGCTTCAATGGGAGACCAGCCATAAACTGTCTTGCCTCCAGCTCTTTAGCAAGCTGGGAAGGAACTCGCTTTCCACAGCGATGTTACAGCATACGAGGAAACTCTCATACAGAGGCAGCTCCAACGCCATTTCTTCCCTGTGCTTAACTGGCCGCTTAGGACTTCCGCTTCTGCCACTGTACCACCTTGCCAACCCGGCTCAGACGAAATGCCTACATCTTCCCCTTAAGCAACGGGGGTGAAGCCCACATGATTGTGCTGCCACATGCTTAGCAGGAACAGACAATAGGCTTTTTACAAACCGCCATTGTGCACTGGGTCAGAGAGTGTCAGAATGCACCTATGTCAGAAAGGGCCCTTTGCTCTCAGCCGTGCCCTCCATTGCTCTAGAGGTGGAAGGCACAAGGCACTGCCTCCATCCTTCAATTGGAGACAAGCCATAAACAGTCTTGCCTGCAGCTCTTTAGGAAGCTGACAAACAACTTGCTTTCCACAGTCCTGTTACAGCAGACCGGGGAACTTCTCATAAGAAGGCAGCTCAAATGGCATTTCTTCCCAGCCCTTAACTCGCAGCTTTAGGACTCCTGCTTCTGCCGCAATTCCACCTGGCCAACCCGGCTCAGACGAAATGCCTACATCTTCCCCTGAAGCAACTGGGCTGAGTCCCAAATGATTGAGCGTCCACGTGCTTAGGAGGCGATAGACTGCACGCCTTTTTCCAACCACCATTCTGCACTGCTGGAGAGAGTGTCGGAAAGCAGCTATGTCAGAAAGACCCCTTTGCTCTCAGCCGTGCCCTTCATTGCTCTAGACGTGGAATGCACAAGGCACTGGCTCACCCCTCAAGGGGCGACAAGCCACAGACCAACTTCCATCCATCTCTTTAGGAAGCTGAGCAAGAACTCGCTTTCAACAGTGCGCCTTCTGTGTCCTGGCAACATCTCATACAAAGGCAGCTGATATGCCATTTCTTTTCAGCGCTTAACTCGCAGATTTGGAACTTCTGCTCCTGCCACATTTCCAGGTTGCCAACCCGGCTCAGGCAAAATGTCTACATCGTCCCCTTCAGCAACTGGGACGAGGCCCAGATGACTGTGCTTCCGCATGCTTAGCAGGAGCAGACAATAGGCTTTTTACAAACCGCCATTGTGCACTGGGTCAGAGAGTGTCAGAATGCACCTATGTCAGAAAGGGCCCTTTGCTCTCAGCGGTGCCCTCCATTGCTCTAGAGGTGGAAGGCACAAAGCACTGCCTCCATCCTTCAATTGGAGACAAGCCAGGAACTGGCCTGCTTCCAGCTCTTTAGGAAGCTGGGAAAGCACTCGCATTCCACAGTGCTCTTACAGCCTCCTTGGAACGTCTCATACAAAGGCAGCTGAACACCGTGTCTTTTCAGCCCTTAACTCACCAACCTGCAACATCTGCTTCTGCTGCATTTCCACCTTGCCAACCCGGCTCAGACGAAATGCCTACATCTTCCTCTGAAGCGACTGTGCTGATTCCCAAATGATTGAGCATCCACATGCTTAGGAGGCGATAAACTGCATGCCTTTTTCCAACCACCCTTTTACACTGCTTAGAGAGCGTCGGAAAGCAGCTATGTCAGAAAGGCCCCTTTGCTCTCAGCCATGCCCTCCATTGCTCTAGAGGTGGAAGGCACAAGGCACTGGTTCTGGATCCACCCCTCAATGGGAGACAAACCACATCTTGGCCTGCTTCCTGCTCTTTAGGAATTGGAGAAGAAACTCCCTTTCCACAGTGCTCTTACATCGTCCTGGGAACATCTCATACAAAGGAGGCTGAATGCCGTTTCTTTTCAGCACTTCACTCGCCAGTCTGGGACATCTGCATCCTGCACGTTTCCACCTTGCCAACCCGGCTCAGGCGAAATGCCTACATCTTCCCCTTGAGCAATGGGGATGAGGCCCATAGGATTGTGGTTGCACATGCTGAGGAGGAGAGAGACAATAGGCTTTTAACTAACCACGAAGTGCAACGGTTGGGATAGTGTCAGAAAGCACCTATGGCAGAAAGACCCCTTTACTCTCAGCCGCGCCCTACAATGCTGTAGAGGTGGAAGGCACAAAGCACTGCCTCCATGCTTCAATGGGAGACCAGCCATAAACTGTCTTGCGTCCAGCTCTTTAGCAAGCTGGGAAGGAACTCGCTTTCCACAGCGATGTTACAGCATACGAGGAAACTCTCATACAGAGGCAGCTCCAACGCCATTTCTTCCCTGTGCTTAACTGGCCGCTTAGGACTTCCGCTTCTGCCACTGTACCACCTTGCCAACCCGGCTCAGACGAAATGCCTACATCTTCCCCTTAAGCAACGGGGGTGAAGCCCACATGATTGTGCTGCCACATGCTTAGCAGGAACAGACAATAGGCTTTTTACAAACCGCCATTGTGCACTGGGTCAGAGAGTGTCAGAATGCACCTATGTCAGAAAGGGCCCTTTGCTCTCAGCCGTGCCCTCCATTGCTCTAGAGGTGGAAGGCACAAGGCACTGCCTCCATCCTTCAATTGGAGACAAGCCATAAACAGTCTTGCCTGCAGCTCTTTAGGAAGCTGACAAACAACTTGCTTTCCACAGTCCTGTTACAGCAGACCGGGGAACTTCTCATAAGAAGGCAGCTCAAATGGCATTTCTTCCCAGCCCTTAACTCGCAGCTTTAGGACTCCTGCTTCTGCCGCAATTCCACCTGGCCAACCCGGCTCAGACGAAATGCCTACATCTTCCCCTGAAGCAACTGGGCTGAGTCCCAAATGATTGAGCGTCCACGTGCTTAGGAGGCGATAGACTGCACGCCTTTTTCCAACCACCATTCTGCACTGCTGGAGAGAGTGTCGGAAAGCAGCTATGTCAGAAAGACCCCTTTGCTCTCAGCCGTGCCATTCATTTCTCTACACTTGGAATGCACAATGCACTGGCTCCCCCCCTCAAGTGGCGATAAGCCACAGACCATCTTCCTTCCATCTCTTTAGGAAGCTGAGCAAGAACTCGCTTTCAACAGTGCTCTTTCTGTGTCCTGGCAACATCTCATACAAAGGCAGCTGATATGCCATTTCTTTTCAGTGCTTAACTCGCAGATTTGGAACTTCTGCTCCTGCCACATTTCCAGCTTGCCAACCCGGCTCAGACGAATTGTCTACATCTTCCCCTTCAGCAACGGGGACGAGGCCCAGATGACTGTGCTTCCGCATGCTTGGCAGGAGCAGACAATAGGTTTTTACAAACCGCCATTGTGCACTGGGTCAGAGAGTGTCAGAATGCACCTATGTCAGAAAGGGCCCTTTGCTCTCAGCCCTGCCCTCCATTGCTCTAGAGGTGGAAGGCACAAAGCACTGCCTCCATCCTTCAATTGGAGACAAGCCAGCAACTGTCCTGCTTACAGCTCTTTGGGAAGCTGGGAAAGCACTCGCATTCCACAGTGCTCTTAGAGCGTCCTGGGAACATCTCATACAAAGGCAGCTGAACACCGGGTCTTTTCAGCCCTTAACTCACCAATCTGCAACATCTGCTTCTGCCGCATTTCCACCTTGCCAACCCGGCTCAGGCGAAATGCCTACATCTTCCCCTGAAGCGACTGTGCTGATTCCCAAATGATTGAGCATCCTCATGCTTAGGAGGCGATAAACTGCATGCCTTTTTCCCACCACCGTTTTACACTGCTTAGAGAGCGTCGGAAAGCAGCTATGTCAGAAAGGCCCCTTTGCTCTCAGCCATCCCCTCCATTGCTCTCGAGGTGGAAGGCACAAGGCCCTGGTTCTGGATCCACCCCTCAATGGGAGACAAACCACATCTTGGCCTGCTTCCTGCTCTTTAGGAAGTGGAGAAGAAACTCCCTTTCCACTGTGCTCTTACAGCGTCCTGGGAACATCTCATACAAAGGAGGCTGAACGCCGTTTCTTTTCAGCACGTCACTCGCCAGTCTGGGACATCTGCATCCTGCACGTTTCCACCTTGCCAACGCGGCTCAGACGAAATGCCTACATCTTCCCCTTGAGCAAAGGGGATGAGGCCCATAGGATTGTGGTTCCACATGCTGAGGAGGACAGAGACAATAGGCTTTTAACTAACCACGAAGTGCAACGGTTGGGAGAGTGTCAGAAAGCACCAATGGCAGAAAAACCCCTTTACTCTCAGCCGCGCCCTCCATTGCTGTAGAGGTGGAAGGCACAAAGCACTGCCTCCATCCTTCAATGGGAGACAAGCCATAAACTGTCTTGCCTCCAGCTCTTTAGGAAGCTCGGAAGGAACTCGCTTTCCCCAGTGCCGTTACAGCATACGAGGAAACTCTCATACAGAGGCAGCTCAAACGCCATTTCTTCCCAGGGCTTAACTGGCCTCTTTAGGACTTCCGCTTCTGCCAAATTTCCACCTTGCCAACCCGGCTCAGACAAAATGTCTACATCTTCCCCTTAAGCAACGGGGGCGAAGCCCACATGATTGTGCTGCCACATGCTTCGCAGGACAGACAATAGGCTTTTTACAAACCGCCATTGTGCACTGGGTCAGAGAGTGTCAGAATGCACCTATGTCAGAAAGAGCCCTTTGGTCTCAGCCGTGCCCTCCATTGCTCTAGAGGTGGAAGGCACAAAGCGCTGCCTCCATCCTTCAATTGGAGACAAGCCATAAACTGTCTTGCCTCCAGCTCTTTTTGAAGCTGACAAACAACTCTCTTTCCACAGTCCTGTTACAGCAGACCGGGGAACTTTTCATACAAAGGCAGCTCCAATGGCATTTCTTCCCAGCCCTTAACTCGCAGCTTAGGACTCCTGCTTCCGCCGCATTTCCACCTTGCCAACCCGGCTGAGACGAAATGCCTACATCTTCCCATGAAGCAACTGGGCTGAGTCCCAAATGATTGAGCGTCCACGTGCTTAGGAGGCGATAGACTGCACGCCTTTTTCCAACCACCATTGTGCACTGCTGGAGAGAGTGACGGAAAGCAGCTATGTCAGAAAGACCCCTTTGCTCTCAGCCGTGCCCTTCATTGCTCCAGACGTGGAATGCACAAGGCACTGGCTCCCCCACTCAAGGGGCGACAAGCCACAGACCAACTTCCATCCATCTCTTTAGGAAGCTGAGCAAGAACTCGCTTTCAACAGTGCTCCTTCTGTGTCCTGGCAACATCTCATACAAAGGCAGCTGATATGCCATTTCTTTTCAGCGCTTAACTCGCAGATTTGGAACTTCTGCTCCTGCCACATTTCCAGCTTGCCATCCCGGCTCAGGAAACATGTCTACATCTTCCCCTTCAGCAACGGGGACGAGGCCCAGATGACTGTGCTTCCGCATGCTTAGCAGGAGCAGACAATAGGCTTTTTACAAACCGTCATTGTGCACTGGGTCAGAGAGTGTCAGAATGCACCTATGTCAGAAAGGGCCCTTTGCTCTCAGCCGTGCCCTCCATTGCTCTAGAGGTGGAAGGCACAAAGCACTGCCTCCATCCTTCAATTGGAGACAACCCAGCAACTGGCCTGCTTCCAGCTGTTTAGGAAGCTGGGAAAGCACTCGCATTCCACAGTGCTCTTACAGCCTCCTTGGAACGTCTCATACAAAGGCAGCTGAACACCGTGTCTTTTCAGCCCTTAACTCACCAACCTGCAACATCTGCTTCTGCCGCATTTCCACCTTGCCAACCCGGCTCAGACGAAATGCCTACATCTTCCCCTGAAGCGACTGTGCTGATTCCCAAATGATTGAGCATCCACATGCTTAGGAGGCGATAAACTGCATGCCTTTTTCCAACCACCATTTTACACTGCTTAGAGAGCGTCGGAAAGCAGCTATGTCAGAAAGGCCCCTTTGCTCTCAGCCATGCCCTCCATTGCTCTCGAGGTGGAAGGCACAAGGCACTGGTTCTGGATCCACCCCTCAATGGGAGACAAACCACATCTTGGCCTGCTTCCTGCTCTTTAGGAAGTGGAGAAGAAACTCCCTTTCCACAGTGCTCTTACAGCGTCCTGGGAACATCTCATACAAAGGAGGCTGAACGCCGTTTCTTTTCAGCACGTCACTCGCCAGTCTGGGACATCTGCATCCTGCACGTTTCCACCTTGCCAAACCGGCTCAGACGAAATGCCTACAACTTCCCCTTCAGCAATGGGGATGAGGCCCATAGGATTGTGGTTCCACATGCTGAGGAGGAGAGAGACAATAGGCTTTTAACTAACCACGAATTGCAATGGTTGGGAGAATGTCAGGAAGCTCCAATGGCAGAAACACCCCTTTACTCTCAGCCGCGCCCTCCATTGCTGTAGAGGTGGAAGGCACAAAGCACTGCCTCCATCCTTCAATGGGAGACAAGCCATAAACTGTCTTGCCTCCAGCTCTTTAGGAAGCTGAGAAAGAACTCGCTTTCCACAGTGCTGTTACAGCATACGAGGAAACTCTCATACAGAGGCAGCTCAAACGCCATTTCTTCCCAGGGCTTAACTGGCCGCTTTAGGACTTCCGCTTCTGCCACAGTTCCAAGTTGCCAACCCGGCTCAGACGAAATGCCTACATCTTCCCCTTAAGCAACGGGGGCGAAGCCCACATGATTGTGCTGCCACATGCTTAGCAGGAGCAGACAATAGGCTTTTTACAAACCGCCATTGTGCACTGGGTCAGAGAGTGTCACAATGCACCTATGTCAGAAAGGGCCGTTTGCTCTCAGCCGTGCACTCCATTGCTCTAGAGGTGGAAGGCACAAAGCACTGCCTCCATCCTTCAATTGGAGACAAGCCATAAACTGTCTTGCCTCCAGCTCTTTAGGAAGCTGACAAACAACTCGCTTTCCACAGTCCTGTTACAGCAGACCGGGGAACTTCTCATACAAAGGCAGCTCCAATGGCATTTCTTCCCAGCCCTTAACTCGCAGCTTTAGGACTCCTGCTTCCGCCGCATTTCCACCTTGCCAACCCGGTTCAGACGAAATGCCTACATCTTCCCCTGAAGCAACTGGGCTGAGTCCCAAATGATTGAGCGTCCACGTGCTTAGGAGGCGATAGACTGCACGCCTTATTCCAACCACCATTGTGCACTGCTGGAGAGAGTGTCGGAAAGCAGCTATGTCAGAAAGACCCCTTTGCTCTCAGCCGTGCCCTTCATTGCTCTAGACGTGGAATGCACAAGGCACTGGCTCCCCCCCTCAAGGGGCGACAAGCCACAGACCATCTTCCTTCCATCTCTTTAGGAAGCTGAGCAAGAACTCGCTTTCAACAGTGCTCTTTCTGTGTCCTGGCAACATCTCATACAAAGGCAGCTGATATGCCATTTCTTTTCAGCACTTAACTCGCAGATTTGGAACTTCTTCTCCTGCCACATTTCCACCTTGCCAACCCGGCTCAGACGAAATGTCTACATCTTCCCCTTCAGCAACGGGGACGAGGCCCAGATGACTGTGCTTCCGCATCCTTGCAGGAGCAGACAATAGGCTTTTTACAAACCGCCATTGTGCACTGGGTCAGAGAGTGTCAGAATGCACCTATGTCAGAAAGGGCCCTTTACTCTCTGCCGTGCCCTCCATTGCTCTGGAGGTGGAAGGCACAAAGCACTGCCTCCATCCTTCAATTGGAGACAAGCCAGCAACTGTCCTGCTTACAGCTCTTTAGGAAGCTGGGAAAGCACTCGCATTCCACAGTGCTCTTACAGGGTCCTGGGAACGTCTCATACAAAGGCAGCTGAACACCGTGTCCTTTCAGCCCTTAACTCACCAATCTGCAACATCTGCTTCTGCCGCATTTCCACCTTGCCAACCCGGCTCAGACGAAATGCCTACATCTTCCCCTCAAGCGACTGTGCTGATTCCCAAATGATTGAGCATCCACATGCTTAGGAGGCGATAAACAGCAAGCCTTTTTCCAACCCCCATTTTACACTGCTTAGAGAGCGTCGGAAAGCAGATATCTCAGAAAGGCCCCTTTGCTCTCAGCCATACCCTCCATTGCTCTCGAGGTGGAAGGCACAAGGCACTGGTTCTGGATCCACCCCTCAATGGGAGACAAAGCACATCTTGGCCTGCTTCCAGCTCTTTAGGAAGTGGAGGAAAAACTCCCTTTCCACACTGCTCTTACAGAGTCCTGGGAACATCTCCTACAAAGGAGGCTGAACGCCGTTTCTTTTCAGCACTTCACTCGCCAGTCTGGGACATCTGCATCCTGCACGTTTCCACCTTGCCAACCCGGCTCAGACGAATTGCCTACATTTCCCCTCGAGCAATGGGGATGAGGCCCATAGGATTGTGGTTCCACATGCTGAGGAGGAGAGAGACAATAGGCTTTTAACTATCCACGAAGTGCAATGGTTCGGAGAGTGTCAGAAAGCACCAATGGCAGAAACACGCCTTTACTCTCAGCTGCGCGCTCCATTGTTGTAGAGATGGAAGGCACAAAGCACTGCCTCCATCCTTCAATGGGAGACAAGCCATAAACTGTCTTGCCTCCAGCTCTTTAGGAAGCTGGGAAAGAACTCGCTTTCCACAGTGCTCTTACAGCATACGAGGAAACTCTCATGCAGTGGCAGCTCAAACGCCATTTCTTCCCAGTGCTTAACTGGCCGCTTTAGGACTTCCGCTTCTGCCACAGTTCCACCTTGCCAACCCGGCTCAGACGAAATACCTACATCTTCCCCTTAAGCATCGGGGGCGAAGCCCACATGATTGTGCTGCCATATGCTTAGCAGGGGCAGACAATAGGATTTTTACAAACTGCCACTGTGCACTGGGTCAGAGAGTGTCAGGATGCACCTATGTCAGAAAGGGCCCTTTGCTCTCAGCCGTGCCCTCCATTGCTCTAGAGGTGGAAGGCACAAAGCACTGCCTCCATCCTTCAATTGGAGACAAGCCATAAACTGTCTTGCCTCCAGCTCTTTAGGAAGGTGACAAACAACTCGCTTTCCACAGGCCTGTTACAGAAGACCGGAGAACTTCTCATACAAAGGCAGCTCAAATGGCATTTCTTCCCGGCCCTTAACTCGCAGCTTTAGGACTCCTGCTTCTGCCGCAATTCCACATTGCCAACCCGGCTCAGACGAAATGCCTACATCTTCCCCTGAAGCAACTGGGCTGAGTCCCAAATGATTGAGCGTCCACGTGCTTAGGAGGCGATAGACTGCACGCCTTTTTCCAACCACCATTGTGCACTACTTTAGAGAGTGTCGGAAAGCAGCTATGTCAGAAATACCTCTTTCCTCTCAGCCGTGCCCTTCATTGCTCTAGACGAGGAATGCACAAGGCACTTGCTCCCCCCCTCAAGGGGCGACAAGCCACAGACCATCTTCCTTCCATCTCTTTAGGATGCTCAGCAAGAACTCGCTTTCAACAGTGCTCTTTCTGTGTCCTGGCAACATCTCATACAAAGGCAGCTGATATGCCATTTCTTTTCAGCACTTAACTCGCAGATTTGGAACTTCTGCTCCTGCCACATTTCCAGGTTGCCAACTCGGCTCAGACGAAATGTCTACATTTTCCCCTTCAGCAACGGGGACGAGGCCCAAATGACTGTGCTTCCGCATGCTTACCAGGAGCAGACAATAGGCTTTTTACAAACCGCCATTGTACACTGGGTCAGAGAGTGTCAGAATGCACCTATGTCAGAAAGGGCCCTTTGCACTCAGCCGTGCCCTCCATTGCTCCAGAGGTGGAAGGCACAAAGCACTGCCTCCATCCTTCAATTGGAGACAAGCCAGCAACGAGCCTGCTTCCAGCTCTTGAGGAAGCTGGGAAAGCACTCGCATTCCACAGTGCTCTTAAAGCCTCCTGGGAACGTCTCCTACAAAGGCAGCTGAACACCGTGTCTTTTCAGCCCTTAACTCACCAATCTGCAACATCTGCTTCTGCCACATTTCCACCTTGCCAACCCGGCTCAGGCGAAATGCCTACATCTTCCCCTGAAGTGACTGTGCTGATTCCCAAATGATTGAGCATCCACATGCTTAGGAGGCGATAAACTGCATGCCTTTTTCACACCACCATTTTACACTGCTTAGAGAGCGTCGGAAAGCAGCTATGTCAGAAAGGCCCCTTTGGTCTCAGCCATGCCCTCCATTGCTCTCGAGGTGGAAGGCACAAGGCACTGGTTCTGGATCCACCCCTCAATGGGAGACAAACCACATCTTGGCCTGCTACCAGCTCTTTAGGAAGTGGAGAAAAAACTCCCTTTCCACAGTGCTCTTACAGCGTCCTGGGAACATCTCATGCAAAGGAGGCTGAACGCCGTTTCTTTTCAGCACGTCACTCGCCAGTCTGGGACATCTGCATCCTGCACGTTTCCACCTTGCCAACCCGGCTCAGACGAAATGCCTACATCTTCCCCTTGAGCAATGGGGATGAGGCCCATAGAATTTTGGTTCCACATGCTGAGGAGGAGAGAGACAATAGGCTTTTAACTTACCACGAAGTGCAACGGTTGGGAGAGTGTCAGAAAGCACCAATGGCAGAAAGACCCCTTTACTCTCAGCCATGCCCTCCATTTCTGTAGAGGTGGAAGGCACAAAGCACTGTCTCCATCCTTCAATTGGAGACAAGCCAGCAACTGTCCTGCTTACAGCTCTTTAGGAAGCTGGGATAGCACTCGCATTCCACAGTGCTCTTACAGGGTCCTGGGAACGTCTCATACAAAGGCAGCTGAACACCGTGTCCTTTCAGCCCTTAACTCACCAATCTGCAACATCTGCTTCTGCCGCATTTCCACCTTCCAACCCGGCTCAGACGAAATGCCTAAATCTTCCCCTGAAGCGACTGTGCTGATTCCCAAATGATTGAGCGTCCACGTGCTTAGGAGGCGATAAGCTGCATGCCTTTTTCCAACCACCATTTTACACTGCTTAGAGAGCGTCGGAAAGCAGCTATGTCAGAAAGGCCCCTTTGCTCTCAGCCATGCCCTCCATTGCTCTCGAGGTGGAAGGCACAAGGCACTGGTTCTGGATCCACCCCTCAATGGGAGACAAACAACATCTTGGCCTGCTTCCTGCTCTTTAGGAAGTGGAGAAGAAACTCCCTTTCCACAGTGCTCTTACAGCGTCCTGGGAACATCTCATACAAAGGAGGCTGAACGCCGTTTCTCTTCAGCACGTCACTCGCCAGTCTGGGACATCTGCATCCTGCACGTTTCCACCTTGCCAACCCGGCTCAGACGAAATGCATACAACTTCCCCTTGAGCAAAGGGGATGAGGCCCATAGGATTGTGGTTGCACATGCTGAGGAGGAGAGAGACAATAGGCTTTTAACTAACCACGAAGTGCAACGGTTGGGAGAGTGTCAGAAAGCACCAACGGCAGAAAGACCCCTTAACTCTCAGCCGCGCCCTCCATTGCTGTAGAGGTGGAAAGCACAAAGCACTGCCTCCATCCTTCAATGGGAGACAAGCCATAAACTGTCTTTTCTCCAGCTCTTTAGGAAGCTGAGAAAGAACTCGCTTTCCACAGTGGTGTTACAGCATACGAGGAAAGTCTCATGCTGAGGCAGCTCAAATGCCATTTCTTCCCCGTGCTTATCTGGCCACTTTAGGACTTCCGCTTCTGCCAAAGTTCCACCTTGCCAACCCGGCTCAGACGAAATGCCTACATCTTCCTCTTAAGCAACGGGGGCGAAGCCCACATGATTGTGCTGCCACATGCTTAGCAGGAGCAGACAATAGTCTTTTTACAAACCGCCATTGTGCACTGGGTCAGAGAGTGTCAGAATGCACCTATGTCAGAAAGGGCCCTTTGCTCTCAGCCGTGCCCTCCATTGCTCTAGAGGTGGAAGGCACAAAGCACTGCCTCCATCCTTCAATTGGAGAAAAGCCATAAACTGTCTTGCCTCCAGCTCTTTAGGAAGCTGACAAACAACTCGCTTTCCACAGTCCTGTTACAGCAGACCGGGGAAGTTCTCATACAAAGGCAGCTCAAATGGCATTTCTTCCCAGCCCTTAACTCGCAGCTTTAGGACTCCTGCTTCTGCCGCAATTCCACCTTGCCAACCCGGCTCAGACGAAATGCCTACATCTTCCCCTGAAGCAACTGGGCTGAGTCCCAAATGATTGAGCGTCCACGTGCTTAGGAGGCGATAGACTGCACGCCTTTTTCCAACCACCATTGTGCACTGCTGGAGAGAGTGTCGGAAAGCAGCTATGTCAGAAAGACCCCTTTGCTCTCAGCCGTGCCCTTCATTGCTCTAGACGTGCAATGCGCAAGGCACTGGATCCCCCCCTCAAGGGGCGACAAGCCACAGACCATCTTCCTTCCATCTCTTTAGGAAGCTGAGCAAGAACTCGCTTTCAACAGTGCTCTTTCTGTGTCCTGGCAACATCTCATACAAAGGCAGCTGATATGCCATTTCTTTTCAGCGCTTAACTCGCAGATTTGATCTTCTGCTCCTGCCACATTTCCAGGTTGCCAACCCGGCTCAGACATAATGTCTACATCTTCCCCTTCAGCAACGGGGACGTGGCAAAGATGATTGTGCTTCCGCATGCTTAGCAGGAGCAGACAATAGGCTTTTTAAAAACTGCCATTGTGCACTGGGTCAGAGAGTGTCAGAATGCACCTATGTCAGAAAGGGCCCTTTGCTCTCAGCCGTGCCCTCCATTGCTGTAGAGGTGGAGGGCACAAAGCACTGCCTCCATCCTTCAATTGGAGACAAGCCAGCAACTGTCCTGCTTCCAGCTCTTTAGGAAGCTGGGAAAGCACTCGCATTCCACAGTGCTCTTACAGCGTCCTGGGAACGTCTCATACAAAGGCAGCTGAACACCGTGTCTTTTCAGCCCTTAACTCACCAATCTGCAACATCTGCTTCTGCCGCATTTCCACCTTGCCAACCCGGCTCAGTCGAAATGCCTACATCTTCCCCTGAAGCGACTATGCTGATTCCCAAATGATTGAGCATCCACATGCTTAGGAGGCGATAAACTGCATGCATTTTTCCAACCACCATTTTACACTGCTTAGAGAGCGTCGGAAAGCAGCTATGTCAGAAAGGCCCCTGTGCTCTCAGCCATGCCCTCCATTGCTCTCGAGGTGGAAGGTACAAGGCACTGGTTCTGGATCCACCCCTCAATGGGAGACAAAATACATCTTGGCCTGTCTCCAGCTCTTTAGGAAGTGGAGAAAAAACTCCCTTTCCACAGTGCTCTTACAGCGTCCTGGGAACATCTCATAAAAAGGAGGCTGAACGCCATTTCTTTTCAGCACTTCACTCCCCAGTCTGGGACATCTGCATTCTGCACGTTTCCACCTTGCCAACCAGGCTCAGACGAAATGCCTACATCTTCCCCTTGAACAATGGGGATGAGGCCCATAGGATTGTGGTTCCACATGCTGAGGAGGAGAGAGACAATAGGGTTTTAAGTAACCACGAAGTGCAACGGTTGGGAGAGTGTTAGAAAGCACCAATGGCAGAAAGACCCCTTTACTCTCAGCCGTGCCCTCCATTGCTGTAGAGGTGGAAGGCACAAAGCACTGCCTCCATCCTTCAATGGGAGACAAGCCATAAACTGTCTTGCCTCCAGCTCTTTAGGAATCTGGGAAAGAACTCGCTTTCCAAAGTGCCGTTACAGCATACGAGGAAACTCTCATACAGAGGCAGCTCAAACGTCATTTCTTCCCAGTGCTTAACTAGCCACTTTAGGACTTCCGCTTCTGCCACAGTTCCACCTTGCCAACCCGGCTCAGACGAAATGCCTACATCTTCCCCTTAAGCAACGGGGGCGAAGCCCACATGATTGTGCTGCCACATGCTTAGCAGGAGCAGACAATAGTCTTTTTACAAACCGCCATTGTGCACTGGGTCAGAGAGTGTCAGAATGCACCTATGTCAGAAAGGGCCCTTTGCTCTCAGCCGTGCCCTCCATTGCTCTAGAGGTGGAAGGCACAAAGCACTGCCTCCATCCTTCAATTGGAGAAAAGCCATAAACTGTCTTGCCTCCAGCTCTTTAGGAAGCTGACAAACAACTCGCTTTCCACAGTCATGTTACAGCAGACCGGGGAACATCTCATACAAAGGCAGCTCAAATGGCATTTCTTCCCAGCCCTTAACTCGCAGCTTTAGGACTCCTGCTTCTGCCGCAATTCCACCTTGCCAACCCGGCTCAGACGAAATGCCTACATCTTCCCCTGAAGCGACTGTGCTGATTCCCAAATGATTGTGCATCCCCATGCTTAGGAGACGATAAACTGCATGCGTTTTTCCAACCACCATTTTACACTGCTTAGAGAGCGTCGGAAAGCAGCTATGTCAGAAAGGCCCCTTTGCTCTCAGCCATGCCCTCCATTGCTCTCGAGGTGGAAGGCACAACTCACTCGTTCTGGATCCACCCCTCAATGGGAGACAAACAACATCTTGGCCTACTTACAGCTCTTTAGGAAGTGGAGAAAAAACTCCCTTTCCACAGTGCTCTTACAGCGTCCTGGATACATCTCATACAAAGGAGGCTGAACGCCGTTTCATTTCAGCACGTCACTCGCCAGTCTGGGACATCTGCATCCTGCACGTTTCCACCTTGCCAACCCGAATCAGACGAAATGCCTACGTCTTCCCCTTGAGCAATGGGGATGAGGCCCATAGGATTGTGGTTCCACATGCTGAGGAGGAGAGAGACAATAGGCTTTTAACTAACCACGAAGTGCAACGGTTGGGAGAGTGTCAGAAAGCACCAATGGCAGAAAGGCCCCTTTACTATCAGCCGCGCCCTCCATTGCTGTAGAGGTGGAAGGCACAAAGCACTGCCTCCATAATTCAATGGGAGACAAGCCATAAACTGCCTTGCCTCCAGCTCTTTAGGAAGCTGGGAAAGAACTCGCTTTCCACAGTGCTGTTACAGCATACGAGGAAACTCTCATACAGAGGCAGCTCAAACGCCATTTCTTCCCAGTGCTTAACTGGCCTATTTAGGACTTCCGCTTCTGCCACCATTCCACCTTGCCAACCCGGCTCAGACGAAATGCCTACATCTTCCCCTTAAGCAACGGGGGTGAAGCCCACATGATTGTGCTTCCACATGCTTTCCGGGAGTAGACAATAGGCTTTTTACAAACCGCCATTGTGCACTGGGTCAAAGAGTGTCAATATGCACCTATGTCAGAAGGGGTCCTTTGCTCTCAGCCGTGCCCTCCATTGCTCTAGATGTGGAAGGCACAAAGCACTGCCTCCATCCTCCAATTGCAGACAAGCCATAAACTGTCTTGCCTCCAGCTCTTTAGGAAGCTGACAAACAACTCGCTTTCCCCAGTCCTGTTACAGCAGACCGGTTAAATTCTCATGCAAAGGCTGCTCAAATGGCATTTCTTCCCAGCCATTAACTCGCAGCTTAGGACTTCTGCTTCTGCCGCAATTCCACCTTGCCAACCCGGCTCAGACGAAATGCCCACATCTTCCCCTGAAGCAACTGGGCTGAGTCCCAAATGATTGAGCGTCCACGTGCTTAGGAGGCGATAGACTGCACGCCTTTTTCCAACCACCATTGTGCACTGCTGGAGAGAGTGTCGGAAAGCAGTTATGTCAGAAAGACCCCTTTGCTCTCAGCCCTGCACTTCATTGCTCTAGGCGTGGAATGCACAAGGCACTGGCTGCCCCCCTCAAGGGGCGACAAGCCACAGACCATCTTCCATCCATCACTTTAGGAAGCTGAGCAAGAACTCGCTTTCAACAGTGCTCTTTCTGTGTCCTGTCAACATCTCATACAAAGGCAGCTGATATGCCATTTCTTTTCAGCGCTTAACTCGCAGATTTGGAACTTCTGCTCCTGCCACATTTCCACCTTGCCAACCCGGCTCAGACGAAATGTCTACATCTTCCCCTGAAGCGACTGTGCTGATTCCCAAATAATTGAGCATCCACATGCTTAGGAGGCGATAAACTGCCTGCCTTTTTCCTACCACCATTTTACACTGCTTAGAGAGCGTCGGAAAGCAGCTATGTCAGAAAGGCCCCTTTTCTCTCAGCCATGCCCTCCATTGCGCTCGAGGTGGAAGGCACAAGGCACTGGTTCTGGATCCACCCCTCAATGGGAGACAAACCACAACTTGGCCTGCTTCCAGCTCTTTAGGAAGTGGAGAAGAAACTCCCTTTCCACAGTGCTCTTACAGCGTCCTGGGAACATGTCATACAAAGGAGGCTGAACGCCGTTTCTTTTCAGCACTTCACTCGCCAGTCTGGGACATCTGCATCCTGCACGTTTCCACCTTGCCAACCCGACTCAGACGAAATGCCTACATCTTCCCCTTGAGCAATGGGGATGAGGCCCATAGGATTGTGGTTCCACATGCTGAGGAGGACAGAGACAATAGGCTTTTAACTAACCACGAAGTGCAACGGTTGGGAGAGTGTCAGAAAGCACCAATGGCAGAAAGACCCCTTTACTCTCAGCCGCGCCCTCCATTGCTGTAGAGGTGGAAGGCACAAAGGACTGCCTCCATCCTTCAATGGGAGACAAGCCATAAACTGTCTTGCCTCCAGCTCTTTAGGAACCTGGGAAACAACTCGCTTTCCGCAGTGCTGTTACAGCATACGAGGAAACTCTCATAGAGAGGCAGCTCAAACGCCATTTCTTGCCAGGGCTTAACTGGCCTCTTTAGGACTTCCGCTTCTGCCAAATTTCCACCTTGCCAACCCGGCTCAGACGAAATGTCTACATCTTCCCCTTAAGCAACGGGGGCGAAGCCCACATGATTGTGTTGCCACATGCTTCGCAGGACAGACAATAGGCTTTTTACAAACCGCCATTTTGTACTGGGTCAGAGAGTGTCAGAATGCACCTATGTGAGAAAGGGCCCTTTGCTCTCAGCCGTGCCCTCCATTGCTCTAGAGGTGGAAGGCACAAAGCGCTGCCTCCATCCTTCAATTGGAGATAAGCCATAAACTGTCTTGCCTCCAGCTCTTTTTGAAGCTGACAAACAACTCTCTTTCCACAGTCCTGTTACAGCAGACCGGGGAACTTATCATACAAAGGCAGCTCCAATGGCATTTCTTCCCAGCCCTTAACTCGCAGCTTAGGACTCCTGCTTCTGCCGCATTTCCACCTTGCCAACCCGGCTCAGACGAAATGCCTACATCTTCCCCTGAAGCAACTGGGCTGAGTCCCAAATCATTGAGCGTCCACGTGCTTAGGAGGCGATAGACTGCACGCCTTTTTCCAACCACCATTGTGCACTGCTGGAGAGAGTGTCGGAAAGCAGCTATGTCAGAAAGACCCCTTTGCTCTCAGCCCTGCCCTTCATTGCTCTAGACGTGGAATGCACAATGCACTGGTTCCTCCCTCAAGGGGCGACAATCCAGAGACCATCTTCCTTCCATCTCTTTAATAAGCTGAGCAAGAACTCGCTTTCAACAGTGCTCTTTCTGTGTCCTGGCAGCATCTCATACAAAGACAGCTGATATGCCATTTCTTTTCAGCGCTTAACTCGCAGATTTGGAACTTCTGCTCCTGCCACATTTCCAGCTTGCCAACCCGGGTCAGACGAAATGTCTACATCTTCCCCTTCAGCAACACGGACGAGGCCCAGATGACTGTGCTTCCGCATGCTTAGCAGAAGCAGACAATAGGCTTTTTACAAACCGCCATTGTGCACTGGGTCCGAGAGTTTCCGAATGCACCTATGTCAGAAAGGGCCCTTTGCTCTCAGCCGTGCCCTCCATTGCTCTAGAGGTGGAAGGCCCAAAGCACTGCCTCCATCCTTCAATTGGAGACAAGCCAGCAACTGTCCTGCTTCCAGCTCTTTAGGAAGCTGATAAAGCACGCGCATTCCACAGTGCTCATACAGCGTCCTGGGAACGTCTCATACAAAGGCAGCTGAACACCGTGTCTTTTCAGCTTTTAACTCACCAATCTGCAACATCTGCTTCTGCCGCATTTCCACCTTGCCAACCCGGCTCAGACGAAATGCCTACATCTTCTCCTGAAGCGACTGTGCTGATTCCCAAATGATTGACCATCCACATACTTAGGAGGAGATAAACTGCATGCCTTTTTCCAACAACCATTTTACACTGCTTAGAGACCGTCGGAAAGCAGCTATGTCACAAAGGCCCCTTTGCTCTCAACCAGGCCCTCCATTGCTCTCGAGGTGGAAGGCACAAGGCACTGTTTCTGGATCCACCACTCAATGGGAGACAAACCACATCTTGGCCTGCTTCCAGCTCTTTAGGAAGTGGAGAAAAAACTCCCTTTCCACAGTGCTCTTAGAGCGTCCTGGGAACATCACATACAAAGGAGGCTGAACACCGTTTCTTTTCAGCAATTCACTCGCCAGTCTGGGACATCTGCATCCTGCACGGTTCCACCTTGCCAACCCGGCTCAGGCGAAATGCCTACATCTTCCCCTTGAGCAATGGGGATGAGGCCCATAGGATTGTGGTTCCACATGCTGAGGAGGAGAGAGACAATAGGCTTTTAACTAACCACGAAGTGCAATGGTTGGGAGAGTGTCAGAAAGCACCAATATCAGAAAGACCCCTTTACTCTGAGCTGCGCCCTCCATTGCTGTAGAGGTGGAAGGCACAAAGCACTGCCTCCATCCTTCAATGGGAGACAAGCCATAAACTGTCTTGCCTCCAGCTCTTTAGGAAGCTGAGAAAGAACTCGCTTTCCACAGTGCTGTTACAGCATACGAGGAAACTCTCATACAGAGACAGGTCAAACGCCATTTCTTCCCAGGGCTTAACTGGCCACTTTAGGACTTCCGCTTCTGCCACAGTTCCAAGTTGCCAACCCGGCTCAGACGAAATGCCTACATCTTCGCCTTAAGCAACGGGGGCGAACCCCACATGATTGTGCTGCCACATGCTTAGCAGGAGCAGACAATAGGCTTTTTACAAACCGCCATTGTGCACTGGGTCAGAGAGTGTCAGAATGCACCTATGTCAGAAAGGGCCCTTTGCTCTCAGCCGTGCCCTCCATTGCTCTAGAGGTGGAAGGCACAAAGCACTGCCTCCATCCTTCAATTGGAGACAAGCCATAAACTGTCTTGCCTCCAGCTCTTTAGGAAGCTGACAAACAACTCGCTTTCCACAGGCCTGCTACAAAAGACCGGGGAACTTCTCATACAAAGGCAGCTCAAATGGCATTTCTTCCCAGTCCTTAACTCGCAGCTTTAGGACTCCTGCTTCTGCCGCAATTCCACATTGCCAACCCGGCTCTGACGAAATGCCTACATCTTCCCCTGAAGCAACTGGGCTGAGTCCCAAATGATTGAGCGTCCACGTGCTTAGGAGGCGATAGACTGCACGCCTTTTTCCAACCACCATTCTGCACTGCTGGAGAGAGTGTCGGAAAGCAGCTATGTCAGAAAGACCCCTTTGCTCTCAGCCGTGCCCTTCATTGCTCTAGACGTGGAATGCACAAGGCACTGGCTCACCCCTCAAGGGGCGACAAGCCACAGACCAACTTCCATCCATCTCTTTAGGAAGCTGAGCAAGAACTCGCTTTCAACAGTGCGCCTTCTGTGTCCTGGCAACATCTCATACAAAGGCAGCTGATATGCCATTTCTTTTCAGCGCTTAACTCGCAGATTTGGAACTTCTGCTCCTGCCACATTTCCAGGTTGCCAACCCGGCTCAGGCAAAATGTCTACATCGTCCCCTTCAGCAACTGGGACGAGGCCCAGATGACTGTGCTTCCGCATGCTTAGCAGGAGCAGACAATAGGCTTTTTACAAACCGCCATTGTGCACTGGGTCAGAGAGTGTCAGAATGCACCTATGTCAGAAAGGGCCCTTTGCTCTCAGCGGTGCCCTCCATTGCTCTAGAGGTGGAAGGCACAAAGCACTGCCTCCATCCTTCAATTGGAGACAAGCCAGGAACTGGCCTGCTTCCAGCTCTTTAGGAAGCTGGGAAAGCACTCGCATTCCACAGTGCTCTTACAGCCTCCTTGGAACGTCTCATACAAAGGCAGCTGAACACCGTGTCTTTTCAGCCCTTAACTCACCAACCTGCAACATCTGCTTCTGCTGCATTTCCACCTTGCCAACCCGGCTCAGACGAAATGCCTACATCTTCCTCTGAAGCGACTGTGCTGATTCCCAAATGATTGAGCATCCACATGCTTAGGAGGCGATAAACTGCATGCCTTTTTCCAACCACCCTTTTACACTGCTTAGAGAGCGTCGGAAAGCAGCTATGTCAGAAAGGCCCCTTTGCTCTCAGCCATGCCCTCCATTGCTCTAGAGGTGGAAGGCACAAGGCACTGGTTCTGGATCCACCCCTCAATGGGAGACAAACCACATCTTGGCCTGCTTCCTGCTCTTTAGGAATTGGAGAAGAAACTCCCTTTCCACAGTGCTCTTACATCGTCCTGGGAACATCTCATACAAAGGAGGCTGAATGCCGTTTCTTTTCAGCACTTCACTCGCCAGTCTGGGACATCTGCATCCTGCACGTTTCCACCTTGCCAACCCGGCTCAGGCGAAATGCCTACATCTTCCCCTTGAGCAATGGGGATGAGGCCCATAGGATTGTGGTTGCACATGCTGAGGAGGAGAGAGACAATAGGCTTTTAACTAACCACGAAGTGCAACGGTTGGGATAGTGTCAGAAAGCACCTATGGCAGAAAGACCCCTTTACTCTCAGCCGCGCCCTACAATGCTGTAGAGGTGGAAGGCACAAAGCACTGCCTCCATGCTTCAATGGGAGACCAGCCATAAACTGTCTTGCGTCCAGCTCTTTAGCAAGCTGGGAAGGAACTCGCTTTCCACAGCGATGTTACAGCATACGAGGAAACTCTCATACAGAGGCAGCTCCAACGCCATTTCTTCCCTGTGCTTAACTGGCCGCTTAGGACTTCCGCTTCTGCCACTGTACCACCTTGCCAACCCGGCTCAGACGAAATGCCTACATCTTCCCCTTAAGCAACGGGGGTGAAGCCCACATGATTGTGCTGCCACATGCTTAGCAGGAACAGACAATAGGCTTTTTACAAACCGCCATTGTGCACTGGGTCAGAGAGTGTCAGAATGCACCTATGTCAGAAAGGGCCCTTTGCTCTCAGCCGTGCCCTCCATTGCTCTAGAGGTGGAAGGCACAAGGCACTGCCTCCATCCTTCAATTGGAGACAAGCCATAAACAGTCTTGCCTGCAGCTCTTTAGGAAGCTGACAAACAACTTGCTTTCCACAGTCCTGTTACAGCAGACCGGGGAACTTCTCATACAAAGGCAGCTCAAATGGCATTTCTTCCCAGCCCTTAACTCGCAGCTTTAGGACTCCTGCTTCTGCCGCAATTCCACCTGGCCAACCCGGCTCAGACGAAATGCCTACATCTTCCCCTGAAGCAACTGGGCTGAGTCCCAAATGATTGAGCGTCCACGTGCTTAGGAGGCGATAGACTGCACGCCTTTTTCCAACCACCATTCTGCACTGCTGGAGAGAGTGTCGGAAAGCAGCTATGTCAGAAAGACCCCTTTGCTCTCAGCCGTGCCATTCATTTCTCTACACTTGGAATGCACAATGCACTGGCTCCCCCCCTCAAGTGGCGATAAGCCACAGACCATCTTCCTTCCATCTCTTTAGGAAGCTGAGCAAGAACTCGCTTTCAACAGTGCTCTTTCTGTGTCCTGGCAACATCTCATACAAAGGCAGCTGATATGCCATTTCTTTTCAGCGCTTAACTCGCAGATTTGGAACTTCTGCTCCTGCCACATTTCTAGCTTGCCAACCCGGCTCAGACGAATTGTCTACATCTTCCCCTTCAGCAACGGGGACGAGGCCCAGATGACTGTGCTTCCGCATGCTTGGCAGGAGCAGACAATAGGTTTTTACAAACCGCCATTGTGCACTGGGTCAGAGAGTGTCAGAATGCACCTATGTCAGAAAGGGCCCTTTGCTCTCAGCCCTGCCCTCCATTGCTCTAGAGGTGGAAGGCACAAAGCACTGCCTCCATCCTTCAATTGGAGACAAGCCAGCAACTGTCCTGCTTACAGCTCTTTGGGAAGCTGGGAAAGCACTCGCATTCCACAGTGCTCTTATAGCGTCCTGGGAACATCTCATACAAAGGCAGCTGAACACCGGGTCTTTTCAGCCCTTAACTCACCAATCTGCAACATCTGCTTCTGCCGCATTTCCACCTTGCCAACCCGGCTCAGGCGAAATGCCTACATCTTCCCCTGAAGCGACTGTGCTGATTCCCAAATGATTGAGCATCCACATGCTTAGGAGGCGATAAACTGCATGCCTTTTTCCCACCACCGTTTTACACTGCTTAGAGAGCGTCGGAAAGCAGCTATGTCAGAAAGGCCCCTTTGCTCTCAGCCATCCCCTCCATTGCTCTCGAGGTGGAAGGCACAAGTCCCTGGTTCTGGATCCACCCCTCAATGGGAGACAAACCACATCTTGGCCTGCTTCCTGCTCTTTAGGAAGTGGAGAAGAAACTCCCTTTCCACTGTGCTCTTACAGCGTCCTGGGAACATCTCATACAAAGGAGGCTGAACGCCGTTTCTTTTCAGCACGTCACTCGCCAGTCTGGGACATCTGCATCCTGCACGTTTCCACCTTGCCAACGCGGCTCAGACGAAATGCCTACATCTTCCCCTTGAGCAAAGGGGATGAGGCCCATAGGATTGTGGTTCCACATGCTGAGGAGGACAGAGACAATAGGCTTTTAACTAACCACGAAGTGCAACGGTTGGGAGAGTGTCAGAAAGCACCAATGGCAGAAAAACCCCTTTACTCTCAGCCGCGCCCTCCATTGCTGTAGAGGTGGAAGGCACAAAGCACTGCCTCCATCCTTCAATGGGAGACAAGCCATAAACTGTCTTGCCTCCAGCTCTTTAGGAAGCTCGGAAGGAACTCACTTTCCCCAGTGCCGTTACAGCATACGAGGAAACTCTCATACAGAGGCAGCTCAAACGCCATTTCTTCCCAGGGCTTAACTGGCCTCTTTAGGACTTCCGCTTCTGCCAAATTTCCACCTTGCCAACCCGGCTCAGACAAAATGTCTACATCTTCCCCTTAAGCAACGGGGGCGAAGCCCACATGATTGTGCTGCCACATGCTTCGCAGGACAGACAATAGGCTTTTTACAAACCGCCATTGTGCACTGGGTCAGAGAGTGTCAGAATGCACCTATGTCAGAAAGAGCCCTTTGGTCTCAGCCGTGCCCTCCATTGCTCTAGAGGTGGAAGGCACAAAGCGCTGCCTCCATCCTTCAATTGGAGACAAGCCATAAACTGTCTTGCCTCCAGCTCTTTTTGAAGCTGACAAACAACTCTCTTTCCACAGTCCTGTTACAGCAGACCGGGGAACTTTTCATACAAAGGCAGCTCCAATGGCATTTCTTCCCAGCCCTTAACTCGCAGCTTAGGACTCCTGCTTCCGCCGCATTTCCACCTTGCCAACCCGGCTGAGACGAAATGCCTACATCTTCCCATGAAGCAACTGGGCTGAGTCCCAAATGATTGAGCGTCCACGTGCTTAGGAGGCGATAGACTGCACGCCTTTTTCCAACCACCATTGTGCACTGCTGGAGAGAGTGACGGAAAGCAGCTATGTCAGAAAGACCCCTTTGCTCTCAGCCGTGCCCTTCATTGCTCCAGACGTGGAATGCACAAGGCACTGGCTCCCCCACTCAAGGGGCGACAAGCCACAGACCAACTTCCATCCATCTCTTTAGGAAGCTGAGCAAGAACTCGCTTTCAACAGTGCTCCTTCTGTGTCCTGGCAACATCTCATACAAAGGCAGCTGATATGCCATTTCTTTTCAGCGCTTAACTCGCAGATTTGGAACTTCTGCTCCTGCCACATTTCCAGCTTGCCAACCCGGCTCAGGAAACATGTCTACATCTTCCCCTTCGGCAACGGGGACGAGGCCCAGATGACTGTGCTTCCGCATGCTTAGCAGGAGCAGACAATAGGCTTTTTACAAACCGCCATTGTGCACTGGGCCAGAGAGTGTCAGAATGCACCTATGTCAGAAAGGGCCCTTTGCTCTCAGCCGTGCCCTCCATTGCTCTAGAGGTGGAAGGCACAAAGCACTGCCTCCATCCTTCAATTGGAGACAAGCCAGCAACTGGTCTGCTTCCAGCTCTTTAGGAAGCTGGGAAAGCACTCGCATTCCACAGTGCTGTTACCGCATCCTGGGTACGTCTCATACAAAGGCAGCTGAACACCGTGTCTTTTCAGCCCTTAACTCACCAATCTGCAACATCTGCTTCTGCCGCATTTCCACCTTGCCAACCCGGCTCAGACGAAATGCCTACACCTTCCCCTGAAGCGACTGTCCTGATTCCCAAATGATAGAGCATCCACATGCTTAGGAGGTGATAAACTGCATGCAATTTTCCAACCACCATTTTACACTGCTTAGAGAGCGTCGGAAAGCAGCTATGTCAGAAAGGCCCCTTTGCTCTCAGCCATGCCCTCCATTGCTCTCGAGGTGGAAGGCACAAGGCACTGGTTCTGGATCCACCCCTCAATGGGAGACAAACCACATCTTGGCCTGCTTCCAGCTCTTTAGGAAGTGGAGAAAAAACTCCCTTTCCACAGTGCTCTTACAGCGTCCTTGGAACGTCTCATACAAAGGAGGCTGAACGCCGTTTCTTTTCATCACTTCACTCGCCAGTCTGGGACATCTGCATCCTGCACGTTTCCTCCTTGCCAACCCGGCTCAGGCGAAATGCCTACATCTTCCCCTTTAGCAATGGGGATGAGGCCCATAGGATTGTGGTTCCACGTTCTGAGGAGGAGAGAGACAATAGGCTTTTAACTAACCACGAAGTGCAACGGTTGGGATAGTGTCAGAAAGCACCAATGGCAGAAAGACCCCTTTACTCTCAGCCGCGCCCTCCATTGCTGTAGAGGTGGAAGGCGCAAAGCACTGTCTCCATCCTTCAATGGGAGACAAGCCATAAACTGTCTTGCCTCCAGCTCTTTAGGAAGCTGGGAAAGAACTCGCTTTCCACAGTCCTGTTACAGCATACGAGGAAACTCTCACACAGAGGCAGCTCAAAGGCCATTTCTTCCCAGTGCTTAACAGGCCGCTTTAGGACTTCCGCTTCTGCCACTGCTCCACCTTGCCACCCGGCTCAGACGAAATGCCTACATCTTCCCCTTAAGCAACGGTGGCGAAGCCCACATGATTGTGCTGCCACATGCTTAGCAGGAGCAGACAATAGGCTTTTTACAAACCGCCATTGTGCACTGGGTCAGAGAGTGTCAGAATGCACCTATGTCAGAAAGGGCCCTTTGCTCTCAGCCGTACCCTCCATTGCTCTAGAGGTCGAAGGCACAAAGCACTGCCTCCATCCTTCAATTGGAGACAAGCCATAAACTGTCTTGCCTGCAGCTCTTTAGGAAGCTGACAATCAGCTCGCTTTCCACAGTCCTGTTACAGCAGACCGGGGAACTTCTCATACAAAGGCAGCTCAAATGGCATTTCTTCCCAGCCCTTAACTCGCAGCTTTAGGACTCCTGCTTCTGCCGCAATTCCACCTGGCCAACCCGGCTCAGACGAAATGCCTACATCTTCCCCTGAAGCAACTGGGCTGAGTCCCAAATGATTGAGCGTCCACGTGCTTAGGAGGCGATAGACTGCAGGCCTTTTTCCAGCCACCATTGTGCACTGCTGGAGAGAGTGTCGGAAAGCAGCTATGTCAGAAAGACCCCTTTGCTCTCAGCCATGCCCTTCATTGCTCTAGACTTGGAATGCACAATGCACTGGCTCCCCCACTCAAGGGGCGATAAGCCACAGACCATCGTCCTTCCATCTCTTTAGGAAGCTGAGCAAGAACTCGCTTTCAACAGTGCTCTTTCTGTGTCCTGGCAACATCTCATACAAAGGCAGCTGATATGCCATTTCTTTTCAGCGCTTAACTCGCAGATTTGGAACTTCTGCTCCTGCCACATTTCCAGCTTGCCAACCCGCCTCAGAAGAAATGTCTACATCTTCCCCTTCAGCAACGGGGACGAGGCCCAGATGACTGTGCTTCCGCATGCTTAGCAGGAGCAGACAGTAGGCTTTTTACAAACCGCCATTGTGCACTGGGTCAGAGAGTGTCAGAATGCACCTATGTCAGAAAGGGCCCTTTGCTCTCAGCCGTGCCCTCCATTGCTCTAGAGGTGGAAGGCACAAAGCACTGCCTCCATCCTTCTATTGGAGACAAGCCAGCAACTGGCCTGCTTCCAGCACTTTAGGAAGCTGGGAAAGCACTCGCATTCCACCGTGCTCTTACAGTGCCCTGGGAACGTCTCCTACAAAGGCAGCTGAACACCGTGTCTTTTCAGCCCTTAACTCACCAATCTGCAACATCTGCTTCTGCCTCATTTCCACCTTGCCAACCCGGCTCAGACGAAATGCCTACATCTTCCCCTCAAGCGACTGTGCTGATTCCCAAATGATTGAGCATCCACATGCTTAGGAGGCGATAAACTGCATGCGTTTTTCCAACCACCATTTTACACTGCTTAGAGAGCGTCGGAAAGCAGCTATGTCAGAAAGGCCCCTTTGCTCTCAGCCATGCCCTCCATTGCTCTCGAGGTGGAAGGCACAAGGCACTGGTTCTGGATCCACCCCTCAATGGGAGACAAACCACATCTTGGCCTGCTTCCAGCTCTTTAGGAAGTGGAGAAAAAACTCCCTTTCCACAGTGCTCTTACAGCGTCCAGGGAACATCTCATACAAAGGAGGCTGAATGCTGTTTCTTTTCAGCACTTAACTTGCCAGTCTGGGACATCTGCATCCTGCACGTTTCCACCTTGCCAACCCGGCTCAGACGAAATGCCTACATCTTCCCCTTGAGCAATGGGGATGAGGCCCATTGGATTGTGGTTCCACATGCTGAGGAGGACAGAGAAAATAGGCTTTTAACTAACCACGAAGTGCAACGGTTGGGAGAGTGTCAGAAAGCACCTATGGCAGAAAGACCCCTTTACTCTCAGCCGCGCCCTCCATTGCTGTAGAGGTGGAAGGCACAAAGCACTGCCTCCATCATTCAATGGGAGACCAGCCATAAACTGTCTTGCCTCCAGCTCTTTAGGAAGCTGGGAAGGAACTCGCTTTCCAAGTGCTGTTACAGCATACGAGGAAATTCTCATACAGAGGCAGCTCCAAAGCCATTTCTTCCCTGTGCTTAACTGGCCGCTTTAGGACTTCCGCTTCTGCCACTGTTCCACCTTGCCAACCCGGCTCAGACGAAATGCCTACATCTTCCCCTTAAGCAACGGTGGCGAAGCCCACATGATTGTGCTGCCACATGCTTAGCAGGAGCAGACAATAGGCTTTTTACAAACCGCCATTGTGCACTGGGTCAGAGAGTGTCAGAATGCACCTATGTCAGAAAGGGCCCTTTGCTCTCAGCCGTGCCCTCCATTGCTCTAGAGGTGGAAGGCACATGGCACTGCCTCCATCCTTCAATTGGAGACAAGCCATAAACTGTCTTGCCTGCAGCTCTTTAGGAAGCTGACAAACAACTCGCTTTCCACAGTCCTGTTACAGCAGACCGGGGAACTTCTCATACAAAGGCAGCTCCAATGGCATTTCTTCCCAGCCCTTAACTCGCAGCTTTAGGACTCCTGCTTCTGCCGCAATTCCACCTGGCCGACCCGGCTCAGACGAAATGCCTACATCTTCCCCTGAAGCAACTGGGCTGAGTCCCAAATGATTGAGCGTCCACATGCTTAGGAGGCGATAGACTGCACGCCTTCTTCCAACAACCATTGTGCACTGCTGGAGAGAGTGTCGGAAAGCAGCTATGTCAGAAAGACCCCTTTGCTCTCAGCCGTGCCCTTCATTGCTCTAGACGTGGAATGCACAATGCACTGGCTCCCCCCCTCAAGGGGCGACAAGCCACAGACCATCTTCCTTCCATCTCTTTAGGAAGCCGAGCAAGAACTCGCTTTCAACAGTGCTCTTTCTGTGTCCTGGCAACATCTCATACAAAGGCAGGTGATATGCCATTTCTTTTCAGCGCTTAACTCGCATATTTGGAACTTCTGCTCCTGCCACATTTCCAACTAGCCAAACCCGCTCAGACGAAATGTCTACATCTTCCCCTTCAGCAACGGGGACGAGGCCCAGATGACTGTGCTTCCGCATGCTTAGCAGGAGCAGACAATAGGCTTTTTACAAACCGCCATTGTGCACTGGGTCAGAGAGTGTCAGAATGCTCCTATGTCAGAAAGGGCCCTTTGCTCTCAGCCGTGCCCTCCATTGCTCTAGAGGTGGAAGGCACAAAGCACTGCCTCCATCCTTCAATTGGAGACAAGCCAGCAACTGTCCTGCTTCCAGCTCTTTAGGAAGCTGGGAAAGCACTCGCATTCCACAGTGCTCTTACAGCGTCCTGGGAACGTCTCATACAAAGGCAGCTGAACACCGTGTCTTTTCAGCCCTTAACTCACCAATCTGCAACATCTGCTTCTGCCGTATTTCCACCTTGCCAACCCGGCTCAGACGAAATGCCTACATCATCCCCTGAAGCGATTGTTCTGATTCCCAAATGATTGAGCATCCACATGCTTAGGAGGCGATAAACTGCATGCCTCTTTCCAACCACCATTTTACACTGCTTACAGAGCGTCGGAAAGCAGCTATGTCAGAAAGGCCCCTTTGCTCTCAGCCATGCCCTCCATTGCTCTCGAGGTGGAAGGCACAAGGCACTGGTTCTGGATCCACCCCTCAATGGGAGACAAACCACATCTTGGCCTGCTTCCAGCTCTTTAGGAAGTGGAGAACAAACTCCCCTTCCACAGTGCTCTTACAGCGTCCTGGGAACATCTCATACAAAGGAGGCTGAACGCCGTTTCTTTTCAGCACTTCACTCGCCAGTCTGGGACATCTGCATGCTGCACGTTTCCACCTTGCCTACCCGGCTCAGACGAAATGCCTACATCTTCCCCTTGAGCAATGGGGATGAGGCCCATAGGATTGTGGTTCCACATGCTGAGGAGGACAGAGACAATAGGCTTTTAACTAACCACGAAGTGCAACGGTTGGGAGAGTGTCAGAAAGCACCTATGGCAGAAAGACCCCTTTACTCTCAGCCGCGCCCTCCATTGATGTAGAGGCGGAAGGCACAAAGCACTGCCTCCATCCTTCAATGGGAGACAAGCCATAAACTGTCTTGCCTCCAGCTCTTTAGGAAGCTGGGAAGGAACTCGCTTTCCACAGTGCTGTTACAGCATACGAGGAAATTATCATACAGATGCAGCTCCAAAGCCATTTCTTCCATGTGCTTAACTGGCCGCTTTAGGCCTTCCGCTTCTACCACTGTTTCACATTGCCAATCCGGCTCAGAGGAAATGCCTACATATTCCCCTTAAGCAACGGGGGCGAAGCCCACATGATTGTGCTGCCACATGCTTAGCAGGAGCAGACAATAGGCTTTTTACAAACCGCCATTGTGCACTGGGTCAGAGAGTGTCAGAATGCACCTATGTCAGAAAGGGCCCTTTGCTCTCAGCCATGCCCTCCATTGCTCTAGAGGTGGAAGGCACAAGGCACTGCCTCCATCCTTCAATTGGAGACAAGCCATAAACTGTCTTGCCTGCAGCTCTTTAGGAAGCTGACAAACAACTCGCTTTCCACAGTCCTGTTACAGCAGACCGGGGAACTTCTCATACAAAGGCAGCTCAAATGGCTTTTCTTCCCAGCCCTTAACTCGCAGCTTTAGGACTCCTGCTTCTGCCGCAATTCCACCTGGCCAACCCGGCTCAGACGAAATGCCTACATCTTCCCCTGAAGCAACTGGGCTGAGTCCCAAATGATTGAGCGTCCACGTGCTTAGGAGGCGATAGACTGCAGGCCTTTTTCCAGCCACCATTGTGCACTGCTGGAGAGAGTGTCGGAAAGCAGCTATGTCAGAAAGACCCCTTAGCTCTCAGCCGTGCCCTTCATTGCTCTAGACTTGGAATGCACAATGCACTGCCTCCCCCCCTCAAGGGGCGATAAGCCACAGACCATCGTCCTTTCAACTCTTTGGGAAGCTGAGCAAGAACTCGCTTTCAACAGTGCTCTTTCTGTGTCCTGGCAACATCTCATACAAAGGCAGCTGATATGCCATTTCTTTTCAGCGCTTAACTCGCAGATTTGGAACTTCTGCTCCTGCCACATTTCCAGCTTGCCAACCCGGCTCAGACGAAATGTCTACATCTTCCCCTTCAGCAACGGGGACGAGGCCCAGATGACTGTGCTTCCGCATGCTTAGCAGGAGCAGACAATAGGCTTTTTACAAACCGCCATTGTGCACTGGGTCAGAGAGTGTCAGAATGCACCTATGTCAGAAAGGGCCCTTTGCTCTCAGCCGTGCCCTCCATTGCTCTAGAGGTGGAAGGCACAAAGCACTGCCTCCATCCTTCAATTGGAGACAAGCCAGCAACTGTCCTGCTTCCAGCTCTTTAGGAAGCTGGGAAAGCACTCGCATTCCACAGTGCTCTTACAGCGTCCTGGGAACGTCTCATACAAAGGCAGCTGAACACCGTGTCTTTTCAGCCCTTAACTCACCAATCTGCAACATCTGCTTCTGTCGCATTTCCACCTTGCCTACCCGGCTCAGACGAAATGCCTACATCTTCCCCTGAAGCGACTGTGCTGATTCCCAAATGATTGAGCATCCACTTGCTTAGGAGGCGATAAACAGCATGACATTTTCCAACCACCCTTTTACACTGCTTAGAGAGTGTTGGAAAGCAGCTATGTCAGAAATGCCCCTTTGCTCTCAGCCATGCCCTCCATTGCTCTCGAGCTGGAAGGCACAAGGCACTGGTTCTGGATCCACCCCTCAATGGGAGGCAAACCACATCTTGGCATGCTTCCAGCTCTTTAGGAACTGGAGAAAAAACTCCCTTTCCACAGTGCTCTTACAGCGTCCAGGGAACATCTCATACAAAGGAGGCTGAACGCCGTTTCTTTTCAGCACTTCACTCGCCAGTCTGGGACATCTGCATGCTGCACCTTTCCACCTTGCCAACACGGCTCAGACGAAATGCCTACATCTTCCCCTTGAGCAATGGGGATGAGGCCCAAATGATTGTGGCTCCAAATGCTGAGGAGGAGAGAGACAATAGGCTTTTAACTGACCACGAAGTGCAACGGTTGGGAGAGTGTCAGAAAGCACCAATGACAGAAAGACCCCTTTACTCTCAGCCGCGCCCTCCATTGCTGTAGAGGTGGAAGGCACAAAGCACTGCCTCCATCCTTCAATGGGAGACAAGCCATAAACTGTCTTGCCTCCAGCTCTTTAGGAAGCTGGGAAAGAACTCGCTTTCCACAGTGCTGTTACAGCATACGAGGAAACTCTCATACAGAGGCAGCTCAAATGCCATTTCTTCCCAGTGCTTAACTGGCCGCTTTAGGACTTCCGCTTCTGCCACAGTTCCACCTTGCCAACCCGGCTCAGACGAAATGCCTACATCTTCCCCTTAAGCAACGGGGGTGAAGCCCACATTATTGTGCTGCCACATGCTTAGCAGGAGCAGACAATAGGCCTTTAACAAACTGCCATTGTGCACTGGGACAGAGAGTGTCAGAATGCACCTATGTCAGAAAGGGCCCTTTGCTCTCAGCCGTGCCCTCCATTGCTCTAGAGGTGGAAGGCACAAAGCACTGCCTCCATCCTTCAATTGGAGACAAGCCAGCAACTGGCCTGCTTCCAGATCTTTAGGAATCTGGGAAAGCACTCGCATTCCACAGTGCTCCTACAGCGTCCTGGGAACGTCTCATACAAAGGCAGCTGAACACCGTGTCTTTTCAGCCCTTAACTCACCAATCTGCAACATCTGCTTCTGCCGCATTTCCACCTTGCCAACCCGGCTCAGACGAAATGCCTACATCTTCCCCTCAAGCGACTGTGCTGATTACCAAATGATTGAGCATCCACATGCTTAGGAGGCGATAAACTGCATGCCTTTTTCCAACCACCATTTTACACTGCTTACAGAGCGTCGGAAAGCAGCTATGTCAGAAAGGCCCCTTTGCTCTCAGCCATGCCCTCCATTGCTCTCGAGGTGGAAGGCACAAGGCACTGGTTCTGGATCCACCCCTCAATGGGAGACAAACCACATCTTGGCCTGCTTCCAGCTCTTTAGGAAGTGGAGAAAAAACTCCCTTTCCACAGTGCTCTTACAGCGTCTTGGGAACATATACAAAGGAGGCTGAATGCTGTTTCTTTTCAGCATTTCACTCGCCAGTCTGGGACATCTGCATCCTGCAAGTTTCCACCTTGCCACCCCGGGTCAGGCGAAATGCCTACATCTTCCCCTTGAGCAATGGGGTTGAGGCCCACAGGATTGTGCTTCCGCATGCTGAGGAGGAGAGAGACAATAGGCTTTTAACTTACCATGAAGTGCAACGGTTGGGAGAGTGTCAGAAAGCACCAATGGCAGAAAGACACCTTTACTCTCAGCCGCGCCCTCCATTGCTGTAGAGGTGGAAGGCACAAAGCACTGCCTCCATGCTTCAATGGGAGACCAGCCATAAACTGTCTTGCCTCCAGCTCTTTAGGAAGCTGGGAAGGGACTCGCTTTCCACAGTGCTGTTACAGCATACGAGGAAACTCTCATACAGGGGCAGCTCAAACGCCATTTCTTCCCAGTGCTTAACTGGCCGCTTTAGGACTTCCGCTTCTGCCACAGTTCCACCTTGCCAACCCGGCTCAGATGAAATGCCTACATCTTCCCCTTAAGCAACGGGGGCGAAGCCCACATGATTGTGCTGCCACATGCTTAGCAGGAGCAGACAGTAGGCTTTTTACAAACCGCCATTGTGCACTGGGTCAGAGAGTGTCAGAATGCACCTATGTCAGAAAGGGCCCTTTGCTCTCAGCCGTGCACTCCATTGCTGTAGAGGTGGAAGGCACAAGGCACTGCCTCCATCATTCAATTTGAGACAAGCCATAAACTGTCTTTCCTCCAGCTCTTTAGGAAGCTGACAAACAACTCGCTTTCCACAGTCCTGTTACAGCAGACCGGGGAACTTCTCATACAAAGGCAGCTCCAATGGCATTTCTTCCCAGCCCTTAACTCGCAGCTTTAGGACTCCTGCATCTGCCGCAATTCCACCTGGCCGACCCGGCTCAGACAAAATGCCTACATCTTCCCCTGAAGCAACTGGGCTGAGTCCCAAATGATTGAGCGTCCACGTGCTTAGGAGGCGATAGACTGCACGCCTTCTTCCAACCACCATTGTGCACTGCTGGAGAGAGTGTCGGAAAGCGGCTATGTCAGAAAGACCCCTTTGCTCTCAGCCGTGCCCTTCATTGCTCTAGACGTGGAATGCACAATGCACTGGCTCCCCCCCTCAAGGGGCGACAAGCCACAGACTATCTTCCTTCCATCTCTTTAGGAAGCCGAGCAAGAACTCGCTTTCAACAGTGCTCTTTCTGTGTCCTGGCAACATCTCATACAAAGGCAGCTGATATGCCATTTCTTTTCAGCGCTTAACTCGCATATTTGGAACTGCTGCTCCTGCCACATTTCCAACTAGCCAACCCGGCTCAGACGAAATGTCTACCTCTTCCCCTTCAGCAACGGGGACGAGGCCCAGATGACTGTGCTTCCGCATGCTTAGCAGGAGCAGACAATAGGCTATTTACAAACCGCCATTGTGCACTGGGTCAGAGAGTGTCAGAATGCACCTATGTCAGAAAGGGCCCTTTGCTCTCAGCCGTGCCCTCCATTGCTCTAGAGGTGGAAGGCACAAAGCACTGCCTCCATCCTTCCATTGGAGACAAGCCTGCAACTGTCCTGCTTCCAGCTCTTTAGGAAGCTGGGAAAGCTCTCGCATCCAACAGTGCTCTTACAGCCTCCTGGGAACGTCTGATACAAAGGCAGCTGAACACCGTGTCTTTTCAGCCCTTAACTCAGCAATCTGCAGCATCTGCTTCTCCCACATTTCCACCTTGCCAACCCGGCTCAGACGAAATAGCTACATCTTCCCCTGAAGCGACTGTGCTGATTCCCAAATGATTGAGCGTCCACGCGCTTAGGTAGCGATAGACTGCACGCCTTTTTCCAACCACCATTGCGCACTGCTGGAGAGAGTGTCGGAAAGCAGCTATGTCAGAAAGACCCCTTTGCTCTCAGACGTGCCCTTCATTGCTCTAGACGTGGGATGCACAATGCACTGGCTCCCCCCCTCAAGGGGTGACAATCCAGCGACCATCTTCCTTCCATCTCTTTAGGAAGCTGAGCAAGAGCTCGCTTTCAACAGTGCTCTTTCTGTGTCCTGGCGACATCTCATACAAAGGCAGCTGATATGCCATTTCTTTTCAGCGCTTAACTCGCAGATTTGGAACTTCTGCTCCTGCAACATTTCCACCTTGCCAACCCGGCTCACATGAAATGTCTACCTCTTCCCCTTCAGCACTGGGGACGAGGCCCAGATGACTGTGCTTCCGCATGCTTAGCAGGAGCAGACAATAGGCTTTATACAAACCGCCATTGTGCACTGGGTCAGAGAGTGTCAGAATGCACCTACGTCAAAAAGGGCCATTTGTTCTCAGCCGTGCCCTCCATTGCTCTAGAGGTGGAAGGCACAAAGCACTGCCTCCATCCTTCAATTGGAGACAAGCCAGCAACTGTCCTGCTTCCAGCTCTTTAGGAAGCTGGGAAAGCACTCGCATTCCACAGTGCTCTTACAGCGTCCTGGGAACGTCTCATACAAAGGCAGCTGAACACCGTGTCTTTTCAGCCCTTAACTCACCAATCTGCAACATCTGCTTATGCCGCATTTCCACCTTGCCAACCCGGCTCAGACGAAATGCCTACATCTTCCCCTCAAGCGACTGTGCTGATTCCCAAATGATTGAGCATCCACATGCTTAGGAGGCGATAAACTGCATGCCTCTTTCCAACCACCATTTTACACTGCTTAGAGAGCGTCGGAAAACAGCTATGTCAGAAAGGCCCCTTTGCTCTCAGCCATGCCCTCCATGGCTCTCGAGGTGTAAGGCACAAGGCACTGGTTCTGGATCCACACCTCAATGGGAGACAAACCACATCTTGGCCTGCTTCCAGCTCTTTAGGAAGTGGAGAAAAAACTCCCTTTCCACAGTGCTCTTACAGCGTCCTGGGAACATCGCATACAAAGGAGGCTGAACGCCGTTTCTTTTCAGCACTTCACTCGCCAGTCCGGGACATCTGCATCCTGCACGTTTCCACCTTGCCAACCCGGCTCAGACGAAATGCCTACAACTTCCCCTTGAGCAATGGGGATGAGGCCCATAGGATTGTGGTTCCACATGCTGAGGAGGTCAGAGACAATAGGCTTTTAACTAACCACAAAGTGCAACGGTTGGGAGAGTGTCAGAAAGCACAAATGGCAGAAAGACCCCTTTACTCTCAGCCGCGCCCTCCATTGCTGTAGAGGTGGAAGGCACAAAGCACCGCCTCCATCCTTCAATGGGAGACAAGACATAAACTGTCTTCTCTCCAGCCCTTTAGGAAGCTGGGAAAGAACTCGCTTTCCACAGTGCTGTTACAGCATACGAGGAAACTCTCATACAGAGGCAGCTCAAACTCCATTTCTTTCCAGCGCTTAACTGGCCGCTTTAGGACTTCCGCTTCGGCCACAGTTCCACCTTGCCAACCCGGCTCAGACGAAATGCCTTCATCTTCCCCTTAAGCAACGGGGGCGAAGACCACATGATTGTTCTTCCACATGATTAGCAGGAGCAGACAATAGGCTTTTTACAAACCGAAATTGTGCACTGCTGGAGAGAGTGTCGGAAAGCAGCTATGTCAGAAAGACCCCTTTGCTCTCAGCCGTGCCCTTCATTGCTCTAGATGTGGAATGCACAATGCACTGGCTCCCCCCCTCAAGGTTCGACAAGCCACAGACCATCTTCCTTCCATCTCTTTAGGAAGCTGAGCAAGAACTCGCTTTCAACAGTGCTCCTTCTGTGTCCTGGCAACATCTCATACAAAGGCAGCTGATATGCCATTTCTTTTCAGCGCTTAACTCGCAGATTTGGAACTTCTGCTCCTGCCACATTGCCACCTGGCCAACCCGGCTCAGACGAAATGTCTACCGCTTCCCCTTCAGCAACGGGGACGAGGCCCAGATGACTGTGCTTCCGCATACTTAGCAGGAGCAGACAATACTCTTTTTACAAACCGCCATTGTGCACTGGGTCAGAGAGTGTCAGAATGCACCTATGTCAGAAAGGGCCCTTTGCTCTCAGCCGTGCCCTCCATTGCTCTAGAGGTGGAAGGCACAAAGCACTGCCTCCATCCTTCAATTGGAGAAAAGCCATAAACTGTCTTGCCTCCAGCTCTTTAGGAAGCTGACAAACAACTCGCTTTCCACAGTCCTGTTACAGCAGACCGGGGAACTTCTCATACAACGGCAGCTCAAATGGCATTTCTTCCCAGCCCTTAACTAGCAGGTTTAGGACTCCTGCTTCTGCTTCAATTACACCTTGCCAACCCGGCTGAAACGAAAGGCCTACATCTTCCCCTGAAGCAACTGGGCTGAGTCCCAAATGATTGAGCGTCCACGTGCTTAGGAGGCGATAGACTGCACGCCTTTTTCCAACCACCATTGTGCACTGCTGGAGAGAGTGTCGGAAAGCAGCTATGTCAGAAAGACCCCTTTGCTCTCAGCCCTGCCCTTCATTGCTCTAGACGTGGAATGCACAATGCACTGGTTCCTCCCTCAAGGGGCGACAATCCAGAGACCATCTTCCTTCCATCTCTTTAATAAGCTGAGCAAGAACTCGCTTTCAACAGTGCTCTTTCTGTGTCCTGGCAGCATCTCATACAAAGACAGCTGATATGCCATTTCTTTTCAGCGCTTAACTCGCAGATTTGGAACTTCTGCTCCTGCCACATTTCCAGCTTGCCAACCCGGGTCAGACGAAATGTCTACATCTTCCCCTTCAGCAACACGGACGAGGCCCAGATGACTGTGCTTCCGCATGCTTAGCAGAAGCAGACAATAGGCTTTTTACAAACCGCCATTGTGCACTGGGTCCGAGAGTTTCCGAATGCACCTATGTCAGAAAGGGCCCTTTGCTCTCAGCCGTGCCCTCCATTGCTCTAGAGGTGGAAGGCCCAAAGCACTGCCTCCATCCTTCAATTGGAGACAAGCCAGCAACTGTCCTGCTTCCAGCTCTTTAGGAAGCTGATAAAGCACGCGCATTCCACAGTGCTCATACAGCGTCCTGGGAACGTCTCATACAAAGGCAGCTGAACACCGTGTCTTTTCAGCTTTTAACTCACCAATCTGCAACATCTGCTTCTGCCGCATTTCCACCTTGCCAACCCGGCTCAGACGAAATGCCTACATCTTCTCCTGAAGCGACTGTGCTGATTCCCAAATGATTGACCATCCACATACTTAGGAGGAGATAAACTGCATGCCTTTTTCCAACAACCATTTTACACTGCTTAGAGACCGTCGGAAAGCAGCTATGTCACAAAGGCCCCTTTGCTCTCAACCAGGCCCTCCATTGCTCTCGAGGTGGAAGGCACAAGGCACTGTTTCTGGATCCACCACTCAATGGGAGACAAACCACATCTTGGCCTGCTTCCAGCTCTTTAGGAAGTGGAGAAAAAACTCCCTTTCCACAGTGCTCTTAGAGCGTCCTGGGAACATCACATACAAAGGAGGCTGAACACCGTTTCTTTTCAGCAATTCACTCGCCAGTCTGGGACATCTGCATCCTGCACGGTTCCACCTTGCCAACCCGGCTCAGGCGAAATGCCTACATCTTCCCCTTGAGCAATGGGGATGAGGCCCATAGGATTGTGGTTCCACATGCTGAGGAGGAGAGAGACAATAGGCTTTTAACTAACCACGAAGTGCAATGGTTGGGAGAGTGTCAGAAAGCACCAATATCAGAAAGACCCCTTTACTCTGAGCTGCGCCCTCCATTGCTGTAGAGGTGGAAGGCACAAAGCACTGCCTCCATCCTTCAATGGGAGACAAGCCATAAACTGTCTTGCCTCCAGCTCTTTAGGAAGCTGAGAAAGAACTCGCTTTCCACAGTGCTGTTACAGCATACGAGGAAACTCTCATACAGAGACAGGTCAAACGCCATTTCTTCCCAGGGCTTAACTGGCCACTTTAGGACTTCCGCTTCTGCCACAGTTCCAAGTTGCCAACCCGGCTCAGACGAAATGCCTACATCTTCGCCTTAAGCAACGGGGGCGAACCCCACATGATTGTGCTGCCACATGCTTAGCAGGAGCAGACAATAGGCTTTTTACAAACCGCCATTGTGCACTGGGTCAGAGAGTGTCAGAATGCACCTATGTCAGAAAGGGCCCTTTGCTCTCAGCCGTGCCCTCCATTGCTCTAGAGGTGGAAGGCACAAAGCACTGCCTCCATCCTTCAATTGGAGACAAGCCATAAACTGTCTTGCCTCCAGCTCTTTAGGAAGCTGACAAACAACTCGCTTTCCACAGGCCTGCTACAAAAGACCGGGGAACTTCTCATACAAAGGCAGCTCAAATGGCATTTCTTCCCAGTCCTTAACTCGCAGCTTTAGGACTCCTGCTTCTGCCGCAATTCCACATTGCCAACCCGGCTCTGACGAAATGCCTACATCTTCCCCTGAAGCAACTGGGCTGAGTCCCAAATGATTGAGCGTCCACGTGCTTAGGAGGCGATAGACTGCACGCCTTTTTCCAACCACCATTCTGCACTGCTGGAGAGAGTGTCGGAAAGCAGCTATGTCAGAAAGACCCCTTTGCTCTCAGCCGTGCCCTTCATTGCTCTAGACGTGGAATGCACAAGGCACTGGCTCACCCCTCAAGGGGCGACAAGCCACAGACCAACTTCCATCCATCTCTTTAGGAAGCTGAGCAAGAACTCGCTTTCAACAGTGCGCCTTCTGTGTCCTGGCAACATCTCATACAAAGGCAGCTGATATGCCATTTCTTTTCAGCGCTTAACTCGCAGATTTGGAACTTCTGCTCCTGCCACATTTCCAGGTTGCCAACCCGGCTCAGGCAAAATGTCTACATCGTCCCCTTCAGCAACTGGGACGAGGCCCAGATGACTGTGCTTCCGCATGCTTAGCAGGAGCAGACAATAGGCTTTTTACAAACCGCCATTGTGCACTGGGTCAGAGAGTGTCAGAATGCACCTATGTCAGAAAGGGCCCTTTGCTCTCAGCGGTGCCCTCCATTGCTCTAGAGGTGGAAGGCACAAAGCACTGCCTCCATCCTTCAATTGGAGACAAGCCAGGAACTGGCCTGCTTCCAGCTCTTTAGGAAGCTGGGAAAGCACTCGCATTCCACAGTGCTCTTACAGCCTCCTTGGAACGTCTCATACAAAGGCAGCTGAACACCGTGTCTTTTCAGCCCTTAACTCACCAACCTGCAACATCTGCTTCTGCTGCATTTCCACCTTGCCAACCCGGCTCAGACGAAATGCCTACATCTTCCTCTGAAGCGACTGTGCTGATTCCCAAATGATTGAGCATCCACATGCTTAGGAGGCGATAAACTGCATGCCTTTTTCCAACCACCCTTTTACACTGCTTAGAGAGCGTCGGAAAGCAGCTATGTCAGAAAGGCCCCTTTGCTCTCAGCCATGCCCTCCATTGCTCTAGAGGTGGAAGGCACAAGGCACTGGTTCTGGATCCACCCCTCAATGGGAGACAAACCACATCTTGGCCTGCTTCCTGCTCTTTAGGAATTGGAGAAGAAACTCCCTTTCCACAGTGCTCTTACATCGTCCTGGGAACATCTCATACAAAGGAGGCTGAATGCCGTTTCTTTTCAGCACTTCACTCGCCAGTCTGGGACATCTGCATCCTGCACGTTTCCACCTTGCCAACCCGGCTCAGGCGAAATGCCTACATCTTCCCCTTGAGCAATGGGGATGAGGCCCATAGGATTGTGGTTGCACATGCTGAGGAGGAGAGAGACAATAGGCTTTTAACTAACCACGAAGTGCAACGGTTGGGATAGTGTCAGAAAGCACCTATGGCAGAAAGACCCCTTTACTCTCAGCCGCGCCCTACAATGCTGTAGAGGTGGAAGGCACAAAGCACTGCCTCCATGCTTCAATGGGAGACCAGCCATAAACTGTCTTGCCTCCAGCTCTTTAGCAAGCTGGGAAGGAACTCGCTTTCCACAGCGATGTTACAGCATACGAGGAAACTCTCATACAGAGGCAGCTCCAACGCCATTTCTTCCCTGTGCTTAACTGGCCGCTTAGGACTTCCGCTTCTGCCACTGTACCACCTTGCCAACCCGGCTCAGACGAAATGCCTACATCTTCCCCTTAAGCAACGGGGGTGAAGCCCACATGATTGTGCTGCCACATGCTTAGCAGGAACAGACAATAGGCTTTTTACAAACCGCCATTGTGCACTGGGTCAGAGAGTGTCAGAATGCACCTATGTCAGAAAGGGCCCTTTGCTCTCAGCCGTGCCCTCCATTGCTCTAGAGGTGGAAGGCACAAGGCACTGCCTCCATCCTTCAATTGGAGACAAGCCATAAACAGTCTTGCCTGCAGCTCTTTAGGAAGCTGACAAACAACTTGCTTTCCACAGTCCTGTTACAGCAGACCGGGGAACTTCTCATAAGAAGGCAGCTCAAATGGCATTTCTTCCCAGCCCTTAACTCGCAGCTTTAGGACTCCTGCTTCTGCCGCAATTCCACCTGGCCAACCCGGCTCAGACGAAATGCCTACATCTTCCCCTGAAGCAACTGGGCTGAGTCCCAAATGATTGAGCGTCCACGTGCTTAGGAGGCGATAGACTGCACGCCTTTTTCCAACCACCATTCTGCACTGCTGGAGAGAGTGTCGGAAAGCAGCTATGTCAGAAAGACCCCTTTGCTCTCAGCCGTGCCCTTCATTGCTCTAGACGTGGAATGCACAAGGCACTGGCTCACCCCTCAAGGGGCGACAAGCCACAGACCAACTTCCATCCATCTCTTTAGGAAGCTGAGCAAGAACTCGCTTTCAACAGTGCGCCTTCTGTGTCCTGGCAACATCTCATACAAAGGCAGCTGATATGCCATTTCTTTTCAGCGCTTAACTCGCAGATTTGGAACTTCTGCTCCTGCCACATTTCCAGGTTGCCAACCCGGCTCAGGCAAAATGTCTACATCGTCCCCTTCAGCAACTGGGACGAGGCCCAGATGACTGTGCTTCCGCATGCTTAGCAGGAGCAGACAATAGGCTTTTTACAAACCGCCATTGTGCACTGGGTCAGAGAGTGTCAGAATGCACCTATGTCAGAAAGGGCCCTTTGCTCTCAGCCCTGCCCTCCATTGCTCTAGAGGTGGAAGGCACAAAGCACTGCCTCCATCCTTCAATTGGAGACAAGCCAGGAACTGGCCTGCTTCCAGCTCTTTAGGAAGCTGGGAAAGCACTCGCATTCCACAGTGCTCTTACAGCCTCCTTGGAACGTCTCATACAAAGGCAGCTGAACACCGTGTCTTTTCAGCTTTTAACTCACCAATCTGCAACATCTGCTTCTGCCGCATTTCCACCTTGCCAACCCGGCTCAGACGAAATGCCTACATCTTCTCCTGAAGCGACTGTGCTGATTCCCAAATGATTGACCATCCACATACTTAGGAGGAGATAAACTGCATGCCTTTTTCCAACAACCATTTTACACTGCTTAGAGACCGTCGGAAAGCAGCTATGTCACAAAGGCCCCTTTGCTCTCAACCAGGCCCTCCATTGCTCTCGAGGTGGAAGGCACAAGGCACTGTTTCTGGATCCACCACTCAATGGGAGACAAACCAAATCTTGGCCTGCTTCCAGCTCTTTAGGAAGTGGAGAAAAAACTCCCTTTCCACAGTGCTCTTAGAGCGTCCTGGGAACATCACATACAAAGGAGGCTGAACACCGTTTCTTTTCAGCAATTCACTCGCCAGTCTGGGACATCTGCATCCTGCACGGTTCCACCTTGCCAACCCGGCTCAGGCGAAATGCCTACATCTTCCCCTTGAGCAATGGGGATGAGGCCCATAGGATTGTGGTTCCACATGCTGAGGAGGAGAGAGACAATAGGCTTTTAACTAACCACGAAGTGCAATGGTTGGGAGAGTGTCAGAAAGCACCAATATCAGAAAGACCCCTTTACTCTGAGCTGCGCCCTCCATTGCTGTAGAGGTGGAAGGCACAAAGCACTGCCTCCATCCTTCAATGGGAGACAAGCCATAAACTGTCTTGCCTCCAGCTCTTTAGGAAGCTGAGAAAGAACTCGCTTTCCACAGTGCTGTTACAGCATACGAGGAAACTCTCATACAGAGACAGGTCAAACGCCATTTCTTCCCAGGGCTTAACTGGCCACTTTAGGACTTCCGCTTCTGCCACAGTTCCAAGTTGCCAACCCGGCTCAGACGAAATGCCTACATCTTCGCCTTAAGCAACGGGGGCGAACCCCACATGATTGTGCTGCCACATGCTTAGCAGGAGCAGACAATAGGCTTTTTACAAACCGCCATTGTGCACTGGGTCAGAGAGTGTCTTAATGCACCTATGTCAGAAAGTGCCCTTTGCTCTCAGCCGTGCCCTCCATTGCTCTAGAGGTGGAAGGCACAAAGCACTGCCTCCATCCTTCAATTGGAGACAAGCCATAAACTGTCTTGCCTCCAGCTCTTTAGGAAGCTGACAAACAACTCGCTTTCCACAGGCCTGCTACAGAAGACCGGGGAACTTCTCATACAAAGGCAGCTCAAATGGCATTTCTTCCCAGTCCTTAACTCGCAGCTTTAGGACTCCTGCTTCTGCCGCAATTCCACATTGCCAACCCGGCTCTGACGAAATGCCTACATCTTCCCCTGAAGCAACTGGGCTGAGTCCCAAATGATTGAGCGTCCACGTGCTTAGGAGGCGATAGACTGCACGCCTTTTTCCAACCACCATTCTGCACTGCTGGAGAGAGTGTCGGAAAGCAGCTATGTCAGAAAGACCCCTTTGCTCTCAGCCGTGCCCTTCATTGCTCTAGACGTGGAATGCACAAGGCACTGGCTCACCCCTCAAGGGGCGACAAGCCACAGACCAACTTCCATCCATCTCTTTAGGAAGCTGAGCAAGAACTCGCTTTCAACAGTGCGCCTTCTGTGTCCTGGCAACATCTCATACAAAGGCAGCTGATATGCCATTTCTTTTCAGCGCTTAACTCGCAGATTTGGAACTTCTGCTCCTGCCACATTTCCAGGTTGCCAACCCGGCTCAGGCAAAATGTCTACATCGTCCCCTTCAGCAACTGGGACGAGGCCCAGATGACTGTGCTTCCGCATGCTTAGCAGGAGCAGACAATAGGCTTTTTACAAACCGCCATTGTGCACTGGGTCAGAGAGTGTCAGAATGCACCTATGTCAGAAAGGGCCCTTTGCTCTCAGCGGTGCCCTCCATTGCTCTAGAGGTGGAAGGCACAAAGCACTGCCTCCATCCTTCAATTGGAGACAAGCCAGGAACTGGCCTGCTTCCAGCTCTTTAGGAAGCTGGGAAAGCACTCGCATTCCACAGTGCTCTTACAGCCTCCTTGGAACGTCTCATACAAAGGCAGCTGAACACCGTGTCTTTTCAGCCCTTAACTCACCAACCTGCAACATCTGCTTCTGCTGCATTTCCACCTTGCCAACCCGGCTCAGACGAAATGCCTACATCTTCCTCTGAAGCGACTGTGCTGATTCCCAAATGATTGAGCATCCACATGCTTAGGAGGCGATAAACTGCATGCCTTTTTCCAACCACCCTTTTACACTGCTTAGAGAGCGTCGGAAAGCAGCTATGTCAGAAAGGCCCCTTTGCTCTCAGCCATGCCCTCCATTGCTCTAGAGGTGGAAGGCACAAGGCACTGGTTCTGGATCCACCCCTCAATGGGAGACAAACCACATCTTGGCCTGCTTCCTGCTCTTTAGGAATTGGAGAAGAAACTCCCTTTCCACAGTGCTCTTACATCGTCCTGGGAACATCTCATACAAAGGAGGCTGAATGCCGTTTCTTTTCAGCACTTCACTCGCCAGTCTGGGACATCTGCATCCTGCACGTTTCCACCTTGCCAACCCGGCTCAGGCGAAATGCCTACATCTTCCCCTTGAGCAATGGGGATGAGGCCCATAGGATTGTGGTTGCACATGCTGAGGAGGAGAGAGACAATAGGCTTTTAACTAACCACGAAGTGCAACGGTTGGGATAGTGTCAGAAAGCACCTATGGCAGAAAGACCCCTTTACTCTCAGCCGCGCCCTACAATGCTGTAGAGGTGGAAGGCACAAAGCACTGCCTCCATGCTTCAATGGGAGACCAGCCATAAACTGTCTTGCCTCCAGCTCTTTAGCAAGCTGGGAAGGAACTCGCTTTCCACAGCGATGTTACAGCATACGAGGAAACTCTCATACAGAGGCAGCTCCAACGCCATTTCTTCCCTGTGCTTAACTGGCCGCTTAGGACTTCCGCTTCTGCCACTGTACCACCTTGCCAACCCGGCTCAGACGAAATGCCTACATCTTCCCCTTAAGCAACGGGGGTGAAGCCCACATGATTGTGCTGCCACATGCTTAGCAGGAACAGACAATAGGCTTTTTACAAACCGCCATTGTGCACTGGGTCAGAGAGTGTCAGAATGCACCTATGTCAGAAAGGGCCCTTTGCTCTCAGCCGTGCCCTCCATTGCTCTAGAGGTGGAAGGCACAAGGCACTGCCTCCATCCTTCAATTGGAGACAAGCCATAAACAGTCTTGCCTGCAGCTCTTTAGGAAGCTGACAAACAACTTGCTTTCCACAGTCCTGTTACAGCAGACCGGGGAACTTCTCATAAGAAGGCAGCTCAAATGGCATTTCTTCCCAGCCCTTAACTCGCAGCTTTAGGACTCCTGCTTCTGCCGCAATTCCACCTGGCCAACCCGGCTCAGACGAAATGCCTACATCTTCCCCTGAAGCAACTGGGCTGAGTCCCAAATGATTGAGCGTCCACGTGCTTAGGAGGCGATAGACTGCACGCCTTTTTCCAACCACCATTCTGCACTGCTGGAGAGAGTGTCGGAAAGCAGCTATGTCAGAAAGACCCCTTTGCTCTCAGCCGTGCCCTTCATTGCTCTAGACGTGGAATGCACAAGGCACTGGCTCACCCCTCAAGGGGCGACAAGCCACAGACCAACTTCCATCCATCTCTTTAGGAAGCTGAGCAAGAACTCGCTTTCAACAGTGCGCCTTCTGTGTCCTGGCAACATCTCATACAAAGGCAGCTGATATGCCATTTCTTTTCAGCGCTTAACTCGCAGATTTGGAACTTCTGCTCCTGCCACATTTCCAGGTTGCCAACCCGGCTCAGGCAAAATGTCTACATCGTCCCCTTCAGCAACTGGGACGAGGCCCAGATGACTGTGCTTCCGCATGCTTAGCAGGAGCAGACAATAGGCTTTTTACAAACCGCCATTGTGCACTGGGTCAGAGAGTGTCAGAATGCACCTATGTCAGAAAGGGCCCTTTGCTCTCAGCGGTGCCCTCCATTGCTCTAGAGGTGGAAGGCACAAAGCACTGCCTCCATCCTTCAATTGGAGACAAGCCAGGAACTGGCCTGCTTCCAGCTCTTTAGGAAGCTGGGAAAGCACTCGCATTCCACAGTGCTCTTACAGCCTCCTTGGAACGTCTCATACAAAGGCAGCTGAACACCGTGTCTTTTCAGCCCTTAACTCACCAACCTGCAACATCTGCTTCTGCTGCATTTCCACCTTGCCAACCCGGCTCAGACGAAATGCCTACATCTTCCTCTGAAGCGACTGTGCTGATTCCCAAATGATTGAGCATCCACATGCTTAGGAGGCGATAAACTGCATGCCTTTTTCCAACCACCCTTTTACACTGCTTAGAGAGCGTCGGAAAGCAGCTATGTCAGAAAGGCCCCTTTGCTCTCAGCCATGCCCTCCATTGCTCTAGAGGTGGAAGGCACAAGGCACTGGTTCTGGATCCACCCCTCAATGGGAGACAAACCACATCTTGGCCTGCTTCCTGCTCTTTAGGAATTGGAGAAGAAACTCCCTTTCCACAGTGCTCTTACATCGTCCTGGGAACATCTCATACAAAGGAGGCTGAATGCCGTTTCTTTTCAGCACTTCACTCGCCAGTCTGGGACATCTGCATCCTGCACGTTTCCACCTTGCCAACCCGGCTCAGGCGAAATGCCTACATCTTCCCCTTGAGCAATGGGGATGAGGCCCATAGGATTGTGGTTGCACATGCTGAGGAGGAGAGAGACAATAGGCTTTTAACTAACCACGAAGTGCAACGGTTGGGATAGTGTCAGAAAGCACCTATGGCAGAAAGACCCCTTTACTCTCAGCCGCGCCCTACAATGCTGTAGAGGTGGAAGGCACAAAGCACTGCCTCCATGCTTCAATGGGAGACCAGCCATAAACTGTCTTGCCTCCAGCTCTTTAGCAAGCTGGGAAGGAACTCGCTTTCCACAGCGATGTTACAGCATACGAGGAAACTCTCATACAGAGGCAGCTCCAACGCCATTTCTTCCCTGTGCTTAACTGGCCGCTTAGGACTTCCGCTTCTGCCACTGTACCACCTTGCCAACCCGGCTCAGACGAAATGCCTACATCTTCCCCTTAAGCAACGGGGGTGAAGCCCACATGATTGTGCTGCCACATGCTTAGCAGGAACAGACAATAGGCTTTTTACAAACCGCCATTGTGCACTGGGTCAGAGAGTGTCAGAATGCACCTATGTCAGAAAGGGCCCTTTGCTCTCAGCCGTGCCCTCCATTGCTCTAGAGGTGGAAGGCACAAGGCACTGCCTCCATCCTTCAATTGGAGACAAGCCATAAACAGTCTTGCCTGCAGCTCTTTAGGAAGCTGACAAACAACTTGCTTTCCACAGTCCTGTTACAGCAGACCGGGGAACTTCTCATAAGAAGGCAGCTCAAATGGCATTTCTTCCCAGCCCTTAACTCGCAGCTTTAGGACTCCTGCTTCTGCCGCAATTCCACCTGGCCAACCCGGCTCAGACGAAATGCCTACATCTTCCCCTGAAGCAACTGGGCTGAGTCCCAAATGATTGAGCGTCCACGTGCTTAGGAGGCGATAGACTGCACGCCTTTTTCCAACCACCATTCTGCACTGCTGGAGAGAGTGTCGGAAAGCAGCTATGTCAGAAAGACCCCTTTGCTCTCAGCCGTGCCATTCATTTCTCTACACTTGGAATGCACAATGCACTGGCTCCCCCCCTCAAGTGGCGATAAGCCACAGACCATCTTCCTTCCATCTCTTTAGGAAGCTGAGCAAGAACTCGCTTTCAACAGTGCTCTTTCTGTGTCCTGGCAACATCTCATACAAAGGCAGCTGATATGCCATTTCTTTTCAGCGCTTAACTCGCAGATTTGGAACTTCTGCTCCTGCCACATTTCCAGCTTGCCAACCCGGCTCAGACGAATTGTCTACATCTTCCCCTTCAGCAACGGGGACGAGGCCCAGATGACTGTGCTTCCGCATGCTTGGCAGGAGCAGACAATAGGTTTTTACAAACCGCCATTGTGCACTGGGTCAGAGAGTGTCAGAATGCACCTATGTCAGAAAGGGCCCTTTGCTCTCAGCCCTGCCCTCCATTGCTCTAGAGGTGGAAGGCACAAAGCACTGCCTCCATCCTTCAATTGGAGACAAGCCAGCAACTGTCCTGCTTACAGCTCTTTGGGAAGCTGGGAAAGCACTCGCATTCCACAGTGCTCTTAGAGCGTCCTGGGAACATCTCATACAAAGGCAGCTGAACACCGGGTCTTTTCAGCCCTTAACTCACCAATCTGCAACATCTGCTTCTGCCGCATTTCCACCTTGCCAACCCGGCTCAGGCGAAATGCCTACATCTTCCCCTGAAGCGACTGTGCTGATTCCCAAATGATTGAGCATCCACATGCTTAGGAGTCGATAAACTGCATGCCTTTTTCCCACCACCGTTTTACACTGCTTAGAGAGCGTCGGAAAGCAGCTATGTCAGAAAGGCCCCTTTGCTCTCAGCCATCCCCTCCATTGCTCTCGAGGTGGAAGGCACAAGTCCCTGGTTCTGGATCCACCCCTCAATGGGAGACAAACCACATCTTGGCCTGCTTCCTGCTCTTTAGGAAGTGGAGAAGAAACTCCCTTTCCACTGTGCTCTTACAGCGTCCTGGGAACATCTCATACAAAGGAGGCTGAACGCCGTTTCTTTTCAGCACGTCACTCGCCAGTCTGGGACATCTGCATCCTGCACGTTTCCACCTTGCCAACGCGGCTCAGACGAAATGCCTACATCTTCCCCTTGAGCAAAGGGGATGAGGCCCATAGGATTGTGGTTCCACATGCTGAGGAGGACAGAGACAATAGGCTTTTAACTAACCACGAAGTGCAACGGTTGGGAGAGTGTCAGAAAGCACCAATGGCAGAAAAACCCCTTTACTCTCAGCCGCGCCCTCCATTGCTGTAGAGGTGGAAGGCACAAAGCACTGCCTCCATCCTTCAATGGGAGACAAGCCATAAACTGTCTTGCCTCCAGCTCTTTAGGAAGCTCGGAAGGAACTCGCTTTCCCCAGTGCCGTTACAGCATACGAGGAAACTCTCATACAGAGGCAGCTCAAACGCCATTTCTTCCCAGGGCTTAACTGGCCTCTTTAGGACTTCCGCTTCTGCCAAATTTCCACCTTGCCAACCCGGCTCAGACAAAATGTCTACATCTTCCCCTTAAGCAACGGGGGCGAAGCCCACATGATTGTGCTGCCACATGCTTCGCAGGACAGACAATAGGCTTTTTACAAACCGCCATTGTGCACTGGGTCAGAGAGTGTCAGAATGCACCTATGTCAGAAAGAGCCCTTTGGTCTCAGCCGTGCCCTCCATTGCTCTAGAGGTGGAAGGCACAAAGCGCTGCCTCCATCCTTCAATTGGAGACAAGCCATAAACTGTCTTGCCTCCAGCTCTTTTTGAAGCTGACAAACAACTCTCTTTCCACAGTCCTGTTACAGCAGACCGGGGAACTTTTCATACAAAGGCAGCTCCAATGGCATTTCTTCCCAGCCCTTAACTCGCAGCTTAGGACTCCTGCTTCCGCCGCATTTCCACCTTGCCAACCCGGCTGAGACGAAATGCCTACATCTTCCCATGAAGCAACTGGGCTGAGTCCCAAATGATTGAGCGTCCACGTGCTTAGGAGGCGATAGACTGCACGCCTTTTTCCAACCACCATTGTGCACTGCTGGAGAGAGTGACGGAAAGCAGCTATGTCAGAAAGACCCCTTTGCTCTCAGCCGTGCCCTTCATTGCTCCAGACGTGGAATGCACAAGGCACTGGCTCCCCCACTCAAGGGGCGACAAGCCACAGACCAACTTCCATCCATCTCTTTAGGAAGCTGAGCAAGAACTCGCCTTCAACAGTGCTCCTTCTGTGTCCTGGCAACATCTCATACAAAGGCAGCTGATATGCCATTTCTTTTCAGCGCTTAACTCGCAGATTTGGAACTTCTGCTCCTGCCACATTTCCAGCTTGCCAACCCGGCTCAGGAAACATGTCTACATCTTCCCCTTCAGCAACGGGGACGAGGCCCAGATGACTGTGCTTCCGCATGCTTAGCAGGAGCAGACAATAGGCTTTTTACAAACCGTCATTGTGCACTGGGTCAGAGAGTGTCAGAATGCACCTATGTCAGAAAGGGCCCTTTGCTCTCAGCCGTGCCCTCCATTGCTCTAGAGGTGGAAGGCACAAAGCACTGCCTCCATCCTTCAATTGGAGACAACCCAGCAACTGGCCTGCTTCCAGCTGTTTAGGAAGCTGGGAAAGCACTCGCATTCCACAGTGCTCTTACAGCCTCCTTGGAACGTCTCATACAAAGGCAGCTGAACACCGTGTCTTTTCAGCCCTTAACTCACCAACCTGCAACATCTGCTTCTGCCGCATTTCCACCTTGCCAACCCGGCTCAGACGAAATGCCTACATCTTCCCCTGAAGCGACTGTGCTGATTCCCAAATGATTGAGCATCCACATGCTTAGGAGGCGATAAACTGCATGCCTTTTTCCAACCACCATTTTACACTGCTTAGAGAGCGTCGGAAAGCAGCTATGTCAGAAAGGCCCCTTTGCTCTCAGCCATGCCCTCCATTGCTCTCGAGGTGGAAGGCACAAGGCACTGGTTCTGGATCCACCCCTCAATGGGAGACAAACCACATCTTGGCCTGCTTCCTGCTCTTTAGGAAGTGGAGAAGAAACTCCCTTTCCACAGTGCTCTTACAGCGTCCTGGGAACATCTCATACAAAGGAGGCTGAACGCCGTTTCTTTTCAGCACGTCACTCGCCAGTCTGGGACATCTGCATCCTGCACGTTTCCACCTTGCCAAACCGGCTCAGACGAAATGCCTACAACTTCCCCTTCAGCAATGGGGATGAGGCCCATAGGATTGTGGTTCCACATGCTGAGGAGGAGAGAGACAATAGGCTTTTAACTAACCACGAATTGCAATGGTTGGGAGAATGTCAGAAAGCTCCAATGGCAGAAACACCCCTTTACTCTCAGCCGCGCCCTCCATTGCTGTAGAGGTGGAAGGCACAAAGCACTGCCTCCATCCTTCAATGGGAGACAAGCCATAAACTGTCTTGCCTCCAGCTCTTTAGGAAGCTGAGAAAGAACTCGCTTTCCACAGTGCTGTTACAGCATACGAGGAAACTCTCATACAGAGGCAGCTCAAACGCCATTTCTTCCCAGGGCTTAACTGGCCGCTTTAGGACTTCCGCTTCTGCCACAGTTCCAAGTTGCCAACCCGGCTCAGACGAAATGCCTACATCTTCCCCTTAAGCAACGGGGGCGAAGCCCACATGATTGTGCTGCCACATGCTTAGCAGGAGCAGACAATAGGCTTTTTACAAACCGCCATTGTGCACTGGGTCAGAGAGTGTCACAATGCACCTATGTCAGAAAGGGCCGTTTGCTCTCAGCCGTGCACTCCATTGCTCTAGAGGTGGAAGGCACAAAGCACTGCCTCCATCCTTCAATTGGAGACAAGCCATAAACTGTCTTGCCTCCAGCTCTTTAGGAAGCTGACAAACAACTCGCTTTCCACAGTCCTGTTACAGCAGACCGGGGAACTTCTCATACAAAGGCAGCTCCAATGGCATTTCTTCCCAGCCCTTAACTCGCAGCTTTAGGACTCCTGCTTCCGCCGCATTTCCACCTTGCCAACCCGGTTCAGACGAAATGCCTACATCTTCCCCTGAAGCAACTGGGCTGAGTCCCAAATGATTGAGCGTCCACGTGCTTAGGAGGCGATAGACTGCACGCCTTATTCCAACCACCATTGTGCACTGCTGGAGAGAGTGTCGGAAAGCAGCTATGTCAGAAAGACCCCTTTGCTCTCAGCCGTGCCCTTCATTGCTCTAGACGTGGAATGCACAAGGCACTGGCTCCCCCCCTCAAGGGGTGACAATCCAGCGACCATCTTCCTTCCATCTCTTTAGGAAGCTGAGCAAGAGCTCGCTTTCAACAGTGCTCTTTCTGTGTCCTGGCGACATCTCATACAAAGGCAGCTGATATGCCATTTCTTTTCAGCGCTTAACTCGCAGATTTGGAACTTCTGCTCCTGCAACATTTCCACCTTGCCAACCCGGCTCACATGAAATGTCTACCTCTTCCCCTTCAGCACTGGGGACGAGGCCCAGATGACTGTGCTTCCGCATGCTTAGCAGGAGCAGACAATAGGCTTTATACAAACCGCCATTGTGCACTGGGTCAGAGAGTGTCAGAATGCACCTACGTCAAAAAGGGCCATTTGTTCTCAGCCGTGCCCTCCATTGCTCTAGAGGTGGAAGGCACAAAGCACTGCCTCCATCCTTCAATTGGAGACAAGCCAGCAACTGTCCTGCTTCCAGCTCTTTAGGAAGCTGGGAAAGCACTCGCATTCCACAGTGCTCTTACAGCGTCCTGGGAACGTCTCATACAAAGGCAGCTGAACACCGTGTCTTTTCAGCCCTTAACTCACCAATCTGCAACATCTGCTTATGCCGCATTTCCACCTTGCCAACCCGGCTCAGACGAAATGCCTACATCTTCCCCTGAAGCGACTGTGCTGATTCCCAAATGATTGAGCATCCACATGCTTAGGAGGCGATAAACTGCATGCCTCTTTCCAACCACCATTTTACACTGCTTAGAGAGCGTCGGAAAACAGCTATGTCAGAAAGGCCCCTTTGCTCTCAGCCATGCCCTCCATGGCTCTCGAGGTGTAAGGCACAAGGCACTGGTTCTGGATCCACACCTCAATGGGAGACAAACCACATCTTGGCCTGCTTCCAGCTCTTTAGGAAGTGGAGAAAAAACTCCCTTTCCACAGTGCTCTTACAGCGTCCTGGGAACATCGCATACAAAGGAGGCTGAACGCCGTTTCTTTTCAGCACTTCACTCGCCAGTCCGGGACATCTGCATCCTGCACGTTTCCACCTTGCCAACCCGGCTCAGACGAAATGCCTACAACTTCCCCTTGAGCAATGGGGATGAGGCCCATAGGATTGTGGTTCCACATGCTGAGGAGGTCAGAGACAATAGGCTTTTAACTAACCACAAAGTGCAACGGTTGGGAGAGTGTCAGAAAGCACAAATGGCAGAAAGACCCCTTTACTCTCAGCCGCGCCCTCCATTGCTGTAGAGGTGGAAGGCACAAAGCACCGCCTCCATCCTTCAATGGGAGACAAGACATAAACTGTCTTCTCTCCAGCCCTTTAGGAAGCTGGGAAAGAACTCGCTTTCCACAGTGCTGTTACAGCATACGAGGAAACTCTCATACAGAGGCAGCTCAAACTCCATTTCTTTCCAGCGCTTAACTGGCCGCTTTAGGACTTCCGCTTCGGCCACAGTTCCACCTTGCCAACCCGGCTCAGACGAAATGCCTTCATCTTCCCCTTAAGCAACGGGGGCGAAGACCACATGATTGTTCTTCCACATGATTAGCAGGAGCAGACAATAGGCTTTTTACAAACCGAAATTGTGCACTGCTGGAGAGAGTGTCGGAAAGCAGCTATGTCAGAAAGACCCCTTTGCTCTCAGCCGTGCCCTTCATTGCTCTAGATGTGGAATGCACAATGCACTGGCTCCCCCCCTCAAGGTTCGACAAGCCACAGACCATCTTCCTTCCATCTCTTTAGGAAGCTGAGCAAGAACTCGCTTTCAACAGTGCTCCTTCTGTGTCCTGGCAACATCTCATACAAAGGCAGCTGATATGCCATTTCTTTTCAGCGCTTAACTCGCAGATTTGGAACTTCTGCTCCTGCCACATTGCCACCTGGCCAACCCGGCTCAGACGAAATGTCTACCGCTTCCCCTTCAGCAACGGGGACGAGGCCCAGATGACTGTGCTTCCGCATACTTAGCAGGAGCAGACAATACTCTTTTTACAAACCGCCATTGTGCACTGGGTCAGAGAGTGTCAGAATGCACCTATGTCAGAAAGGGCCCTTTGCTCTCAGCCGTGCCCTCCATTGCTCTAGAGGTGGAAGGCACAAAGCACTGCCTCCATCCTTCAATTGGAGAAAAGCCATAAACTGTCTTGCCTCCAGCTCTTTAGGAAGCTGACAAACAACTCGCTTTCCACAGTCCTGTTACAGCAGACCGGGGAACTTCTCATACAACGGCAGCTCAAATGGCATTTCTTCCCAGCCCTTAACTAGCAGGTTTAGGACTCCTGCTTCTGCTTCAATTACACCTTGCCAACCCGGCTGAAACGAAAGGCCTACATCTTCCCCTGAAGCAACTGGGCTGAGTCCCAAATGATTGAGCGTCCACGTGCTTAGGAGGCGATAGACTGCACGCCTTTTTCCAACCACCATTGTGCACTGCTGGAGAGAGTGTCGGAAAGCAGCTATGTCAGAAAGACCCCTTTGCTCTCAGCCCTGCCCTTCATTGCTCTAGACGTGGAATGCACAATGCACTGGTTCCTCCCTCAAGGGGCGACAATCCAGAGACCATCTTCCTTCCATCTCTTTAATAAGCTGAGCAAGAACTCGCTTTCAACAGTGCTCTTTCTGTGTCCTGGCAGCATCTCATACAAAGACAGCTGATATGCCATTTCTTTTCAGCGCTTAACTCGCAGATTTGGAACTTCTGCTCCTGCCACATTTCCAGCTTGCCAACCCGGGTCAGACGAAATGTCTACATCTTCCCCTTCAGCAACACGGACGAGGCCCAGATGACTGTGCTTCCGCATGCTTAGCAGAAGCAGACAATAGGCTTTTTACAAACCGCCATTGTGCACTGGGTCCGAGAGTTTCCGAATGCACCTATGTCAGAAAGGGCCCTTTGCTCTCAGCCGTGCCCTCCATTGCTCTAGAGGTGGAAGGCCCAAAGCACTGCCTCCATCCTTCAATTGGAGACAAGCCAGCAACTGTCCTGCTTCCAGCTCTTTAGGAAGCTGATAAAGCACGCGCATTCCACAGTGCTCATACAGCGTCCTGGGAACGTCTCATACAAAGGCAGCTGAACACCGTGTCTTTTCAGCTTTTAACTCACCAATCTGCAACATCTGCTTCTGCCGCATTTCCACCTTGCCAACCCGGCTCAGACGAAATGCCTACATCTTCTCCTGAAGCGACTGTGCTGATTCCCAAATGATTGACCATCCACATACTTAGGAGGAGATAAACTGCATGCCTTTTTCCAACAACCATTTTACACTGCTTAGAGACCGTCGGAAAGCAGCTATGTCACAAAGGCCCCTTTGCTCTCAACCAGGCCCTCCATTGCTCTCGAGGTGGAAGGCACAAGGCACTGTTTCTGGATCCACCACTCAATGGGAGACAAACCACATCTTGGCCTGCTTCCAGCTCTTTAGGAAGTGGAGAAAAAACTCCCTTTCCACAGTGCTCTTAGAGCGTCCTGGGAACATCACATACAAAGGAGGCTGAACACCGTTTCTTTTCAGCAATTCACTCGCCAGTCTGGGACATCTGCATCCTGCACGGTTCCACCTTGCCAACCCGGCTCAGGCGAAATGCCTACATCTTCCCCTTGAGCAATGGGGATGAGGCCCATAGGATTGTGGTTCCACATGCTGAGGAGGAGAGAGACAATAGGCTTTTAACTAACCACGAAGTGCAATGGTTGGGAGAGTGTCAGAAAGCACCAATATCAGAAAGACCCCTTTACTCTGAGCTGCGCCCTCCATTGCTGTAGAGGTGGAAGGCACAAAGCACTGCCTCCATCCTTCAATGGGAGACAAGCCATAAACTGTCTTGCCTCCAGCTCTTTAGGAAGCTGAGAAAGAACTCGCTTTCCACAGTGCTGTTACAGCATACGAGGAAACTCTCATACAGAGACAGGTCAAACGCCATTTCTTCCCAGGGCTTAACTGGCCACTTTAGGACTTCCGCTTCTGCCACAGTTCCAAGTTGCCAACCCGGCTCAGACGAAATGCCTACATCTTCGCCTTAAGCAACGGGGGCGAACCCCACATGATTGTGCTGCCACATGCTTAGCAGGAGCAGACAATAGGCTTTTTACAAACCGCCATTGTGCACTGGGTCAGAGAGTGTCAGAATGCACCTATGTCAGAAAGGGCCCTTTGCTCTCAGCCGTGCCCTCCATTGCTCTAGAGGTGGAAGGCACAAAGCACTGCCTCCATCCTTCAATTGGAGACAAGCCATAAACTGTCTTGCCTCCAGCTCTTTAGGAAGCTGACAAACAACTCGCTTTCCACAGGCCTGCTACAGAAGACCGGGGAACTTCTCATACAAAGGCAGCTCAAATGGCATTTCTTCCCAGTCCTTAACTCGCAGCTTTAGGACTCCTGCTTCTGCCGCAATTCCACATTGCCAACCCGGCTCTGACGAAATGCCTACATCTTCCCCTGAAGCAACTGGGCTGAGTCCCAAATGATTGAGCGTCCACGTGCTTAGGAGGCGATAGACTGCACGCCTTTTTCCAACCTCCATTCTGCACTGCTGGAGAGAGTGTCGGAAAGCAGCTATGTCAGAAAGACCCCTTTGCTCTCAGCCGTGCCCTTCATTGCTCTAGACGTGGAATGCACAAGGCACTGGCTCACCCCTCAAGGGGCGACAAGCCACAGACCAACTTCCATCCATCTCTTTAGGAAGCTGAGCAAGAACTCGCTTTCAACAGTGCGCCTTCTGTGTCCTGGCAACATCTCATACAAAGGCAGCTGATATGCCATTTCTTTTCAGCGCTTAACTCGCAGATTTGGAACTTCTGCTCCTGCCACATTTCCAGGTTGCCAACCCGGCTCAGGCAAAATGTCTACATCGTCCCCTTCAGCAACTGGGACGAGGCCCAGATGACTGTGCTTCCGCATGCTTAGCAGGAGCAGACAATAGGCTTTTTACAAACCGTCATTGTGCACTGGGTCAGAGAGTGTCAGAATGCACCTATGTCAGAAAGGGCCCTTTGCTCTCAGCCGTGCCCTCCATTGCTCTAGAGGTGGAAGGCACAAAGCACTGCCTCCATCCTTCAATTGGAGACAACCCAGCAACTGGCCTGCTTCCAGCTGTTTAGGAAGCTGGGAAAGCACTCGCATTCCACAGTGCTCTTACAGCCTCCTTGGAACGTCTCATACAAAGGCAGCTGAACACCGTGTCTTTTCAGCCCTTAACTCACCAACCTGCAACATCTGCTTCTGCCGCATTTCCACCTTGCCAACCCGGCTCAGACGAAATGCCTACATCTTCCCCTGAAGCGACTGTGCTGATTCCCAAATGATTGAGCATCCACATGCTTAGGAGGCGATAAACTGCATGCCTTTTTCCAACCACCATTTTACACTGCTTAGAGAGCGTCGGAAAGCAGCTATGTCAGAAAGGCCCCTTTGCTCTCAGCCATGCCCTCCATTGCTCTCGAGGTGGAAGGCACAAGGCACTGGTTCTGGATCCACCCCTCAATGGGAGACAAACCACATCTTGGCCTGCTTCCTGCTCTTTAGGAAGTGGAGAAGAAACTCCCTTTCCACAGTGCTCTTACAGCGTCCTGGGAACATCTCATACAAAGGAGGCTGAACGCCGTTTCTTTTCAGCACGTCACTCGCCAGTCTGGGACATCTGCATCCTGCACGTTTCCACCTTGCCAAACCGGCTCAGACGAAATGCCTACAACTTCCCCTTCAGCAATGGGGATGAGGCCCATAGGATTGTGGTTCCACATGCTGAGGAGGAGAGAGACAATAGGCTTTTAACTAACCACGAATTGCAATGGTTGGGAGAATGTCAGAAAGCTCCAATGGCAGAAACACCCCTTTACTCTCAGCCGCGCCCTCCATTGCTGTAGAGGTGGAAGGCACAAAGCACTGCCTCCATCCTTCAATGGGAGACAAGCCATAAACTGTCTTGCCTCCAGCTCTTTAGGAAGCTGAGAAAGAACTCGCTTTCCACAGTGCTGTTACAGCATACGAGGAAACTCTCATACAGAGGCAGCTCAAACGCCATTTCTTCCCAGGGCTTAACTGGCCGCTTTAGGACTTCCGCTTCTGCCACAGTTCCAAGTTGCCAACCCGGCTCAGACGAAATGCCTACATCTTCCCCTTAAGCAACGGGGGCGAAGCCCACATGATTGTGCTGCCACATGCTTAGCAGGAGCAGACAATAGGCTTTTTACAAACCGCCATTGTGCACTGGGTCAGAGAGTGTCACAATGCACCTATGTCAGAAAGGGCCGTTTGCTCTCAGCCGTGCACTCCATTGCTCTAGAGGTGGAAGGCACAAAGCACTGCCTCCATCCTTCAATTGGAGACAAGCCATAAACTGTCTTGCCTCCAGCTCTTTAGGAAGCTGACAAACAACTCGCTTTCCACAGTCCTGTTACAGCAGACCGGGGAACTTCTCATACAAAGGCAGCTCCAATGGCATTTCTTCCCAGCCCTTAACTCGCAGCTTTAGGACTCCTGCTTCCGCCGCATTTCCACCTTGCCAACCCGGTTCAGACGAAATGCCTACATCTTCCCCTGAAGCAACTGGGCTGAGTCCCAAATGATTGAGCGTCCACGTGCTTAGGAGGCGATAGACTGCACGCCTTATTCCAACCACCATTGTGCACTGCTGGAGAGAGTGTCGGAAAGCAGCTATGTCAGAAAGACCCCTTTGCTCTCAGCCGTGCCCTTCATTGCTCTAGACGTGGAATGCACAAGGCACTGGCTCCCCCCCTCAAGGGGTGACAATCCAGCGACCATCTTCCTTCCATCTCTTTAGGAAGCTGAGCAAGAGCTCGCTTTCAACAGTGCTCTTTCTGTGTCCTGGCGACATCTCATACAAAGGCAGCTGATATGCCATTTCTTTTCAGCGCTTAACTCGCAGATTTGGAACTTCTGCTCCTGCAACATTTCCACCTTGCCAACCCGGCTCACATGAAATGTCTACCTCTTCCCCTTCAGCACTGGGGACGAGGCCCAGATGACTGTGCTTCCGCATGCTTAGCAGGAGCAGACAATAGGCTTTATACAAACCGCCATTGTGCACTGGGTCAGAGAGTGTCAGAATGCACCTACGTCAAAAAGGGCCATTTGTTCTCAGCCGTGCCCTCCATTGCTCTAGAGGTGGAAGGCACAAAGCACTGCCTCCATCCTTCAATTGGAGACAAGCCAGCAACTGTCCTGCTTCCAGCTCTTTAGGAAGCTGGGAAAGCACTCGCATTCCACAGTGCTCTTACAGCGTCCTGGGAACGTCTCATACAAAGGCAGCTGAACACCGTGTCTTTTCAGCCCTTAACTCACCAATCTGCAACATCTGCTTATGCCGCATTTCCACCTTGCCAACCCGGCTCAGACGAAATGCCTACATCTTCCCCTGAAGCGACTGTGCTGATTCCCAAATGATTGAGCATCCACATGCTTAGGAGGCGATAAACTGCATGCCTCTTTCCAACCACCATTTTACACTGCTTAGAGAGCGTCGGAAAACAGCTATGTCAGAAAGGCCCCTTTGCTCTCAGCCATGCCCTCCATGGCTCTCGAGGTGTAAGGCACAAGGCACTGGTTCTGGATCCACACCTCAATGGGAGACAAACCACATCTTGGCCTGCTTCCAGCTCTTTAGGAAGTGGAGAAAAAACTCCCTTTCCACAGTGCTCTTACAGCGTCCTGGGAACATCGCATACAAAGGAGGCTGAACGCCGTTTCTTTTCAGCACTTCACTCGCCAGTCCGGGACATCTGCATCCTGCACGTTTCCACCTTGCCAACCCGGCTCAGACGAAATGCCTACAACTTCCCCTTGAGCAATGGGGATGAGGCCCATAGGATTGTGGTTCCACATGCTGAGGAGGTCAGAGACAATAGGCTTTTAACTAACCACAAAGTGCAACGGTTGGGAGAGTGTCAGAAAGCACAAATGGCAGAAAGACCCCTTTACTCTCAGCCGCGCCCTCCATTGCTGTAGAGGTGGAAGGCACAAAGCACCGCCTCCATCCTTCAATGGGAGACAAGACATAAACTGTCTTCTCTCCAGCCCTTTAGGAAGCTGGGAAAGAACTCGCTTTCCACAGTGCTGTTACAGCATACGAGGAAACTCTCATACAGAGGCAGCTCAAACTCCATTTCTTTCCAGCGCTTAACTGGCCGCTTTAGGACTTCCGCTTCGGCCACAGTTCCACCTTGCCAACCCGGCTCAGACGAAATGCCTTCATCTTCCCCTTAAGCAACGGGGGCGAAGACCACATGATTGTTCTTCCACATGATTAGCAGGAGCAGACAATAGGCTTTTTACAAACCGAAATTGTGCACTGCTGGAGAGAGTGTCGGAAAGCAGCTATGTCAGAAAGACCCCTTTGCTCTCAGCCGTGCCCTTCATTGCTCTAGATGTGGAATGCACAATGCACTGGCTCCCCCCCTCAAGGTTCGACAAGCCACAGACCATCTTCCTTCCATCTCTTTAGGAAGCTGAGCAAGAACTCGCTTTCAACAGTGCTCCTTCTGTGTCCTGGCAACATCTCATACAAAGGCAGCTGATATGCCATTTCTTTTCAGCGCTTAACTCGCAGATTTGGAACTTCTGCTCCTGCCACATTGCCACCTGGCCAACCCGGCTCAGACGAAATGTCTACCGCTTCCCCTTCAGCAACGGGGACGAGGCCCAGATGACTGTGCTTCCGCATACTTAGCAGGAGCAGACAATACTCTTTTTACAAACCGCCATTGTGCACTGGGTCAGAGAGTGTCAGAATGCACCTATGTCAGAAAGGGCCCTTTGCTCTCAGCCGTGCCCTCCATTGCTCTAGAGGTGGAAGGCACAAAGCACTGCCTCCATCCTTCAATTGGAGACAAGCCATAAACTGTCTTGCCTCCAGCTCTTTAGGAAGCTGACAAACAACTCGCTTTCCACAGTCCTGTTACAGCAGACCGGGGAACTTCTCATACAACGGCAGCTCAAATGGCATTTCTTCCCAGCCCTTAACTAGCAGGTTTAGGACTCCTGCTTCTGCTTCAATTACACCTTGCCAACCCGGCTGAAACGAAAGGCCTACATCTTCCCCTGAAGCAACTGGGCTGAGTCCCAAATGATTGAGCGTCCACGTGCTTAGGAGGCGATAGACTGCACGCCTTTTTCCAACCACCATTGTGCACTGCTGGAGAGAGTGTCGGAAAGCAGCTATGTCAGAAAGACCCCTTTGCTCTCAGCCCTGCCCTTCATTGCTCTAGACGTGGAATGCACAATGCACTGGTTCCTCCCTCAAGGGGCGACAATCCAGAGACCATCTTCCTTCCATCTCTTTAATAAGCTGAGCAAGAACTCGCTTTCAACAGTGCTCTTTCTGTGTCCTGGCAGCATCTCATACAAAGACAGCTGATATGCCATTTCTTTTCAGCGCTTAACTCGCAGATTTGGAACTTCTGCTCCTGCCACATTTCCAGCTTGCCAACCCGGGTCAGACGAAATGTCTACATCTTCCCCTTCAGCAACACGGACGAGGCCCAGATGACTGTGCTTCCGCATGCTTAGCAGAAGCAGACAATAGGCTTTTTACAAACCGCCATTGTGCACTGGGTCCGAGAGTTTCCGAATGCACCTATGTCAGAAAGGGCCCTTTGCTCTCAGCCGTGCCCTCCATTGCTCTAGAGGTGGAAGGCCCAAAGCACTGCCTCCATCCTTCAATTGGAGACAAGCCAGCAACTGTCCTGCTTCCAGCTCTTTAGGAAGCTGATAAAGCACGCGCATTCCACAGTGCTCATACAGCGTCCTGGGAACGTCTCATACAAAGGCAGCTGAACACCGTGTCTTTTCAGCTTTTAACTCACCAATCTGCAACATCTGCTTCTGCCGCATTTCCACCTTGCCAACCCGGCTCAGACGAAATGCCTACATCTTCTCCTGAAGCGACTGTGCTGATTCCCAAATGATTGACCATCCACATACTTAGGAGGAGATAAACTGCATGCCTTTTTCCAACAACCATTTTACACTGCTTAGAGACCGTCGGAAAGCAGCTATGTCACAAAGGCCCCTTTGCTCTCAACCAGGCCCTCCATTGCTCTCGAGGTGGAAGGCACAAGGCACTGTTTCTGGATCCACCACTCAATGGGAGACAAACCACATCTTGGCCTGCTTCCAGCTCTTTAGGAAGTGGAGAAAAAACTCCCTTTCCACAGTGCTCTTAGAGCGTCCTGGGAACATCACATACAAAGGAGGCTGAACACCGTTTCTTTTCAGCAATTCACTCGCCAGTCTGGGACATCTGCATCCTGCACGGTTCCACCTTGCCAACCCGGCTCAGGCGAAATGCCTACATCTTCCCCTTGAGCAATGGGGATGAGGCCCATAGGATTGTGGTTCCACATGCTGAGGAGGAGAGAGACAATAGGCTTTTAACTAACCACGAAGTGCAATGGTTGGGAGAGTGTCAGAAAGCACCAATATCAGAAAGACCCCTTTACTCTGAGCTGCGCCCTCCATTGCTGTAGAGGTGGAAGGCACAAAGCACTGCCTCCATCCTTCAATGGGAGACAAGCCATAAACTGTCTTGCCTCCAGCTCTTTAGGAAGCTGAGAAAGAACTCGCTTTCCACAGTGCTGTTACAGCATACGAGGAAACTCTCATACAGAGACAGGTCAAACGCCATTTCTTCCCAGGGCTTAACTGGCCACTTTAGGACTTCCGCTTCTGCCACAGTTCCAAGTTGCCAACCCGGCTCAGACGAAATGCCTACATCTTCGCCTTAAGCAACGGGGGCGAACCCCACATGATTGTGCTGCCACATGCTTAGCAGGAGCAGACAATAGGCTTTTTACAAACCGCCATTGTGCACTGGGTCAGAGAGTGTCAGAATGCACCTATGTCAGAAAGGGCCCTTTGCTCTCAGCCGTGCCCTCCATTGCTCTAGAGGTGGAAGGCACAAAGCACTGCCTCCATCCTTCAATTGGAGACAAGCCATAAACTGTCTTGCCTCCAGCTCTTTAGGAAGCTGACAAACAACTCGCTTTCCACAGGCCTGCTACAGAAGACCGGGGAACTTCTCATACAAAGGCAGCTCAAATGGCATTTCTTCCCAGTCCTTAACTCGCAGCTTTAGGACTCCTGCTTCTGCCGCAATTCCACATTGCCAACCCGGCTCTGACGAAATGCCTACATCTTCCCCTGAAGCAACTGGGCTGAGTCCCAAATGATTGAGCGTCCACGTGCTTAGGAGGCGATAGACTGCACGCCTTTTTCCAACCACCATTCTGCACTGCTGGAGAGAGTGTCGGAAAGCAGCTATGTCAGAAAGACCCCTTTGCTCTCAGCCGTGCCCTTCATTGCTCTAGACGTGGAATGCACAAGGCACTGGCTCACCCCTCAAGGGGCGACAAGCCACAGACCAACTTCCATCCATCTCTTTAGGAAGCTGAGCAAGAACTCGCTTTCAACAGTGCGCCTTCTGTGTCCTGGCAACATCTCATACAAAGGCAGCTGATATGCCATTTCTTTTCAGCGCTTAACTCGCAGATTTGGAACTTCTGCTCCTGCCACATTTCCAACTAGCCAACCCGGCTCAGGCAAAATGTCTACATCGTCCCCTTCAGCAACTGGGACGAGGCCCAGATGACTGTGCTTCCGCATGCTTAGCAGGAGCAGACAATAGGCTTTTTACAAACCGCCATTGTGCACTGGGTCAGAGAGTGTCAGAATGCACCTATGTCAGAAAGGGCCCTTTGCTCTCAGCGGTGCCCTCCATTGCTCTAGAGGTGGAAGGCACAAAGCACTGCCTCCATCCTTCAATTGGAGACAAGCCAGGAACTGGCCTGCTTCCAGCTCTTTAGGAAGCTGGGAAAGCACTCGCATTCCACAGTGCTCTTACAGCCTCCTTGGAACGTCTCATACAAAGGCAGCTGAACACCGTGTCTTTTCAGCCCTTAACTCACCAACCTGCAACATCTGCTTCTGCTGCATTTCCACCTTGCCAACCCGGCTCAGACGAAATGCCTACATCTTCCTCTGAAGCGACTGTGCTGATTCCCAAATGATTGAGCATCCACATGCTTAGGAGGCGATAAACTGCATGCCTTTTTCCAACCACCCTTTTACACTGCTTAGAGAGCGTCGGAAAGCAGCTATGTCAGAAAGGCCCCTTTGCTCTCAGCCATGCCCTCCATTGCTCTAGAGGTGGAAGGCACAAGGCACTGGTTCTGGATCCACCCCTCAATGGGAGACAAACCACATCTTGGCCTGCTTCCTGCTCTTTAGGAATTGGAGAAGAAACTCCCTTTCCACAGTGCTCTTACATCGTCCTGGGAACATCTCATACAAAGGAGGCTGAATGCCGTTTCTTTTCAGCACTTCACTCGCCAGTCTGGGACATCTGCATCCTGCACGTTTCCACCTTGCCAACCCGGCTCAGGCGAAATGCCTACATCTTCCCCTTGAGCAATGGGGATGAGGCCCATAGGATTGTGGTTGCACATGCTGAGGAGGAGAGAGACAATAGGCTTTTAACTAACCACGAAGTGCAACGGTTGGGATAGTGTCAGAAAGCACCTATGGCAGAAAGACCCCTTTACTCTCAGCCGCGCCCTACAATGCTGTAGAGGTGGAAGGCACAAAGCACTGCCTCCATGCTTCAATGGGAGACCAGCCATAAACTGTCTTGCCTCCAGCTCTTTAGCAAGCTGGGAAGGAACTCGCTTTCCACAGCGATGTTACAGCATACGAGGAAACTCTCATACAGAGGCAGCTCCAACGCCATTTCTTCCCTGTGCTTAACTGGCCGCTTAGGACTTCCGCTTCTGCCACTGTACCACCTTGCCAACCCGGCTCAGACGAAATGCCTACATCTTCCCCTTAAGCAACGGGGGTGAAGCCCACATGATTGTGCTGCCACATGCTTAGCAGGAACAGACAATAGGCTTTTTACAAACCGCCATTGTGCACTGGGTCAGAGAGTGTCAGAATGCACCTATGTCAGAAAGGGCCCTTTGCTCTCAGCCGTGCCCTCCATTGCTCTAGAGGTGGAAGGCACAAGGCACTGCCTCCATCCTTCAATTGGAGACAAGCCATAAACAGTCTTGCCTGCAGCTCTTTAGGAAGCTGACAAACAACTTGCTTTCCACAGTCCTGTTACAGCAGACCGGGGAACTTCTCATAAGAAGGCAGCTCAAATGGCATTTCTTCCCAGCCCTTAACTCGCAGCTTTAGGACTCCTGCTTCTGCCGCAATTCCACCTGGCCAACCCGGCTCAGACGAAATGCCTACATCTTCCCCTGAAGCAACTGGGCTGAGTCCCAAATGATTGAGCGTCCACGTGCTTAGGAGGCGATAGACTGCACGCCTTTTTCCAACCACCATTCTGCACTGCTGGAGAGAGTGTCGGAAAGCAGCTATGTCAGAAAGACCCCTTTGCTCTCAGCCGTGCCCTTCATTGCTCTAGACGTGGAATGCACAAGGCACTGGCTCACCCCTCAAGGGGCGACAAGCCACAGACCAACTTCCATCCATCTCTTTAGGAAGCTGAGCAAGAACTCGCTTTCAACAGTGCGCCTTCTGTGTCCTGGCAACATCTCATACAAAGGCAGCTGATATGCCATTTCTTTTCAGCGCTTAACTCGCAGATTTGGAACTTCTGCTCCTGCCACATTTCCAGGTTGCCAACCCGGCTCAGGCAAAATGTCTACATCGTCCCCTTCAGCAACTGGGACGAGGCCCAGATGACTGTGCTTCCGCATGCTTAGCAGGAGCAGACAATAGGCTTTTTACAAACCGCCATTGTGCACTGGGTCAGAGAGTGTCAGAATGCACCTATGTCAGAAAGGGCCCTTTGCTCTCAGCGGTGCCCTCCATTGCTCTAGAGGTGGAAGGCACAAAGCACTGCCTCCATCCTTCAATTGGAGACAAGCCAGGAACTGGCCTGCTTCCAGCTCTTTAGGAAGCTGGGAAAGCACTCGCATTCCACAGTGCTCTTACAGCCTCCTTGGAACGTCTCATACAAAGGCAGCTGAACACCGTGTCTTTTCAGCCCTTAACTCACCAACCTGCAACATCTGCTTCTGCTGCATTTCCACCTTGCCAACCCGGCTCAGACGAAATGCCTACATCTTCCTCTGAAGCGACTGTGCTGATTCCCAAATGATTGAGCATCCACATGCTTAGGAGGCGATAAACTGCATGCCTTTTTCCAACCACCCTTTTACACTGCTTAGAGAGCGTCGGAAAGCAGCTATGTCAGAAAGGCCCCTTTGCTCTCAGCCATGCCCTCCATTGCTCTAGAGGTGGAAGGCACAAGGCACTGGTTCTGGATCCACCCCTCAATGGGAGACAAACCACATCTTGGCCTGCTTCCTGCTCTTTAGGAATTGGAGAAGAAACTCCCTTTCCACAGTGCTCTTACATCGTCCTGGGAACATCTCATACAAAGGAGGCTGAATGCCGTTTCTTTTCAGCACTTCACTCGCCAGTCTGGGACATCTGCATCCTGCACGTTTCCACCTTGCCAACCCGGCTCAGGCGAAATGCCTACATCTTCCCCTTGAGCAATGGGGATGAGGCCCATAGGATTGTGGTTGCACATGCTGAGGAGGAGAGAGACAATAGGCTTTTAACTAACCACGAAGTGCAACGGTTAGGATAGTGTCAGAAAGCACCTATGGCAGAAAGACCCCTTTACTCTCAGCCGCGCCCTACAATGCTGTAGAGGTGGAAGGCACAAAGCACTGCCTCCATGCTTCAATGGGAGACCAGCCATAAACTGTCTTGCGTCCAGCTCTTTAGCAAGCTGGGAAGGAACTCGCTTTCCACAGCGATGTTACAGCATACGAGGAAACTCTCATACAGAGGCAGCTCCAACGCCATTTCTTCCCTGTGCTTAACTGGCCGCTTAGGACTTCCGCTTCTGCCACTGTACCACCTTGCCAACCCGGCTCAGACGAAATGCCTACATCTTCCCCTTAAGCAACGGGGGTGAAGCCCACATGATTGTGCTGCCACATGCTTAGCAGGAACAGACAATAGGCTTTTTACAAACCGCCATTGTGCACTGGGTCAGAGAGTGTCAGAATGCACCTATGTCAGAAAGGGCCCTTTGCTCTCAGCCGTGCCCTCCATTGCTCTAGAGGTGGAAGGCACAAGGCACTGCCTCCATCCTTCAATTGGAGACAAGCCATAAACAGTCTTGCCTGCAGCTCTTTAGGAAGCTGACAAACAACTTGCTTTCCACAGTCCTGTTACAGCAGACCGGGGAACTTCTCATAAGAAGGCAGCTCAAATGGCATTTCTTCCCAGCCCTTAACTCGCAGCTTTAGGACTCCTGCTTCTGCCGCAATTCCACCTGGCCAACCCGGCTCAGACGAAATGCCTACATCTTCCCCTGAAGCAACTGGGCTGAGTCCCAAATGATTGAGCGTCCACGTGCTTAGGAGGCGATAGACTGCACGCCTTTTTCCAACCACCATTCTGCACTGCTGGAGAGAGTGTCGGAAAGCAGCTATGTCAGAAAGACCCCTTTGCTCTCAGCCGTGCCATTCATTTCTCTACACTTGGAATGCACAATGCACTGGCTCCCCCCCTCAAGTGGCGATAAGCCACAGACCATCTTCCTTCCATCTCTTTAGGAAGCTGAGCAAGAACTCGCTTTCAACAGTGCTCTTTCTGTGTCCTGGCAACATCTCATACAAAGGCAGCTGATATGCCATTTCTTTTCAGCGCTTAACTCGCAGATTTGGAACTTCTGCTCCTGCCACATTTCCAGGTTGCCAACCCGGCTCAGGCAAAATGTCTACATCGTCCCCTTCAGCAACTGGGACGAGGCCCAGATGACTGTGCTTCCGCATGCTTAGCAGGAGCAGACAATAGGCTTTTTACAAACCGCCATTGTGCACTGGGTCAGAGAGTGTCAGAATGCACCTATGTCAGAAAGGGCCCTTTGCTCTCAGCGGTGCCCTCCATTGCTCTAGAGGTGGAAGGCACAAAGCACTGCCTCCATCCTTCAATTGGAGACAAGCCAGGAACTGGCCTGCTTCCAGCTCTTTAGGAAGCTGGGAAAGCACTCGCATTCCACAGTGCTCTTACAGCCTCCTTGGAACGTCTCATACAAAGGCAGCTGAACACCGTGTCTTTTCAGCCCTTAACTCACCAACCTGCAACATCTGCTTCTGCTGCATTTCCACCTTGCCAACCCGGCTCAGACGAAATGCCTACATCTTCCTCTGAAGCGACTGTGCTGATTCCCAAATGATTGAGCATCCACATGCTTAGGAGGCGATAAACTGCATGCCTTTTTCCAACCACCCTTTTACACTGCTTAGAGAGCGTCGGAAAGCAGCTATGTCAGAAAGGCCCCTTTGCTCTCAGCCATGCCCTCCATTGCTCTAGAGGTGGAAGGCACAAGGCACTGGTTCTGGATCCACCCCTCAATGGGAGACAAACCACATCTTGGCCTGCTTCCTGCTCTTTAGGAATTGGAGAAGAAACTCCCTTTCCACAGTGCTCTTACATCGTCCTGGGAACATCTCATACAAAGGAGGCTGAATGCCGTTTCTTTTCAGCACTTCACTCGCCAGTCTGGGACATCTGCATCCTGCACGTTTCCACCTTGCCAACCCGGCTCAGGCGAAATGCCTACATCTTCCCCTTGAGCAATGGGGATGAGGCCCATAGGATTGTGGTTGCACATGCTGAGGAGGAGAGAGACAATAGGCTTTTAACTAACCACGAAGTGCAACGGTTGGGATAGTGTCAGAAAGCACCTATGGCAGAAAGACCCCTTTACTCTCAGCCGCGCCCTACAATGCTGTAGAGGTGGAAGGCACAAAGCACTGCCTCCATGCTTCAATGGGAGACCAGCCATAAACTGTCTTGCGTCCAGCTCTTTAGCAAGCTGGGAAGGAACTCGCTTTCCACAGCGATGTTACAGCATACGAGGAAACTCTCATACAGAGGCAGCTCCAACGCCATTTCTTCCCTGTGCTTAACTGGCCGCTTAGGACTTCCGCTTCTGCCACTGTACCACCTTGCCAACCCGGCTCAGACGAAATGCCTACATCTTCCCCTTAAGCAACGGGGGTGAAGCCCACATGATTGTGCTGCCACATGCTTAGCAGGAACAGACAATAGGCTTTTTACAAACCGCCATTGTGCACTGGGTCAGAGAGTGTCAGAATGCACCTATGTCAGAAAGGGCCCTTTGCTCTCAGCCGTGCCCTCCATTGCTCTAGAGGTGGAAGGCACAAGGCACTGCCTCCATCCTTCAATTGGAGACAAGCCATAAACAGTCTTGCCTGCAGCTCTTTAGGAAGCTGACAAACAACTTGCTTTCCACAGTCCTGTTACAGCAGACCGGGGAACTTCTCATAAGAAGGCAGCTCAAATGGCATTTCTTCCCAGCCCTTAACTCGCAGCTTTAGGACTCCTGCTTCTGCCGCAATTCCACCTGGCCAACCCGGCTCAGACGAAATGCCTACATCTTCCCCTGAAGCAACTGGGCTGAGTCCCAAATGATTGAGCGTCCACGTGCTTAGGAGGCGATAGACTGCACGCCTTTTTCCAACCACCATTCTGCACTGCTGGAGAGAGTGTCGGAAAGCAGCTATGTCAGAAAGACCCCTTTGCTCTCAGCCGTGCCCTTCATTGCTCTAGACGTGGAATGCACAAGGCACTGGCTCACCCCTCAAGGGGCGACAAGCCACAGACCAACTTCCATCCATCTCTTTAGGAAGCTGAGCAAGAACTCGCTTTCAACAGTGCGCCTTCTGTGTCCTGGCAACATCTCATACAAAGGCAGCTGATATGCCATTTCTTTTCAGCGCTTAACTCGCAGATTTGGAACTTCTGCTCCTGCCACATTTCCAGGTTGCCAACCCGGCTCAGGCAAAATGTCTACATCGTCCCCTTCAGCAACTGGGACGAGGCCCAGATGACTGTGCTTCCGCATGCTTAGCAGGAGCAGACAATAGGCTTTTTACAAACCGCCATTGTGCACTGGGTCAGAGAGTGTCAGAATGCACCTATGTCAGAAAGGGCCCTTTGCTCTCAGCGGTGCCCTCCATTGCTCTAGAGGTGGAAGGCACAAAGCACTGCCTCCATCCTTCAATTGGAGACAAGCCAGGAACTGGCCTGCTTCCAGCTCTTTAGGAAGCTGGGAAAGCACTCGCATTCCACAGTGCTCTTACAGCCTCCTTGGAACGTCTCATACAAAGGCAGCTGAACACCGTGTCTTTTCAGCCCTTAACTCACCAACCTGCAACATCTGCTTCTGCTGCATTTCCACCTTGCCAACCCGGCTCAGACGAAATGCCTACATCTTCCTCTGAAGCGACTGTGCTGATTCCCAAATGATTGAGCATCCACATGCTTAGGAGGCGATAAACTGCATGCCTTTTTCCAACCACCCTTTTACACTGCTTAGAGAGCGTCGGAAAGCAGCTATGTCAGAAAGGCCCCTTTGCTCTCAGCCATGCCCTCCATTGCTCTAGAGGTGGAAGGCACAAGGCACTGGTTCTGGATCCACCCCTCAATGGGAGACAAACCACATCTTGGCCTGCTTCCTGCTCTTTAGGAATTGGAGAAGAAACTCCCTTTCCACAGTGCTCTTACATCGTCCTGGGAACATCTCATACAAAGGAGGCTGAATGCCGTTTCTTTTCAGCACTTCACTCGCCAGTCTGGGACATCTGCATCCTGCACGTTTCCACCTTGCCAACCCGGCTCAGGCGAAATGCCTACATCTTCCCCTTGAGCAATGGGGATGAGGCCCATAGGATTGTGGTTGCACATGCTGAGGAGGAGAGAGACAATAGGCTTTTAACTAACCACGAAGTGCAACGGTTGGGATAGTGTCAGAAAGCACCTATGGCAGAAAGACCCCTTTACTCTCAGCCGCGCCCTACAATGCTGTAGAGGTGGAAGGCACAAAGCACTGCCTCCATGCTTCAATGGGAGACCAGCCATAAACTGTCTTGCGTCCAGCTCTTTAGCAAGCTGGGAAGGAACTCGCTTTCCACAGCGATGTTACAGCATACGAGGAAACTCTCATACAGAGGCAGCTCCAACGCCATTTCTTCCCTGTGCTTAACTGGCCGCTTAGGACTTCCGCTTCTGCCACTGTACCACCTTGCCAACCCGGCTCAGACGAAATGCCTACATCTTCCCCTTAAGCAACGGGGGTGAAGCCCACATGATTGTGCTGCCACATGCTTAGCAGGAACAGACAATAGGCTTTTTACAAACCGCCATTGTGCACTGGGTCAGAGAGTGTCAGAATGCACCTATGTCAGAAAGGGCCCTTTGCTCTCAGCCGTGCCCTCCATTGCTCTAGAGGTGGAAGGCACAAGGCACTGCCTCCATCCTTCAATTGGAGACAAGCCATAAACAGTCTTGCCTGCAGCTCTTTAGGAAGCTGACAAACAACTTGCTTTCCACAGTCCTGTTACAGCAGACCGGGGAACTTCTCATAAGAAGGCAGCTCAAATGGCATTTCTTCCCAGCCCTTAACTCGCAGCTTTAGGACTCCTGCTTCTGCCGCAATTCCACCTGGCCAACCCGGCTCAGACGAAATGCCTACATCTTCCCCTGAAGCAACTGGGCTGAGTCCCAAATGATTGAGCGTCCACGTGCTTAGGAGGCGATAGACTGCACGCCTTTTTCCAACCACCATTCTGCACTGCTGGAGAGAGTGTCGGAAAGCAGCTATGTCAGAAAGACCCCTTTGCTCTCAGCCGTGCCATTCATTTCTCTACACTTGGAATGCACAATGCACTGGCTCCCCCCCTCAAGTGGCGATAAGCCACAGACCATCTTCCTTCCATCTCTTTAGGAAGCTGAGCAAGAACTCGCTTTCAACAGTGCTCTTTCTGTGTCCTGGCAACATCTCATACAAAGGCAGCTGATATGCCATTTCTTTTCAGCGCTTAACTCGCAGATTTGGAACTTCTGCTCCTGCCACATTTCCAGCTTGCCAACCCGGCTCAGACGAATTGTCTACATCTTCCCCTTCAGCAACGGGGACGAGGCCCAGATGACTGTGCTTCCGCATGCTTGGCAGGAGCAGACAATAGGTTTTTACAAACCGCCATTGTGCACTGGGTCAGAGAGTGTCAGAATGCACCTATGTCAGAAAGGGCCCTTTGCTCTCAGCCCTGCCCTCCATTGCTCTAGAGGTGGAAGGCACAAAGCACTGCCTCCATCCTTCAATTGGAGACAAGCCAGCAACTGTCCTGCTTACAGCTCTTTGGGAAGCTGGGAAAGCACTCGCATTCCACAGTGCTCTTAGAGCGTCCTGGGAACATCTCATACAAAGGCAGCTGAACACCGGGTCTTTTCAGCCCTTAACTCACCAATCTGCAACATCTGCTTCTGCCGCATTTCCACCTTGCCAACCCGGCTCAGGCGAAATGCCTACATCTTCCCCTGAAGCGACTGTGCTGATTCCCAAATGATTGAGCATCCTCATGCTTAGGAGGCGATAAACTGCATGCCTTTTTCCCACCACCGTTTTACACTGCTTAGAGAGCGTCGGAAAGCAGCTATGTCAGAAAGGCCCCTTTGCTCTCAGCCATCCCCTCCATTGCTCTCGAGGTGGAAGGCACAAGGCCCTGGTTCTGGATCCACCCCTCAATGGGAGACAAACCACATCTTGGCCTGCTTCCTGCTCTTTAGGAAGTGGAGAAGAAACTCCCTTTCCACTGTGCTCTTACAGCGTCCTGGGAACATCTCATACAAAGGAGGCTGAACGCCGTTTCTTTTCAGCACGTCACTCGCCAGTCTGGGACATCTGCATCCTGCACGTTTCCACCTTGCCAACGCGGCTCAGACGAAATGCCTACATCTTCCCCTTGAGCAAAGGGGATGAGGCCCATAGGATTGTGGTTCCACATGCTGAGGAGGACAGAGACAATAGGCTTTTAACTAACCACGAAGTGCAACGGTTGGGAGAGTGTCAGAAAGCACCAATGGCAGAAAAACCCCTTTACTCTCAGCCGCGCCCTCCATTGCTGTAGAGGTGGAAGGCACAAAGCACTGCCTCCATCCTTCAATGGGAGACAAGCCATAAACTGTCTTGCCTCCAGCTCTTTAGGAAGCTCGGAAGGAACTCGCTTTCCCCAGTGCCGTTACAGCATACGAGGAAACTCTCATACAGAGGCAGCTCAAACGCCATTTCTTCCCAGGGCTTAACTGGCCTCTTTAGGACTTCCGCTTCTGCCAAATTTCCACCTTGCCAACCCGGCTCAGACAAAATGTCTACATCTTCCCCTTAAGCAACGGGGGCGAAGCCCACATGATTGTGCTGCCACATGCTTCGCAGGACAGACAATAGGCTTTTTACAAACCGCCATTGTGCACTGGGTCAGAGAGTGTCAGAATGCACCTATGTCAGAAAGAGCCCTTTGGTCTCAGCCGTGCCCTCCATTGCTCTAGAGGTGGAAGGCACAAAGCGCTGCCTCCATCCTTCAATTGGAGACAAGCCATAAACTGTCTTGCCTCCAGCTCTTTTTGAAGCTGACAAACAACTCTCTTTCCACAGTCCTGTTACAGCAGACCGGGGAACTTTTCATACAAAGGCAGCTCCAATGGCATTTCATCCCAGCCCTTAACTCGCAGCTTAGGACTCCTGCTTCCGCCGCATTTCCACCTTGCCAACCCGGCTGAGACGAAATGCCTACATCTTCCCATGAAGCAACTGGGCTGAGTCCCAAATGATTGAGCGTCCACGTGCTTAGGAGGCGATAGACTGCACGCCTTTTTCCAACCACCATTGTGCACTGCTGGAGAGAGTGACGGAAAGCAGCTATGTCAGAAAGACCCCTTTGCTCTCAGCCGTGCCCTTCATTGCTCCAGACGTGGAATGCACAAGGCACTGGCTCCCCCACTCAAGGGGCGACAAGCCACAGACCAACTTCCATCCATCTCTTTAGGAAGCTGAGCAAGAACTCGCTTTCAACAGTGCTCCTTCTGTGTCCTGGCAACATCTCATACAAAGGCAGCTGATATGCCATTTCTTTTCAGCGCTTAACTCGCAGATTTGGAACTTCTGCTCCTGCCACATTTCCAGCTTGCCATCCCGGCTCAGGAAACATGTCTACATCTTCCCCTTCAGCAACGGGGACGAGGCCCAGATGACTGTGCTTCCGCATGCTTAGCAGGAGCAGACAATAGGCTTTTTACAAACCGTCATTGTGCACTGGATCAGAGAGTGTCAGAATGCACCTATGTCAGAAAGGGCCCTTTGCTCTCAGCCGTGCCCTCCATTGCTCTAGAGGTGGAAGGCACAAAGCACTGCCTCCATCCTTCAATTGGAGACAACCCAGCAACTGGCCTGCTTCCAGCTGTTTAGGAAGCTGGGAAAGCACTCGCATTCCACAGTGCTCTTACAGCCTCCTTGGAACGTCTCATACAAAGGCAGCTGAACACCGTGTCTTTTCAGCCCTTAACTCACCAACCTGCAACATCTGCTTCTGCCGCATTTCCACCTTGCCAACCCGGCTCAGACGAAATGCCTACATCTTCCCCTGAAGCGACTGTGCTGATTCCCAAATGATTGAGCATCCACATGCTTAGGAGGCGATAAACTGCATGCCTTTTTCCAACCACCATTTTACACTGCTTAGAGAGCGTCGGAAAGCAGCTATGTCAGAAAGGCCCCTTTGCTCTCAGCCATGCCCTCCATTGCTCTTGAGGTGGAAGGCACAAGGCACTGGTTCTGGATCCACCCCTCAATGGGAGACAAACCACATCTTGGCCTGCTTCCTGCTCTTTAGGAAGTGGAGAAGAAACTCCCTTTCCACAGTGCTCTTACAGCGTCCTGGGAACATCTCATACAAAGGAGGCTGAACGCCGTTTCTTTTCAGCACGTCACTCGCCAGTCTGGGACATCTGCATCCTGCACGTTTCCACCTTGCCAAACCGGCTCAGACGAAATGCCTACAACTTCCCCTTCAGCAATGGGGATGAGGCCCATAGGATTGTGGTTCCACATGCTGAGGAGGAGAGAGACAATAGGCTTTTAACTAACCACGAATTGCAATGGTTGGGAGAATGTCAGAAAGCTCCAATGGCAGAAACACCCCTTTACTCTCAGCCGCGCCCTCCATTGCTGTAGAGGTGGAAGGCACAAAGCACTGCCTCCATCCTTCAATGGGAGACAAGCCATAAACTGTCTTGCCTCCAGCTCTTTAGGAAGCTGAGAAAGAACTCGCTTTCCACAGTGCTGTTACAGCATACGAGGAAACTCTCATACAGAGGCAGCTCAAACGCCATTTCTTCCCAGGGCTTAACTGGCCGCTTTAGGACTTCCGCTTCTGCCACAGTTCCAAGTTGCCAACCCGGCTCAGACGAAATGCCTACATCTTCCCCTTAAGCAACGGGGGCGAAGCCCACATGATTGTGCTGCCACATGCTTAGCAGGAGCAGACAATAGGCTTTTTACAAACCGCCATTGTGCACTGGGTCAGAGAGTGTCACAATGCACCTATGTCAGAAAGGGCCGTTTGCTCTCAGCCGTGCACTCCATTGCTCTAGAGGTGGAAGGCACAAAGCACTGCCTCCATCCTTCAATTGGAGACAAGCCATAAACTGTCTTGCCTCCAGCTCTTTAGGAAGCTGACAAACAACTCGCTTTCCACAGTCCTGTTACAGCAGACCGGGGAACTTCTCATACAAAGGCAGCTCCAATGGCATTTCTTCCCAGCCCTTAACTCGCAGCTTTAGGACTCCTGCTTCCGCCGCATTTCCACCTTGCCAACCCGGTTCAGACGAAATGCCTACATCTTCCCCTGAAGCAACTGGGCTGAGTCCCAAATGATTGAGCGTCCACGTGCTTAGGAGGCGATAGACTGCACGCCTTATTCCAACCACCATTGTGCACTGCTGGAGAGAGTGTCGGAAAGCAGCTATGTCAGAAAGACCCCTTTGCTCTCAGCCGTGCCCTTCATTGCTCTAGACGTGGAATGCACAAGGCACTGGCTCCCCCCCTCAAGGGGCGACAAGCCACAGACCATCTTCCTTCCATCTCTTTAGGAAGCTGAGCAAGAACTCGCTTTCAACAGTGCTCTTTCTGTGTCCTGGCAACATCTCATACAAAGGCAGCTGATATGCCATTTCTTTTCAGCACTTAACTCGCAGATTTGGAACTTCTTCTCCTGCCACATTTCCACCTTGCCAACCCGGCTCAGACGAAATGTCTACATCTTCCCCTTCAGCAACGGGGACGAGGCCCAGATGACTGTGCTTCCGCATCCTTGCAGGAGCAGACAATAGGCTTTTTACAAACCGCCATTGTGCACTGGGTCAGAGAGTGTCAGAATGCACCTATGTCAGAAAGGGCCCTTTACTCTCTGCCGTGCCCTCCATTGCTCTGGAGGTGGAAGGCACAAAGCACTGCCTCCATCCTTCAATTGGAGACAAGCCAGCAACTGTCCTGCTTACAGCTCTTTAGGAAGCTGGGAAAGCACTCGCATTCCACAGTGCTCTTACAGGGTCCTGGGAACGTCTCATACAAAGGCAGCTGAACACCGTGTCCTTTCAGCCCTTAACTCACCAATCTGCAACATCTGCTTCTGCCGCATTTCCACCTTGCCAACCCGGCTCAGACGAAATGCCTACATCTTCCCCTCAAGCGACTGTGCTGATTCCCAAATGATTGAGCATCCACATGCTTAGGAGGCGATAAACAGCAAGCCTTTTTCCAACCCCCATTTTACACTGCTTAGAGAGCGTCGGAAAGCAGATATCTCAGAAAGGCCCCTTTGCTCTCAGCCATACCCTCCATTGCTCTCGAGGTGGAAGGCACAAGGCACTGGTTCTGGATCCACCCCTCAATGGGAGACAAAGCACATCTTGGCCTGCTTCCAGCTCTTTAGGAAGTGGAGGAAAAACTCCCTTTCCACACTGCTCTTACAGAGTCCTGGGAACATCTCCTACAAAGGAGGCTGAACGCCGTTTCTTTTCAGCACTTCACTCGCCAGTCTGGGACATCTGCATCCTGCACGTTTCCACCTTGCCAACCCGGCTCAGACGAATTGCCTACATTTCCCCTCGAGCAATGGGGATGAGGCCCATAGGATTGTGGTTCCACATGCTGAGGAGGAGAGAGACAATAGGCTTTTAACTATCCACGAAGTGCAATGGTTCGGAGAGTGTCAGAAAGCACCAATGGCAGAAACACGCCTTTACTCTCAGCTGCGCGCTCCATTGTTGTAGAGATGGAAGGCACAAAGCACTGCCTCCATCCTTCAATGGGAGACAAGCCATAAACTGTCTTGCCTCCAGCTCTTTAGGAAGCTGGGAAAGAACTCGCTTTCCACAGTGCTCTTACAGCATACGAGGAAACTCTCATGCAGTGGCAGCTCAAACGCCATTTCTTCCCAGTGCTTAACTGGCCGCTTTAGGACTTCCGCTTCTGCCACAGTTCCACCTTGCCAGCCCGGCTCAGACGAAATACCTACATCTTCCCCTTAAGCATCGGGGGCGAAGCCCACATGATTGTGCTGCCATATGCTTAGCAGGGGCAGACAATAGGATTTTTACAAACTGCCACTGTGCACTGGGTCAGAGAGTGTCAGGATGCACCTATGTCAGAAAGGGCCCTTTGCTCTCAGCCGTGCCCTCCATTGCTCTAGAGGTGGAAGGCACAAAGCACTGCCTCCATCCTTCAATTGGAGACAAGCCATAAACTGTCTTGCCTCCAGCTCTTTAGGAAGGTGACAAACAACTCGCTTTCCACAGGCCTGTTACAGAAGACCGGAGAACTTCTCATACAAAGGCAGCTCAAATGGCATTTCTTCCCGGCCCTTAACTCGCAGCTTTAGGACTCCTGCTTCTGCCGCAATTCCACATTGCCAACCCGGCTCAGACGAAATGCCTACATCTTCCCCTGAAGCAACTGGGCTGAGTCCCAAATGATTGAGCGTCCACGTGCTTAGGAGGCGATAGACTGCACGCCTTTTTCCAACCACCATTGTGCACTGCTTTAGAGAGTGTCGGAAAGCAGCTATGTCAGAAATACCTCTTTCCTCTCAGCCGTGCCCTTCATTGCTCTAGACGAGGAATGCACAAGGCACTTGCTCCCCCCCTCAAGGGGCGACAAGCCACAGACCATCTTCCTTCCATCTCTTTAGGATGCTCAGCAAGAACTCGCTTTCAACAGTGCTCTTTCTGTGTCCTGGCAACATCTCATACAAAGGCAGCTGATATGCCATTTCTTTTCAGCACTTAACTCGCAGATTTGGAACTTCTGCTCCTGCCACATTTCCAGGTTGCCAACTCGGCTCAGACGAAATGTCTACATTTTCCCCTTCTGCAACGGGGACGAGGCCCAAATGACTGTGCTTCCGCATGCTTACCAGGAGCAGACAATAGGCTTTTTACAAACCGCCATTGTACACTGGGTCAGAGAGTGTCAGAATGCACCTATGTCAGAAAGGGCCCTTTGCACTCAGCCGTGCCCTCCATTGCTCCAGAGGTGGAAGGCACAAAGCACTGCCTCCATCCTTCAATTGGAGACAAGCCAGCAACGAGCCTGCTTCCAGCTCTTGAGGAAGCTGGGAAAGCACTCGCATTCCACAGTGCTCTTAAAGCCTCCTGGGAACGTCTCCTACAAAGGCAGCTGAACACCGTGTCTTTTCAGCCCTTAACTCACCAATCTGCAACATCTGCTTCTGCCACATTTCCACCTTGCCAACCCGGCTCAGGCGAAATGCCTACATCTTCCCCTGAAGTGACTGTGCTGATTCCCAAATGATTGAGCATCCACATGCTTAGGAGGCGATAAACTGCATGCCTTTTTCACACCACCATTTTACACTGCTTAGAGAGCGTCGGAAAGCAGCTATGTCAGAAAGGCCCCTTTGGTCTCAGCCATGCCCTCCATTGCTCTCGAGGTGGAAGGCACAAGGCACTGGTTCTGGATCCACCCCTCAATGGGAGACAAACCACATCTTGGCCTGCTACCAGCTCTTTAGGAAGTGGAGAAAAAACTCCCTTTCCACAGTGCTCTTACAGCGTCCTGGGAACATCTCATGCAAAGGAGGCTGAACGCCGTTTCTTTTCAGCACGTCACTCGCCAGTCTGGGACATCTGCATCCTGCACGTTTCCACCTTGCCAACCCGGCTCAGACGAAATGCCTACATCTTCCCCTTGAGCAATGGGGATGAGGCCCATAGAATTTTGGTTCCACATGCTGAGGACGAGAGAGACAATAGGCTTTTAACTTACCACGAAGTGCAACGGTTGGGAGAGTGTCAGAAAGCACCAATGGCAGAAAGACCCCTTTACTCTCAGCCATGCCCTCCATTTCTGTAGAGGTGGAAGGCACAAAGCACTGTCTCCATCCTTCAATTGGAGACAAGCCAGCAACTGTCCTGCTTACAGCTCTTTAGGAAGCTGGGATAGCACTCGCATTCCACAGTGCTCTTACAGGGTCCTGGGAACGTCTCATACAAAGGCAGCTGAACACCGTGTCCTTTCAGCCCTTAACTCACCAATCTGCAACATCTGCTTCTGCCGCATTTCCACCTTCCAACCCGGCTCAGACGAAATGCCTAAATCTTCCCCTGAAGCGACTGTGCTGATTCCCAAATGATTGAGCGTCCACGTGCTTAGGAGGCGATAAGCTGCATGCCTTTTTCCAACCACCATTTTACACTGCTTAGAGAGCGTCGGAAAGCAGCTATGTCAGAAAGGCCCCTTTGCTCTCAGCCATGCCCTCCATTGCTCTCGAGGTGGAAGGCACAAGGCACTGGTTCTGGATCCACCCCTCAATGGGAGACAAACAACATCTTGGCCTGCTTCCTGCTCTTTAGGAAGTGGAGAAGAAACTCCCTTTCCACAGTGCTCTTACAGCGTCCTGGGAACATCTCATACAAAGGAGGCTGAACGCCGTTTCTCTTCAGCACGTCACTCGCCAGTCTGGGACATCTGCATCCTGCACGTTTCCACCTTGCCAACCCGGCTCAGACGAAATGCATACAACTTCCCCTTGAGCAAAGGGGATGAGGCCCATAGGATTGTGGTTGCACATGCTGAGGAGGAGAGAGACAATAGGCTTTTAACTAACCACGAAGTGCAACGGTTGGGAGAGTGTCAGAAAGCACCAACGGCAGAAAGACCCCTTAACTCTCAGCCGCGCCCTCCATTGCTGTAGAGGTGGAAAGCACAAAGCACTGCCTCCATCCTTCAATGGGAGACAAGCCATAAACTGTCTTTTCTCCAGCTCTTTAGGAAGCTGAGAAAGAACTCGCTTTCCACAGTGGTGTTACAGCATACGAGGAAAGTCTCATGCTGAGGCAGCTCAAATGCCATTTCTTCCCCGTGCTTATCTGGCCACTTTAGGACTTCCGCTTCTGCCAAAGTTCCACCTTGCCAACCCGGCTCAGACGAAATGCCTACATCTTCCTCTTAAGCAACGGGGGCGAAGCCCACATGATTGTGCTGCCACATGCTTAGCAGGAGCAGACAATAGTCTTTTTACAAACCGCCATTGTGCACTGGGTCAGAGAGTGTCAGAATGCACCTATGTCAGAAAGGGCCCTTTGCTCTCAGCCGTGCCCTCCATTGCTCTAGAGGTGGAAGGCACAAAGCACTGCCTCCATCCTTCAATTGGAGAAAAGCCATAAACTGTCTTGCCTCCAGCTCTTTAGGAAGCTGACAAACAACTCGCTTTCCACAGTCCTGTTACAGCAGACCGGGGAAGTTCTCATACAAAGGCAGCTCAAATGGCATTTCTTCCCAGCCCTTAACTCGCAGCTTTAGGACTCCTGCTTCTGCCGCAATTCCACCTTGCCAACCCGGCTCAGACGAAATGCCTACATCTTCCCCTGAAGCAACTGGGCTGAGTCCCAAATGATTGAGCGTCCACGTGCTTAGGAGGCGATAGACTGCACGCCTTTTTCCAACCACCATTGTGCACTGCTGGAGAGAGTGTCGGAAAGCAGCTATGTCAGAAAGACCCCTTTGCTCTCAGCCGTGCCCTTCATTGCTCTAGACGTGCAATGCGCAAGGCACTGGATCCCCCCCTCAAGGGGCGACAAGCCACAGACCATCTTCCTTCCATCTCTTTAGGAAGCTGAGCAAGAACTCGCTTTCAACAGTGCTCTTTCTGTGTCCTGGCAACATCTCATACAAAGGCAGCTGATATGCCATTTCTTTTCAGCGCTTAACTCGCAGATTTGATCTTCTGCTCCTGCCACATTTCCAGGTTGCCAACCCGGCTCAGACATAATGTCTACATCTTCCCCTTCAGCAACGGGGACGTGGCAAAGATGATTGTGCTTCCGCATGCTTAGCAGGAGCAGACAATAGGCTTTTTAAAAACTGCCATTGTGCACTGGGTCAGAGAGTGTCAGAATGCACCTATGTCAGAAAGGGCCCTTTGCTCTCAGCCGTGCCCTCCATTGCTGTAGAGGTGGAGGGCACAAAGCACTGCCTCCATCCTTCAATTGGAGACAAGCCAGCAACTGTCCTGCTTCCAGCTCTTTAGGAAGCTGGGAAAGCACTCGCATTCCACAGTGCTCTTACAGCGTCCTGGGAACGTCTCATACAAAGGCAGCTGAACACCGTGTCTTTTCAGCCCTTAACTCACCAATCTGCAACATCTGCTTCTGCCGCATTTCCACCTTGCCAACCCGGCTCAGTCGAAATGCCTACATCTTCCCCTGAAGCGACTATGCTGATTCCCAAATGATTGAGCATCCACATGCTTAGGAGGCGATAAACTGCATGCATTTTTCCAACCACCATTTTACACTGCTTAGAGAGCGTCGGAAAGCAGCTATGTCAGAAAGGCCCCTGTGCTCTCAGCCATGCCCTCCATTGCTCTCGAGGTGGAAGGTACAAGGCACTGGTTCTGGATCCACCCCTCAATGGGAGACAAAATACATCTTGGCCTGTCTCCAGCTCTTTAGGAAGTGGAGAAAAAACTCCCTTTCCACAGTGCTCTTACAGCGTCCTGGGAACATCTCATAAAAAGGAGGCTGAACGCCATTTCTTTTCAGCACTTCACTCCCCAGTCTGGGACATCTGCATTCTGCACGTTTCCACCTTGCCAACCAGGCTCAGACGAAATGCCTACATCTTCCCCTTGAACAATGGGGATGAGGCCCATAGGATTGTGGTTCCACATGCTGAGGAGGAGAGAGACAATAGGGTTTTAAGTAACCACGAAGTGCAACGGTTGGGAGAGTGTTAGAAAGCACCAATGGCAGAAAGACCCCTTTACTCTCAGCCGTGCCCTCCATTGCTGTAGAGGTGGAAGGCACAAAGCACTGCCTCCATCCTTCAATGGGAGACAAGCCATAAACTGTCTTGCCTCCAGCTCTTTAGGAATCTGGGAAAGAACTCGCTTTCCAAAGTGCCGTTACAGCATACGAGGAAACTCTCATACAGAGGCAGCTCAAACGTCATTTCTTCCCAGTGCTTAACTAGCCACTTTAGGACTTCCGCTTCTGCCACAGTTCCACCTTGCCAACCCGGCTCAGACGAAATGCCTACATCTTCCCCTTAAGCAACGGGGGCGAAGCCCACATGATTGTGCTGCCACATGCTTAGCAGGAGCAGACAATAGTCTTTTTACAAACCGCCATTGTGCACTGGGTCAGAGAGTGTCAGAATGCACCTATGTCAGAAAGGGCCCTTTGCTCTCAGCCGTGCCCTCCATTGCTCTAGAGGTGGAAGGCACAAAGCACTGCCTCCATCCTTCAATTGGAGAAAAGCCATAAACTGTCTTGCCTCCAGCTCTTTAGGAAGCTGACAAACAACTCGCTTTCCACAGTCATGTTACAGCAGACCGGGGAACATCTCATACAAAGGCAGCTCAAATGGCATTTCTTCCCAGCCCTTAACTCGCAGCTTTAGGACTCCTGCTTCTGCCGCAATTCCACCTTGCCAACCCGGCTCAGACGAAATGCCTACATCTTCCCCTGAAGCGACTGTGCTGATTCCCAAATGATTGTGCATCCCCATGCTTAGGAGACGATAAACTGCATGCGTTTTTCCAACCACCATTTTACACTGCTTAGAGAGCGTCGGAAAGCAGCTATGTCAGAAAGGCCCCTTTGCTCTCAGCCATGCCCTCCATTGCTCTCGAGGTGGAAGGCACAACTCACTCGTTCTGGATCCACCCCTCAATGGGAGACAAACAACATCTTGGCCTACTTCCAGCTCTTTAGGAAGTGGAGAAAAAACTCCCTTTCCACAGTGCTCTTACAGCGTCCTGGATACATCTCATACAAAGGAGGCTGAACGCCGTTTCATTTCAGCACGTCACTCGCCAGTCTGGGACATCTGCATCCTGCACGTTTCCACCTTGCCAACCCGAATCAGACGAAATGCCTACGTCTTCCCCTTGAGCAATGGGGATGAGGCCCATAGGATTGTGGTTCCACATGCTGAGGAGGAGAGAGACAATAGGCTTTTAACTAACCACGAAGTGCAACGGTTGGGAGAGTGTCAGAAAGCACCAATGGCAGAAAGGCCCCTTTACTATCAGCCGCGCCCTCCATTGCTGTAGAGGTGGAAGGCACAAAGCACTGCCTCCATAATTCAATGGGAGACAAGCCATAAACTGCCTTGCCTCCAGCTCTTTAGGAAGCTGGGAAAGAACTCGCTTTCCACAGTGCTGTTACAGCATACGAGGAAACTCTCATACAGAGGCAGCTCAAACGCCATTTCTTCCCAGTGCTTAACTGGCCTATTTAGGACTTCCGCTTCTGCCACCATTCCACCTTGCCAACCCGGCTCAGACGAAATGCCTACATCTTCCCCTTAAGCAACGGGGGTGAAGCCCACATGATTGTGCTTCCACATGCTTTCCGGGAGTAGACAATAGGCTTTTTACAAACCGCCATTGTGCACTGGGTCAAAGAGTGTCAATATGCACCTATGTCAGAAGGGGTCCTTTGCTCTCAGCCGTGCCCTCCATTGCTCTAGATGTGGAAGGCACAAAGCACTGCCTCCATCCTCCAATTGCAGACAAGCCATAAACTGTCTTGCCTCCAGCTCTTTAGGAAGCTGACAAACAACTCGCTTTCCCCAGTCCTGTTACAGCAGACCGGTTAAATTCTCATGCAAAGGCTGCTCAAATGGCATTTCTTCCCAGCCATTAACTCGCAGCTTAGGACTTCTGCTTCTGCCGCAATTCCACCTTGCCAACCCGGCTCAGACGAAATGCCCACATCTTCCCCTGAAGCAACTGGGCTGAGTCCCAAATGATTGAGCGTCCACGTGCTTAGGAGGCGATAGACTGCACGCCTTTTTCCAACCACCATTGTGCACTGCTGGAGAGAGTGTCGGAAAGCAGTTATGTCAGAAAGACCCCTTTGCTCTCAGCCCTGCACTTCATTGCTCTAGGCGTGGAATGCACAAGGCACTGGCTGCCCCCCTCAAGGGGCGACAAGCCACAGACCATCTTCCATCCATCACTTTAGGAAGCTGAGCAAGAACTCGCTTTCAACAGTGCTCTTTCTGTGTCCTGTCAACATCTCATACAAAGGCAGCTGATATGCCATTTCTTTTCAGCGCTTAACTCGCAGATTTGGAACTTCTGCTCCTGCCACATTTCCACCTTGCCAACCCGGCTCAGACGAAATGTCTACATCTTCCCCTGAAGCGACTGTGCTGATTCCCAAATAATTGAGCATCCACATGCTTAGGAGGCGATAAACTGCCTGCCTTTTTCCTACCACCATTTTACACTGCTTAGAGAGCGTCGGAAAGCAGCTATGTCAGAAAGGCCCCTTTTCTCTCAGCCATGCCCTCCATTGCGCTCGAGGTGGAAGGCACAAGGCACTGGTTCTGGATCCACCCCTCAATGGGAGACAAACCACAACTTGGCCTGCTTCCAGCTCTTTAGGAAGTGGAGAAGAAACTCCCTTTCCACAGTGCTCTTACAGCGTCCTGGGAACATGTCATACAAAGGAGGCTGAACGCCGTTTCTTTTCAGCACTTCACTCGCCAGTCTGGGACATCTGCATCCTGCACGTTTCCACCTTGCCAACCCGACTCAGACGAAATGCCTACATCTTCCCCTTGAGCAATGGGGATGAGGCCCATAGGATTGTGGTTCCACATGCTGAGGAGGACAGAGACAATAGGCTTTTAACTAACCACGAAGTGCAACGGTTGGGAGAGTGTCAGAAAGCACCAATGGCAGAAAGACCCCTTTACTCTCAGCCGCGCCCTCCATTGCTGTAGAGGTGGAAGGCACAAAGGACTGCCTCCATCCTTCAATGGGAGACAAGCCATAAACTGTCTTGCCTCCAGCTCTTTAGGAACCTGGGAAACAACTCGCTTTCCGCAGTGCTGTTACAGCATACGAGGAAACTCTCATAGAGAGGCAGCTCAAACGCCATTTCTTGCCAGGGCTTAACTGGCCTCTTTAGGACTTCCGCTTCTGCCAAATTTCCACCTTGCCAACCCGGCTCAGACGAAATGTCTACATCTTCCCCTTAAGCAACGGGGGCGAAGCCCACATGATTGTGTTGCCACATGCTTCGCAGGACAGACAATAGGCTTTTTACAAACCGCCATTTTGTACTGGGTCAGAGAGTGTCAGAATGCACCTATGTGAGAAAGGGCCCTTTGCTCTCAGCCGTGCCCTCCATTGCTCTAGAGGTGGAAGGCACAAAGCGCTGCCTCCATCCTTCAATTGGAGATAAGCCATAAACTGTCTTGCCTCCAGCTCTTTTTGAAGCTGACAAACAACTCTCTTTCCACAGTCCTGTTACAGCAGACCGGGGAACTTATCATACAAAGGCAGCTCCAATGGCATTTCTTCCCAGCCCTTAACTCGCAGCTTAGGACTCCTGCTTCTGCCGCATTTCCACCTTGCCAACCCGGCTCAGACGAAATGCCTACATCTTCCCCTGAAGCAACTGGGCTGAGTCCCAAATCATTGAGCGTCCACGTGCTTAGGAGGCGATAGACTGCACGCCTTTTTCCAACCACCATTGTGCACTGCTGGAGAGAGTGTCGGAAAGCAGCTATGTCAGAAAGACCCCTTTGCTCTCAGCCGTGCCCTTCATTGCTCTAGACGTGGAATGCACAATGCACTGGCTCCCCCCTCAAGGGGCGACAAGCCACAGACCATCTTCCTTCCATCTCTTTAGGAAGCTGAGCAAGAACTCGCTTTCAACAGTGCTCTTTCTGTGTCCTGGCAACATCTCATACAAAGGCAGCTGATATGCCATTTCTTTTCAGCGCTTAACACGCAGATTTGGAACTTCTGCTCCTGCCACATTTCCACCTTGCCAACCCGGCTCAGACGAAATGTCTACATCTTCCCCTTCAGCAACAGGGACGAGGCCCACATGACTGTGCATCCGCATGCTTAGCAGGAGCAGACAATAGTCTTTTTACAAACCGCCATTGTGCACTGGGTCAGAGAGTGTCCGAATGCACCTATGTCAGAAAGGGCCCTTTGCTCTCAGCTGTGCCCTCCATTGCTGTAGAGGTGGAAGGCACAAAGCACTGCCTACATCCTTCAATTGGAGACAAGCCAGCAACTGGCCTGCTTCCAGCTCTTGAGGAAGCTGGGAAAGCACTCGCATTCCACAGTGCTCTTACAGCGTCCTGGGAACGTCTCATACAAAGGCAGCTGAACACCGTGTCTTTTCAGCCCTTAACTCACCAATCTGCAACATCTGCTTCTGCCGCCTTTCCACCTTGCCAACCCCGCTCAGACGAAATGCCTACATCTTCCCCTGAAGCGACTGTGCTGATTCCCAAATGATTGAGCATCCACATGCTTAGGAGGCGATAAACTGCATGCCTTTTTCCAACCACCATTTTACACTGCTTAGAGAGCGTCGGAAAGCAGCTATGTCAGAAAGGCCCCTTTGCTCTCAGCCATGCCCTCCATTGCTCTCGAGGTGGAAGGCACAAGGCACTGGGTCTAGATCCACCCCTCAATGGGAGACAAACCACATCTTGGCCTTCTTCCTGCTCTTTAGGAAGTGGAGAAGTAACTCCCTTTCCACAGTGCTCTTACAGCGTCCTGGGAACATGTCATACAAAGGTGGCTGAACGCCGTTTCTCTTCAGCACGTCACTCGCCAGTCTGGGACATCTGCATCCTGCACGTTTCCACCTTGCCAACCCGAATCAGACGAAATGCCTACGTCTTCCCCTTGAGCAATGGGGATGAGGCCCATAGGATTGTGGTTCCACATGCTGAGGAGGAGAGAGACAATAGGCTTTTAACTAACCACGAAGTGCAACGGTTGGGAGAGTGTCAGAAAGCACCAATGGCAGAAAGGCCCCTTTACTATCAGCCGCGCCCTCCATTGCTGTAGAGGTGGAAGGCACAAAGCACTGCCTCCATAATTCAATGGGAGACAAGCCATAAACTGCCTTGCCTCCAGCTCTTTAGGAAGCTGGGAAAGAACTCGCTTTCCACAGTGCTGTTACAGCATACGAGGAAACTCTCATACAGAGGCAGCTCAAACGCCATTTCTTCCCAGTGCTTAACTGGCCTATTTAGGACTTCCGCTTCTGCCACCATTCCACCTTGCCAACCCGGCTCAGACGAAATGCCTACATCTTCCCCTTAAGCAACGGGGGTGAAGCCCACATGATTGTGCTTCCACATGCTTTCCGGGAGTAGACAATAGGCTTTTTACAAACCGCCATTGTGCACTGGGTCAAAGAGTGTCAATATGCACCTATGTCAGAAGGGGTCCTTTGCTCTCAGCCGTGCCCTCCATTGCTCTAGATGTGGAAGGCACAAAGCACTGCCTCCATCCTCCAATTGCAGACAAGCCATAAACTGTCTTGCCTCCAGCTCTTTAGGAAGCTGACAAACAACTCGCTTTCCCCAGTCCTGTTACAGCAGACCGGTTAAATTCTCATGCAAAGGCTGCTCAAATGGCATTTCTTCCCAGCCATTAACTCGCAGCTTAGGACTTCTGCTTCTGCCGCAATTCCACCTTGCCAACCCGGCTCAGACGAAATGCCCACATCTTCCCCTGAAGCAACTGGGCTGAGTCCCAAATGATTGAGCGTCCACGTGCTTAGGAGGCGATAGACTGCACGCCTTTTTCCAACCACCATTGTGCACTGCTGGAGAGAGTGTCGGAAAGCAGTTATGTCAGAAAGACCCCTTTGCTCTCAGCCCTGCACTTCATTGCTCTAGGCGTGGAATGCACAAGGCACTGGCTGCCCCCCTCAAGGGGCGACAAGCCACAGACCATCTTCCATCCATCACTTTAGGAAGCTGAGCAAGAACTCGCTTTCAACAGTGCTCTTTCTGTGTCCTGTCAACATCTCATACAAAGGCAGCTGATATGCCATTTCTTTTCAGCGCTTAACTCGCAGATTTGGAACTTCTGCTCCTGCCACATTTCCACCTTGCCAACCCGGCTCAGACGAAATGTCTACATCTTCCCCTGAAGCGACTGTGCTGATTCCCAAATAATTGAGCATCCACATGCTTAGGAGGCGATAAACTGCCTGCCTTTTTCCTACCACCATTTTACACTGCTTAGAGAGCGTCGGAAAGCAGCTATGTCAGAAAGGCCCCTTTTCTCTCAGCCATGCCCTCCATTGCGCTCGAGGTGGAAGGCACAAGGCACTGGTTCTGGATCCACCCCTCAATGGGAGACAAACCACAACTTGGCCTGCTTCCAGCTCTTTAGGAAGTGGAGAAGAAACTCCCTTTCCACAGTGCTCTTACAGCGTCCTGGGAACATGTCATACAAAGGAGGCTGAACGCCGTTTCTTTTCAGCACTTCACTCGCCAGTCTGGGACATCTGCATCCTGCACGTTTCCACCTTGCCAACCCGACTCAGACGAAATGCCTACATCTTCCCCTTGAGCAATGGGGATGAGGCCCATAGGATTGTGGTTCCACATGCTGAGGAGGACAGAGACAATAGGCTTTTAACTAACCACGAAGTGCAACGGTTGGGAGAGTGTCAGAAAGCACCAATGGCAGAAAGACCCCTTTACTCTCAGCCGCGCCCTCCATTGCTGTAGAGGTGGAAGGCACAAAGGACTGCCTCCATCCTTCAATGGGAGACAAGCCATAAACTGTCTTGCCTCCAGCTCTTTAGGAACCTGGGAAACAACTCGCTTTCCGCAGTGCTGTTACAGCATACGAGGAAACTCTCATAGAGAGGCAGCTCAAACGCCATTTCTTGCCAGGGCTTAACTGGCCTCTTTAGGACTTCCGCTTCTGCCAAATTTCCACCTTGCCAACCCGGCTCAGACGAAATGTCTACATCTTCCCCTTAAGCAACGGGGGCGAAGCCCACATGATTGTGTTGCCACATGCTTCGCAGGACAGACAATAGGCTTTTTACAAACCGCCATTTTGTACTGGGTCAGAGAGTGTCAGAATGCACCTATGTGAGAAAGGGCCCTTTGCTCTCAGCCGTGCCCTCCATTGCTCTAGAGGTGGAAGGCACAAAGCGCTGCCTCCATCCTTCAATTGGAGATAAGCCATAAACTGTCTTGCCTCCAGCTCTTTTTGAAGCTGACAAACAACTCTCTTTCCACAGTCCTGTTACAGCAGACCGGGGAACTTATCATACAAAGGCAGCTCCAATGGCATTTCTTCCCAGCCCTTAACTCGCAGCTTAGGACTCCTGCTTCTGCCGCATTTCCACCTTGCCAACCCGGCTCAGACGAAATGCCTACATCTTCCCCTGAAGCAACTGGGCTGAGTCCCAAATCATTGAGCGTCCACGTGCTTAGGAGGCGATAGACTGCACGCCTTTTTCCAACCACCATTGTGCACTGCTGGAGAGAGTGTCGGAAAGCAGCTATGTCAGAAAGACCCCTTTGCTCTCAGCCGTGCCCTTCATTGCTCTAGACGTGGAATGCACAATGCACTGGCTCCCCCCTCAAGGGGCGACAAGCCACACACCATCTTCCTTCCATCTCTTTAGGAAGCTGAGCAAGAACTCGCTTTCAACAGTGCTCTTTCTGTGTCCTGGCAACATCTCATACAAAGGCAGCTGATATGCCATTTCTTTTCAGCGCTTAACACGCAGATTTGGAACTTCTGCTCCTGCCACATTTCCACCTTGCCAACCCGGCTCAGACGAAATGTCTACATCTTCCCCTTCAGCAACAGGGACGAGGCCCACATGACTGTGCATCCGCATGCTTAGCAGGAGCAGACAATAGTCTTTTTACAAACCGCCATTGTGCACTGGGTCAGAGAGTGTCCGAATGCACCTATGTCAGAAAGGGCCCTTTGCTCTCAGCTGTGCCCTCCATTGCTGTAGAGGTGGAAGGCACAAAGCACTGCCTCCATCCTTCAATTGGAGACAAGCCAGCAACTGGCCTGCTTCCAGCTCTTGAGGAAGCTGGGAAAGCACTCGCATTCCACAGTGCTCTTACAGCGTCCTGGGAACGTCTCATACAAAGGCAGCTGAACACCGTGTCTTTTCAGCCCTTAACTCACCAATCTGCAACATCTGCTTCTGCCGCCTTTCCACCTTGCCAACCCGGCTCAGACGAAATGCCTACATCTTCCCCTGAAGCGACTGTGCTGATTCCCAAATGATTGAGCATCCACATGCTTAGGAGGCGATAAACTGCATGCCTTTTTCCAACCACCATTTTACACTGCTTAGAGAGCGTCGGAAAGCAGCTATGTCAGAAAGGCCCCTTTGCTCTCAGCCATGCCCTCCATTGCTCTCGAGGTGGAAGGCACAAGGCACTGGGTCTAGATCCACCCCTCAATGGGAGACAAACCACATCTTGGCCTTCTTCCTGCTCTTTAGGAAGTGGAGAAGTAACTCCCTTTCCACAGTGCTCTTACAGCGTCCTGGGAACATGTCATACAAAGGTGGCTGAACGCCGTTTCTCTTCAGCACGTCACTCGCCAGTCTGGGACATCTGCATCCTGCACGTTTCCACCTTGCCAACGCGGCTCAGACGAAATGCCTACATCTTCCCCTTGAGCAATGGGGATGAGGCCCATAGGATTGTGGTTCCACATGCTGAGGAGGACAGAGGCAATAGGCTTTTAACTAACCACGAAGTGCAACGGTTGGGAGAGTGTCAGAAAGCACCAATGGCAGAAAGACCCCTTTACTCTCAGCCGCGCCCTCCATTGCTGTAGAGGTGGAAGGCACAAAGCACTGCCTCCATCCTTCAATGGGAGACAAGCCATAAACTGTCTTGCCTCCAGCTCTTTATGAAGCTGAGAAGGAACTCGCTTTCCACAGTGCTGTTACAGCATACGAGGAAACTCTCATACAGAGGCAGCTCAAACGCCATTTCTTCCCAGTGCTTAACTGGCCGCTTTAGGACTTCCGCTTCTGCCACAGTTACACCTTGCCAACCCGGCTCAGACGAAATGCCTACATCTTCCCCTTAAGCAACGGGGGCGAAGCCCACATGATTGTGCTGACACATGCTTCGCAGGAGCAGACAACAGGCTTTTTACAAACCGCCATTGTGCACTGGGTCAGAGAGTGTCAGAATGCACCTATGTTGAAGGGGCCCTTTGCTCTCAGCCGTGCCCTCCATTGCTCTAGAGGTGGAAGGCACAAAGCACTGCCTCCATCCTTCAATTGGACACAAGCCATAAACTGTCTTGCCTCCAGCTCTTTAGGAAGCTGACAAACAACTTGCTTTCCACAGTCCTGTTACAGCAGACCGGGGAACTTCTCATACAAAGACAGCTCAAATGGCATTTCTTCCCAGCCCTTAACTCTCAGCTTAGGACTCCTGCTTCTGCCGCAATTCAACCTTGCCAACCCGGCTCAGACGAAATGCCCACATCTTCCCCTGAAGCAACTGGGCTGAGTCCCAAATGATTGAGCGTCCACGTGCTTAGGTGGCCATAGAATGCACGCCTTTTTCCAACCACCATTGTGCACTGCTGGAGAGAGTGTCGGAAAGCAGCTATGTCAGAAAGACCCCTTTGCTCTCAGCCGTGCCCTTCATTGCTCTAGACGTGGAATGCACAATGCACTGGCTCCCCCCCTCAAGGGGCGACAAGCCACAGACCATCTTCCTTCCATCTCTTTAGGAAGCTGAGCAAGAACTCGCTTTCAACAGTGCTCTTTCTGTGTCCTGGCAACATCTCATACAAAGGCAGCTGATATGCCATTTCTTTTCAGCGCTTAACTCGCAGATTTGGAACCTCTGCTCCTGCCACATTTCCACTTGGCCAACCCGGCTCAGATGAAATGTCTACATCTTACCCTTCAGCAATGGGGACGAGGTCCATAGGACTGTGCTTCCGCATGCTTAGCAGGAGCAGACAATAGGCTTTTTACAAACCGCCATTGTGCACTGGGTCAGAGAGTGTCAGAATGCACCTATGTCAGAAAGGGCCCTTTGCTCTCAGCCGTGCCCTCCATTGCTCTAGAGGTGGAAGGCACAAAGCACTGCCTCCATCCTTCAATTGGAGACAAGCCAGCAACTGTCCTGCTTCCAGCTCTTTAGGAAGCTGGGAAAGCACTCGCATTCCACAGTGCTCTTACAGCGTCCTGGGAACGTCTCATACAAAGGCAGCTGAACACCGTGTCTTTTCAGCCCTTAACTCACCAATCTGCAACATCTGCTTCTGCCGCCTTTCCACCTTGCCAACCCGTCTCAGACGAAATGCCTACATCTTCCCCTGAAGCGACTGTGCTGATTCCCAAATGATTGAGCATCCACATGCTTAGGAGGCGATAAACTGCATGCCTTTTTCCAACCACCATTTTACACTGCTTAGAGAGCGTCGGAAAGCAGCTATTTCAGAAAGGCCCCTTTTCTCTCAGCCATGCCCTCCATTGCTCTCGAGGTGGAAGTCACAAGGCACTGGTTCTGGATCCACCCCTCAATGGGAGACAAACCACATCTTGGCCTGCTTCCAGCTCTTTTGGAAGTGGAGAAGAAACTCCCTTTCCACAGTGCTCTTACAGCGTCCTGGGAACATCTCATACAAAGGAGGCTGATCGCCGTTTCTTTTCAGCACTTCACTCGCCAGTCTGGGACATCTGCATCCTGCACGTTTCCACCTTGCCAACCCGGCTCAGACGAAATGCCTACATCTTCCCCTTGAGCAATGGGGATGAGGCCCATAGGATTGTGGTTCCACATGCTGAGGAGGACAGAGACAATAGGCTTTTAACTAACCACGAAGTGCAACGGTTGGGAGAGTGTCAGAAAGCACCAATGGCAGAAAGACCCCTTTACTCTCAGCCGCGCCCTCCATTGCTGTAGAGGTGGAAGGCACAAAGGACTGCCTCCATCCTTCAATGGGAGACAAGCCATAAACTGTCTTGCCTCCAGCTCTTTAGGAAGCTGGGAAAGAACTCGCTTTCCACAGTGCTGTTACAGCATACGAGGAAACTCTCATACACAGGCAGCTCAAACGCCATTTCTTCCCAGGGCTTAACTGGCCTCTTTAGGACTTCCGCTTCTGCCAAATTTCCACCTTGCCAACCCGGCTCAGACGAAATGTCTACATCTTCCCCTTAAGCAACGGGGGCGAAGCCCACATGATTTTGCTGCCACATGCTTCGCAGGACAGACAATAGGCTTTTTACAAACCGCCATTGTGCACTGGGTCAGAGAGTGTCAGAATGCACCTATGTCAGAAAGGGCCCTTTGCTCTCAGCCGTGCCCTCCATTGCTCTAGAGGTGGAAGGCACAAAGCGCTGCCTCCATCCTTCAATTGGAGACAAGCCATAAACTGTCTTGCCTCCAGCTCTTTTTAAAGCTGACAAACAACTCTCTTTCCACAGTCCTGTTACAGCAGACCGGGGAACTTATCATACGAAGGCAGCTCCAATGGCATTTCTTCCCAGCCCTTAACTCGCAGCTTAGGACTGCTGCTTCCGCCGCATTTCCACCTTGCCAACCCGGCTCAGACGAAATGCCTACATCTTCCCCTGAAGCAACTGGGCTGAGTCCCAAATGATTGAGCGTCCACGTGCTTAGGAGGCGATAGACTGCACGCCTTTTTCCAACCACCATTGTGCACTGCTGGAGAGAGTGTCGGAAAGCAGCTATGTCAGAAAGACCCCTTTGCTCTCAGCCGTGCCCTTCATTGCTCTAGACGTGGAATGCACAATGCACTGGCTCCCCCCTCAAGGGGCGACAAGCCACAGACCATCTTCCTTCCATCTCTTTAGGAAGCTGAGCAAGAACTCGCTTTCAACAGTGCTCTTTCTGTGTCCTGGCAACATATCATACAAAGGCAGCTGATATGTCATTTCTTTTCAGCGCTTAACTCGCAGATTTGGAACTTCTGCTCCTGCCACATTTCCACCATGCCAACCCAGCGCAGACGAAATGTCTACATCTTCCCCTTCAGCAACAGGGACGAGGCCCAGATGACTGTGCTTCCGCATGCTTAGCAGGAGCAGACAATAGGCTTTTTACAAACCGCCATTGTGCACTGGGTCAGAGAGTGTCCGAATGCACCTATGTCAGAAAGGGCCCTTTGCTCTCAGCCGTGCCCTCCATTGCTGTAGAGGTGGAAGGCACAAAGCACTGCCTACATCCTTCAATTGGAGACAAGCCAGCAACTGGCCTGCTTCCAGCTCTTGAGGAAGCTGGGAAAGCACTCGCATTCCACAGTGCTCTTACAGCGTCCTGGGAACGTCTCATACAAAGGCAGCTGAACACCGTGTCTTTTCAGCCCTTAACACACCAATCCGCAACATCTGCTTCTGCTGCCTTTCCACCTTGCCAACCCGGCTCAGACGAAATGCCTACATCTTCCCCTGAAGCGACCGTGCTGATTCCGAAATGATTGAGCATCCACATGCTTAGGAGGCGATAAGCTGCATGCCTTTTTCCAACCACCATTTTACACTGCTTAGAGAGCGTCGGAAAGCAGCTATGTCAGAAAGGCCCCTTTGCTCTCAGCCATGCCCTCCATTGCTCTCGAGGTGGAAGGCACAAGGCACTGGTTCTGGATCCACCCCTCAATGGGAGACAAACAACATCTTGGCCTGCTTCCTGCTCTTTAGGAAGTGGAGAAGAAACTCCCTTTCCACAGTGCTCTTACAGCGTCCTGGGAACATCTCATACAAAGGAGGCTGAACGCCGTTTCTCTTCAGCACGTCACTCGCCAGTCTGGGACATCTGCATCCTGCACGTTTCCACCTTGCCAACCCGGCTCAGACGAAATGCATACAACTTCCCCTTGAGCAAAGGGGATGAGGCCCATAGGATTGTGGTTGCACATGCTGAGGATGAGAGAGACAATAGGCTTTTAACTAACCACGAAGTGCAACGGTTGGGAGAGTGTCAGAAAGCACCAACGGCAGAAAGACCCCTTAACTCTCAGCCGCGCCCTCCATTGCTGTAGAGGTGGAAAGCACAAAACACTGCCTCCATCCTTCAATGGGAGACAAGCCATAAACTGTCTTTTCTCCTGCTCTTTAGGAAGCTGAGAAAGAACTCGCTTTCCACAGTGGTGTTACAGCATACGAGGAAAGTCTCATGCAGAGGCAGCTCAAATGATATTTCTTCCCCGTGCTTATCTGGCCACTTTAGGACTTCTGCTTCTGCCAAAGTTCCACCTTGCCAACCCGGCTCAGACGAAATGCCTACATCTTCCCCTTAATCAACGGGGGCGAAGCCCACATGATTGTGCTGCCACATGCTTAGCAGGAGCAGACAATAGTCTTTTTACAAACCGCCATTGTGCACTGGGTCAGAGAGTGTCAGAATGCACCTATGTCAGAAAGGGCCCTTTGCTCTCAGCCGTGCCCTCCATTGCTCTAGAGGTGGAAGGCACAAAGCACTGCCTCCATCCTTCAATTGGAGAAAAGCCATAAACTGTCTTGCCTCCAGCTCTTTAGGAAGCTGACAAACAACTCGCTTTCCACAGTCCTGTTACAGCAGACCGGGGAAGTTCTCATACAAAGGCAGCTCAAATGGCATTTCTTCCCAGCCCTTAACTCGCAGCTTTAGGACTCCTGCTTCTGCCGCAATTCCACCTTGCCAACCCGGCTCAGACGAAATGCCTTCATCTTCCCCTGAAGCAACTGGGCTGAGTCCCAAATGATTGAGCGTCCACATGCTTAGGAGGCGATAGACTGCACGCCTTCTTCCAACCACCATTGTGCACTGCTGGAGAGAGTGTCGGAAAGCAGCTATGTCAGAAAGACCCCTTTGCTCTCAGCCGTGCCCTTCATTGCTCTAGACGTGCAATGCGCAAGGCACTGGATCCCCCCCTCAAGGGGCGACAAGCCACAGACCATCTTCCTTCCATCTCTTTAGGAAGCTGAGCAAGAACTCGCTTTCAACAGTGCTCTTTCTGTGTCCTGGCAACATCTCATACAAAGGCAGCTGATATGCCATTTCTTTTCAGCGCTTAACTCGCAGATTTGGATCTTCTGCTCCTGCCACATTTCCAGGTTGCCAACCCGGCTCAGACATAATGTCTACATCTTCCCCTTCAGCAACGGGGACGTGGCAAAGATGATTGTGCTTCCGCATGCTTAGCAGGAGCAGACAATAGGCTTTTTAAAAACTGCCATTGTGCACTGGGTCAGAGAGTGTCAGAATGCACCTATGTCAGAAAGGGCCCTTTGCTCTCAGCCGTGCCCTCCATTGCTGTAGAGGTGGAGGGCACAAAGCACTGCCTCCATCCTTCAATTGGAGAAAAGCCATAAACTGTCTTGCCTCCAGCTCTTTAGGAAGCTGACAAACAACTCGCTTTCCCCAGTCCTGTTACAGCAGACCGGTTAAATTCTCATGCAAAGGCTGCTCAAATGGCATTTCTTCCCAGCCATTAACTCGCAGCTTAGGACTTCTGCTTCTGCCGCAATTCCACCTTGCCAACCCGGCTCAGACGAAATGCCCACATCTTCCCCTGAAGCAACTGGGCTGAGTCCCAAATGATTGAGCGTCCACGTGCTTAGGAGGCGATAGACTGCACGCCTTTTTCCAACCACCATTGTGCACTGCTGGAGAGAGTGTCGGAAAGCAGTTATGTCAGAAAGACCCCTTTGCTCTCAGCCCTGCACTTCATTGCTCTAGGCGTGGAATGCACAAGGCACTGGCTGCCCCCCTCAAGGGGCGACAAGCCACAGACCATCTTCCATCCATCACTTTAGGAAGCTGAGCAAGAACTCGCTTTCAACAGTGCTCTTTCTGTGTCCTGTCAACATCTCATACAAAGGCAGCTGATATGCCATTTCTTTTCAGCGCTTAACTCGCAGATTTGGAACTTCTGCTCCTGCCACATTTCCAGCTTGCCAACCCGGCTCAGACGAAATGTCTACATCTTCCCCTGAAGCGACTGTGCTGATTCCCAAATAATTGAGCATCCACATGCTTAGGAGGCGATAAACTGCCTGCCTTTTTCCTACCACCATTTTACACTGCTTAGAGAGCGTCGGAAAGCAGCTATGTCAGAAAGGCCCCTTTTCTCTCAGCCATGCCCTCCATTGCGCTCGAGGTGGAAGGCACAAGGCACTGGTTCTGGATCCACCCCTCAATGGGAGACAAACCACAACTTGGCCTGCTTCCAGCTCTTTAGGAAGTGGAGAAGAAACTCCCTTTCCACAGTGCTCTTACAGCGTCCTGGGAACATGTCATACAAAGGAGGCTGAACGCCGTTTCTTTTCAGCACTTCACTCGCCAGTCTGGGACATCTGCATCCTGCACGTTTCCACCTTGCCAACCCGACTCAGACGAAATGCCTACATCTTCCCCTTGAGCAATGGGGATGAGGCCCATAGGATTGTGGTTCCACATGCTGAGGAGGACAGAGACAATAGGCTTTTAACTAACCACGAAGTGCAACGGTTGGGAGAGTGTCAGAAAGCACCAATGGCAGAAAGACCCCTTTACTCTCAGCCGCGCCCTCCATTGCTGTAGAGGTGGAAGGCACAAAGGACTGCCTCCATCCTTCAATGGGAGACAAGCCATAAACTGTCTTGCCTCCAGCTCTTTAGGAACCTGGGAAACAACTCGCTTTCCGCAGTGCTGTTACAGCATACGAGGAAACTCTCATAGAGAGGCAGCTCAAACGCCATTTCTTGCCAGGGCTTAACTGGCCTCTTTAGGACTTCCGCTTCTGCCAAATTTCCACCTTGCCAACCCGGCTCAGACGAAATGTCTACATCTTCCCCTTAAGCAACGGGGGCGAAGCCCACATGATTGTGTTGCCACATGCTTCGCAGGACAGACAATAGGCTTTTTACAAACCGCCATTTTGTACTGGGTCAGAGAGTGTCAGAATGCACCTATGTGAGAAAGGGCCCTTTGCTCTCAGCCGTGCCCTCCATTGCTCTAGAGGTGGAAGGCACAAAGCGCTGCCTCCATCCTTCAATTGGAGATAAGCCATAAACTGTCTTGCCTCCAGCTCTTTTTGAAGCTGACAAACAACTCTCTTTCCACAGTCCTGTTACAGCAGACCGGGGAACTTATCATACAAAGGCAGCTCCAATGGCATTTCTTCCCAGCCCTTAACTCGCAGCTTAGGACTCCTGCTTCTGCCGCATTTCCACCTTGCCAACCCGGCTCAGACGAAATGCCTACATCTTCCCCTGAAGCAACTGGGCTGAGTCCCAAATCATTGAGCGTCCACGTGCTTAGGAGGCGATAGACTGCACGCCTTTTTCCAACCACCATTGTGCACTGCTGGAGAGAGTGTCGGAAAGCAGCTATGTCAGAAAGACCCCTTTGCTCTCAGCCGTGCCCTTCATTGCTCTAGACGTGGAATGCACAATGCACTGGCTCCCCCCTCAAGGGGCGACAAGCCACAGACCATCTTCCTTCCATCTCTTTAGGAAGCTGAGCAAGAACTCGCTTTCAACAGTGCTCTTTCTGTGTCCTGGCAACATCTCATACAAAGGCAGCTGATATGCCATTTCTTTTCAGCGCTTAACACGCAGATTTGGAACTTCTGCTCCTGCCACATTTCCACCTTGCCAACCCGGCTCAGACGAAATGTCTACATCTTCCCCTTCAGCAACAGGGACGAGGCCCACATGACTGTGCATCCGCATGCTTAGCAGGAGCAGACAATAGTCTTTTTACAAACCGCCATTGTGCACTGGGTCAGAGAGTGTCCGAATGCACCTATGTCAGAAAGGGCCCTTTGCTCTCAGCTGTGCCCTCCATTGCTGTAGAGGTGGAAGGCACAAAGCACTGCCTACATCCTTCAATTGGAGACAAGCCAGCAACTGGCCTGCTTCCAGCTCTTGAGGAAGCTGGGAAAGCACTCGCATTCCACAGTGCTCTTACAGCGTCCTGGGAACGTCTCATACAAAGGCAGCTGAACACCGTGTCTTTTCAGCCCTTAACTCACCAATCTGCAACATCTGCTTCTGCCGCCTTTCCACCTTGCCAACCCCGCTCAGACGAAATGCCTACATCTTCCCCTGAAGCGACTGTGCTGATTCCCAAATGATTGAGCATCCACATGCTTAGGAGGCGATAAACTGCATGCCTTTTTCCAACCACCATTTTACACTGCTTAGAGAGCGTCGGAAAGCAGCTATGTCAGAAAGGCCCCTTTGCTCTCAGCCATGCCCTCCATTGCTCTCGAGGTGGAAGGCACAAGGCACTGGGTCTAGATCCACCCCTCAATGGGAGACAAACCACATCTTGGCCTTCTTCCTGCTCTTTAGGAAGTGGAGAAGTAACTCCCTTTCCACAGTGCTCTTACAGCGTCCTGGGAACATGTCATACAAAGGTGGCTGAACGCCGTTTCTCTTCAGCACGTCACTCGCCAGTCTGGGACATCTGCATCCTGCACGTTTCCACCTTGCCAACCCGAATCAGACGAAATGCCTACGTCTTCCCCTTGAGCAATGGGGATGAGGCCCATAGGATTGTGGTTCCACATGCTGAGGAGGAGAGAGACAATAGGCTTTTAACTAACCACGAAGTGCAACGGTTGGGAGAGTGTCAGAAAGCACCAATGGCAGAAAGGCCCCTTTACTATCAGCCGCGCCCTCCATTGCTGTAGAGGTGGAAGGCACAAAGCACTGCCTCCATAATTCAATGGGAGACAAGCCATAAACTGCCTTGCCTCCAGCTCTTTAGGAAGCTGGGAAAGAACTCGCTTTCCACAGTGCTGTTACAGCATACGAGGAAACTCTCATACAGAGGCAGCTCAAACGCCATTTCTTCCCAGTGCTTAACTGGCCTATTTAGGACTTCCGCTTCTGCCACCATTCCACCTTGCCAACCCGGCTCAGACGAAATGCCTACATCTTCCCCTTAAGCAACGGGGGTGAAGCCCACATGATTGTGCTTCCACATGCTTTCCGGGAGTAGACAATAGGCTTTTTACAAACCGCCATTGTGCACTGGGTCAAAGAGTGTCAATATGCACCTATGTCAGAAGGGGTCCTTTGCTCTCAGCCGTGCCCTCCATTGCTCTAGATGTGGAAGGCACAAAGCACTGCCTCCATCCTCCAATTGCAGACAAGCCATAAACTGTCTTGCCTCCAGCTCTTTAGGAAGCTGACAAACAACTCGCTTTCCCCAGTCCTGTTACAGCAGACCGGTTAAATTCTCATGCAAAGGCTGCTCAAATGGCATTTCTTCCCAGCCATTAACTCGCAGCTTAGGACTTCTGCTTCTGCCGCAATTCCACCTTGCCAACCCGGCTCAGACGAAATGCCCACATCTTCCCCTGAAGCAACTGGGCTGAGTCCCAAATGATTGAGCGTCCACGTGCTTAGGAGGCGATAGACTGCACGCCTTTTTCCAACCACCATTGTGCACTGCTGGAGAGAGTGTCGGAAAGCAGTTATGTCAGAAAGACCCCTTTGCTCTCAGCCCTGCACTTCATTGCTCTAGGCGTGGAATGCACAAGGCACTGGCTGCCCCCCTCAAGGGGCGACAAGCCACAGACCATCTTCCATCCATCACTTTAGGAAGCTGAGCAAGAACTCGCTTTCAACAGTGCTCTTTCTGTGTCCTGTCAACATCTCATACAAAGGCAGCTGATATGCCATTTCTTTTCAGCGCTTAACTCGCAAATTTGGAACTTCTGCTCCTGCCACATTTCCACCTTGCCAACCCGGCTCAGACGAAATGTCTACATCTTCCCCTGAAGCGACTGTGCTGATTCCCAAATAATTGAGCATCCACATGCTTAGGAGGCGATAAACTGCCTGCCTTTTTCCTACCACCATTTTACACTGCTTAGAGAGCGTCGGAAAGCAGCTATGTCAGAAAGGCCCCTTTTCTCTCAGCCATGCCCTCCATTGCGCTCGAGGTGGAAGGCACAAGGCACTGGTTCTGGATCCACCCCTCAATGGGAGACAAACCACAACTTGGCCTGCTTCCAGCTCTTTAGGAAGTGGAGAAGAAACTCCCTTTCCACAGTGCTCTTACAGCGTCCTGGGAACATGTCATACAAAGGAGGCTGAACGCCGTTTCTTTTCAGCACTTCACTCGCCAGTCTGGGACATCTGCATCCTGCACGTTTCCACCTTGCCAACCCGACTCAGACGAAATGCCTACATCTTCCCCTTGAGCAATGGGGATGAGGCCCATAGGATTGTGGTTCCACATGCTGAGGAGGACAGAGACAATAGGCTTTTAACTAACCACGAAGTGCAACGGTTGGGAGAGTGTCAGAAAGCACCAATGGCAGAAAGACCCCTTTACTCTCAGCCGCGCCCTCCATTGCTGTAGAGGTGGAAGGCACAAAGGACTGCCTCCATCCTGCAATGGGAGACAAGCCATAAACTGTCTTGCCTCCAGCTCTTTAGGAACCTGGGAAACAACTCGCTTTCCGCAGTGCTGTTACAGCATACGAGGAAACTCTCATAGAGAGGCAGCTCAAACGCCATTTCTTGCCAGGGCTTAACTGGCCTCTTTAGGACTTCCGCTTCTGCCAAATTTCCACCTTGCCAACCCGGCTCAGACGAAATGTCTACATCTTCCCCTTAAGCAACGGGGGCGAAGCCCACATGATTGTGTTGCCACATGCTTCGCAGGACAGACAATAGGCTTTTTACAAACCGCCATTTTGTACTGGGTCAGAGAGTGTCAGAATGCACCTATGTGAGAAAGGGCCCTTTGCTCTCAGCCGTGCCCTCCATTGCTCTAGAGGTGGAAGGCACAAAGCGCTGCCTCCATCCTTCAATTGGAGATAAGCCATAAACTGTCTTGCCTCCAGCTCTTTTTGAAGCTGACAAACAACTCTCTTTCCACAGTCCTGTTACAGCAGACCGGGGAACTTATCATACAAAGGCAGCTCCAATGGCATTTCTTCCCAGCCCTTAACTCGCAGCTTAGGACTCCTGCTTCTGCCGCATTTCCACCTTGCCAACCCGGCTCAGACGAAATGCCTACATCTTCCCCTGAAGCAACTGGGCTGAGTCCCAAATCATTGAGCGTCCACGTGCTTAGGAGGCGATAGACTGCACGCCTTTTTCCAACCACCATTGTGCACTGCTGGAGAGAGTGTCGGAAAGCAGCTATGTCAGAAAGACCCCTTTGCTCTCAGCCGTGCCCTTCATTGCTCTAGACGTGGAATGCACAATGCACTGGCTCCCCCCTCAAGGGGCGACAAGCCACACACCATCTTCCTTCCATCTCTTTAGGAAGCTGAGCAAGAACTCGCTTTCAACAGTGCTCTTTCTGTGTCCTGGCAACATCTCATACAAAGGCAGCTGATATGCCATTTCTTTTCAGCGCTTAACACGCAGATTTGGAACTTCTGCTCCTGCCACATTTCCACCTTGCCAACCCGGCTCAGACGAAATGTCTACATCTTCCCCTTCAGCAACAGGGACGAGGCCCACATGACTGTGCATCCGCATGCTTAGCAGGAGCAGACAATAGTCTTTTTACAAACCGCCATTGTGCACTGGGTCAGAGAGTGTCCGAATGCACCTATGTCAGAAAGGGCCCTTTGCTCTCAGCTGTGCCCTCCATTGCTGTAGAGGTGGAAGGCACAAAGCACTGCCTCCATCCTTCAATTGGAGACAAGCCAGCAACTGGCCTGCTTCCAGCTCTTGAGGAAGCTGGGAAAGCACTCGCATTCCACAGTGCTCTTACAGCGTCCTGGGAACGTCTCATACAAAGGCAGCTGAACACCGTGTCTTTTCAGCCCTTAACTCACCAATCTGCAACATCTGCTTCTGCCGCCTTTCCACCTTGCCAACCCGGCTCAGACGAAATGCCTACATCTTCCCCTGAAGCGACTGTGCTGATTCCCAAATGATTGAGCATCCACATGCTTAGGAGGCGATAAACTGCATGCCTTTTTCCAACCACCATTTTACACTGCTTAGAGAGCGTCGGAAAGCAGCTATGTCAGAAAGGCCCCTTTGCTCTCAGCCATGCCCTCCATTGCTCTCGAGGTGGAAGGCACAAGGCACTGGGTCTAGATCCACCCCTCAATGGGAGACAAACCACATCTTGGCCTTCTTCCTGCTCTTTAGGAAGTGGAGAAGTAACTCCCTTTCCACAGTGCTCTTACAGCGTCCTGGGAACATGTCATACAAAGGTGGCTGAACGCCGTTTCTCTTCAGCACGTCACTCGCCAGTCTGGGACATCTGCATCCTGCACGTTTCCACCTTGCCAACGCGGCTCAGACGAAATGCCTACATCTTCCCCTTGAGCAATGGGGATGAGGCCCATAGGATTGTGGTTCCACATGCTGAGGAGGACAGAGGCAATAGGCTTTTAACTAACCACGAAGTGCAACGGTTGGGAGAGTGTCAGAAAGCACCAATGGCAGAAAGACCCCTTTACTCTCAGCCGCGCCCTCCATTGCTGTAGAGGTGGAAGGCACAAAGCACTGCCTCCATCCTTCAATGGGAGACAAGCCATAAACTGTCTTGCCTCCAGCTCTTTATGAAGCTGAGAAGGAACTCGCTTTCCACAGTGCTGTTACAGCATACGAGGAAACTCTCATACAGAGGCAGCTCAAACGCCATTTCTTCCCAGTGCTTAACTGGCCGCTTTAGGACTTCCGCTTCTGCCACAGTTACACCTTGCCAACCCGGCTCAGACGAAATGCCTACATCTTCCCCTTAAGCAACGGGGGCGAAGCCCACATGATTGTGCTGACACATGCTTCGCAGGAGCAGACAACAGGCTTTTTACAAACCGCCATTGTGCACTGGGTCAGAGAGTGTCAGAATGCACCTATGTCAGAAGGGGCCCTTTGCTCTCAGCCGTGCCCTCCATTGCTCTAGAGGTGGAAGGCACAAAGCACTGCCTCCATCCTTCAATTGGACACAAGCCATAAACTGTCTTGCCTCCAGCTCTTTAGGAAGCTGACAAACAACTCTCTTTCCACAGTCCTGTTACAGCAGACCGGGGAACTTCTCATACAAAGACAGCTCAAATGGCATTTCTTCCCAGCCCTTAACTCTCAGCTTAGGACTCCTGCTTCTGCCGCAATTCAACCTTGCCAACCCGGCTCAGACGAAATGCCCACATCTTCCCCTGAAGCAACTGGGCTGAGTCCCAAATGATTGAGCGTCCACGTGCTTAGGTGGCCATAGAATGCACGCCTTTTTCCAACCACCATTGTGCACTGCTGGAGAGAGTGTCGGAAAGCAGCTATGTCAGAAAGACCCCTTTGCTCTCAGCCGTGCCCTTCATTGCTCTAGACGTGGAATGCACAATGCACTGGCTCCCCCCCTCAAGGGGCGACAAGCCACAGACCATCTTCCTTCCATCTCTTTAGGAAGCTGAGCAAGAACTCGCTTTCAACAGTGCTCTTTCTGTGTCCTGGCAACATCTCATACAAAGGCAGCTGATATGCCATTTCTTTTCAGCGCTTAACTCGCAGATTTGGAACCTCTGCTCCTGCCACATTTCCACTTGGCCAACCCGGCTCAGATGAAATGTCTACATCTTACCCTTCAGCAATGGGGACGAGGTCCATAGGACTGTGCTTCCGCATGCTTAGCAGGAGCAGACAATAGGCTTTTTACAAACCGCCATTGTGCACTGGGTCAGAGAGTGTCAGAATGCACCTATGTCAGAAAGGGCCCTTTGCTCTCAGCCGTGCCCTCCATTGCTCTAGAGGTGGAAGGCACAAAGCACTGCCTCCATCCTTCAATTGGAGACAAGCCAGCAACTGTCCTGCTTCCAGCTCTTTAGGAAGCTGGGAAAGCACTCGCATTCCACAGTGCTCTTACAGCGTCCTGGGAACGTCTCATACAAAGGCAGCTGAACACCGTGTCTTTTCAGCCCTTAACTCACCAATCTGCAACATCTGCTTCTGCCGCCTTTCCACCTTGCCAACCCGTCTCAGACGAAATGCCTACATCTTCCCCTGAAGCGACTGTGCTGATTCCCAAATGATTGAGCATCCACATGCTTAGGAGGCGATAAACTGCATGCCTTTTTCCAACCACCATTTTACACTGCTTAGAGAGCGTCGGAAAGCAGCTATTTCAGAAAGGCCCCTTTTCTCTCAGCCATGCCCTCCATTGCTCTCGAGGTGGAAGTCACAAGGCACTGGTTCTGGATCCACCCCTCAATGGGAGACAAACCACATCTTGGCCTGCTTCCAGCTCTTTTGGAAGTGGAGAAGAAACTCCCTTTCCACAGTGCTCTTACAGCGTCCTGGGAACATCTCATACAAAGGAGGCTGAACGCCGTTTCTTTTCAGCACTTCACTCGCCAGTCTGGGACATCTGCATCCTGCACGTTTCCACCTTGCCAACCCGGCTCAGACGAAATGCCTACATCTTCCCCTTGAGCAATGGGGATGAGGCCCATAGGATTGTGGTTCCACATGCTGAGGAGGACAGAGACAATAGGCTTTTAACTAACCACGAAGTGCAACGGTTGGGAGAGTGTCAGAAAGCACCAATGGCAGAAAGACCCCTTTACTCTCAGCCGCGCCCTCCATTGCTGTAGAGGTGGAAGGCACAAAGGACTGCCTCCATCCTTCAATGGGAGACAAGCCATAAACTGTCTTGCCTCCAGCTCTTTAGGAAGCTGGGAAACAACTCGCTTTCCACAGTGCTGTTACAGCATACGAGGAAACTCTCATACACAGGCAGCTCAAACGCCATTTCTTCCCAGGGCTTAACTGGCCTCTTTAGGACTTCCGCTTCTGCCAAATTTCCACCTTGCCAACCCGGCTCAGACGAAATGTCTACATCTTCCCCTTAAGCAACGGGGGCGAAGCCCACATGATTTTGCTGCCACATGCTTCGCAGGACAGACAATAGGCTTTTTACAAACCGCCATTGTGCACTGGGTCAGAGAGTGTCAGAATGCACCTATGTCAGAAAGGGCCCTTTGCTCTCAGCCGTGCCCTCCATTGCTCTAGAGGTGGAAGGCACAAAGCGCTGCCTCCATCCTTCAATTGGAGACAAGCCATAAACTGTCTTGCCTCCAGCTCTTTTTAAAGCTGACAAACAACTCTCTTTCCACAGTCCTGTTACAGCAGACCGGGGAACTTATCATACGAAGGCAGCTCCAATGGCATTTCTTCCCAGCCCTTAACTCGCAGCTTAGGACTGCTGCTTCCGCCGCATTTCCACCTTGCCAACCCGGCTCAGACGAAATGCCTACATCTTCCCCTGAAGCAACTGGGCTGAGTCCCAAATGATTGAGCGTCCACGTGCTTAGGAGGCGATAGACTGCACGCCTTTTTCCAACCACCATTGTGCACTGCTGGAGAGAGTGTCGGAAAGCAGCTATGTCAGAAAGACCCCTTTGCTCTCAGCCGTGCCCTTCATTGCTCTAGACGTGGAATGCACAATGCACTGGCTCCCCCCTCAAGGGGCGACAAGCCACAGACCATCTTCCTTCCATCTCTTTAGGAAGCTGAGCAAGAACTCGCTTTCAACAGTGCTCTTTCTGTGTCCTGGCAACATATCATACAAAGGCAGCTGATATGTCATTTCTTTTCAGCGCTTAACTCGCAGATTTGGAACTTCTGCTCCTGCCACATTTCCACCATGCCAACCCAGCGCAGACGAAATGTCTACATCTTCCCCTTCAGCAACAGGGACGAGGCCCAGATGACTGTGCTTCCGCATGCTTAGCAGGAGCAGACAATAGGCTTTTTACAAACCGCCATTGTGCACTGGGTCAGAGAGTGTCCGAATGCACCTATGTCAGAAAGGGCCCTTTGCTCTCAGCCGTGCCCTCCATTGCTGTAGAGGTGGAAGGCACAAAGCACTGCCTACATCCTTCAATTGGAGACAAGCCAGCAACTGGCCTGCTTCCAGCTCTTGAGGAAGCTGGGAAAGCACTCGCATTCCACAGTGCTCTTACAGCGTCCTGGGAACGTCTCATACAAAGGCAGCTGAACACCGTGTCTTTTCAGCCCTTAACACACCAATCCGCAACATCTGCTTCTGCTGCCTTTCCACCTTGCCAACCCGGCTCAGACGAAATGCCTACATCTTCCCCTGAAGCGACCGTGCTGATTCCGAAATGATTGAGCATCCACATGCTTAGGAGGCGATAAGCTGCATGCCTTTTTCCAACCACCATTTTACACTGCTTAGAGAGCGTCGGAAAGCAGCTATGTCAGAAAGGCCCCTTTGCTCTCAGCCATGCCCTCCATTGCTCTCGAGGTGGAAGGCACAAGGCACTGGTTCTGGATCCACCCCTCAATGGGAGACAAACAACATCTTGGCCTGCTTCCTGCTCTTTAGGAAGTGGAGAAGAAACTCCCTTTCCACAGTGCTCTTACAGCGTCCTGGGAACATCTCATACAAAGGAGGCTGAACGCCGTTTCTCTTCAGCACGTCACTCGCCAGTCTGGGACATCTGCATCCTGCACGTTTCCACCTTGCCAACCCGGCTCAGACGAAATGCATACAACTTCCCCTTGAGCAAAGGGGATGAGGCCCATAGGATTGTGGTTGCACATGCTGAGGAGGAGAGAGACAATAGGCTTTTAACTAACCACGAAGTGCAACGGTTGGGAGAGTGTCAGAAAGCACCAACGGCAGAAAGACCCCTTAACTCTCAGCCGCGCCCTCCATTGCTGTAGAGGTGGAAAGCACAAAACACTGCCTCCATCCTTCAATGGGAGACAAGCCATAAACTGTCTTTTCTCCTGCTCTTTAGGAAGCTGAGAAAGAACTCGCTTTCCACAGTGGTGTTACAGCATACGAGGAAAGTCTCATGCAGAGGCAGCTCAAATGATATTTCTTCCCCGTGCTTATCTGGCCACTTTAGGACTTCTGCTTCTGCCAAAGTTCCACCTTGCCAACCCGGCTCAGACGAAATGCCTACATCTTCCCCTTAAGCAACGGGGGCGAAGCCCACATGATTGTGCTGCCACATGCTTAGCAGGAGCAGACAATAGTCTTTTTACAAACCGCCATTGTGCACTGGGTCAGAGAGTGTCAGAATGCACCTATGTCAGAAAGGGCCCTTTGCTCTCAGCCGTGCCCTCCATTGCTCTAGAGGTGGAAGGCACAAAGCACTGCCTCCATCCTTCAATTGGAGAAAAGCCATAAACTGTCTTGCCTCCAGCTCTTTAGGAAGCTGACAAACAACTCGCTTTCCACAGTCCTGTTACAGCAGACCGGGGAAGTTCTCATACAAAGGCATCTCAAATGGCATTTCTTCCCAGCCCTTAACTCGCAGCTTTAGGACTCCTGCTTCTGCCGCAATTCCACCTTGCCAACCCGGCTCAGACGAAATGCCTTCATCTTCCCCTGAAGCAACTGGGCTGAGTCCCAAATGATTGAGCGTCCACATGCTTAGGAGGCGATAGACTGCACGCCTTCTTCCAACCACCATTGTGCACTGCTGGAGAGAGTGTCGGAAAGCAGCTATGTCAGAAAGACCCCTTTGCTCTCAGCCGTGCCCTTCATTGCTCTAGACGTGCAATGCGCAAGGCACTGGATCCCCCCCTCAAGGGGCGACAAGCCACAGACCATCTTCCTTCCATCTCTTTAGGAAGCTGAGCAAGAACTCGCTTTCAACAGTGCTCTTTCTGTGTCCTGGCAACATCTCATACAAAGGCAGCTGATATGCCATTTCTTTTCAGCGCTTAACTCGCAGATTTGGATCTTCTGCTCCTGCCACATTTCCAGGTTGCCAACCCGGCTCAGACATAATGTCTACATCTTCCCCTTCAGCAACGGGGACGTGGCAAAGATGATTGTGCTTCCGCATGCTTAGCAGGAGCAGACAATAGGCTTTTTAAAAACTGCCATTGTGCACTGGGTCAGAGAGTGTCAGAATGCACCTATGTCAGAAAGGGCCCTTTGCTCTCAGCCGTGCCCTCCATTGCTGTAGAGGTGGAGGGCACAAAGCACTGCCTCCATCCTTCAATTGGAGACAAGCCAGCAACTGTCCTGCTTCCAGCTCTTTAGGAAGCTGGGAAAGCACTCGCATTCCACAGTGCTCTTACAGCGTCCTGGGAACGTCTCATACAAAGGCAGCTGAACACCGTGTCTTTTCAGCCCTTAACTCACCAATCTGCAACATCTGCTTCTGCCGCATTTCCACCTTGCCAACCCGGCTCAGACGAAATTCCTACATCTTCCACTCAAGCGACTGTGCTGATTCCCAAATGATTGAGCATCCACATGCTTAGGAGGCGATAAACTGCATGCATTTTTCCAACCACCATTTTACACTGCTTAGAGAGCGTCGGAAAGCAGCTATGTCAGAAAGGCCCCTGTGCTCTCAGCCATGCCCTCCATTGCTCTCGAGGTGGAAGGTACAAGGCACTGGTTCTGGATCCACCCCTCAATGGGAGACAAAATACATCTTGGCCTGTCTCCAGCTCTTTAGGAAGTGGAGAAAAAACTCCCCTTCCACAGTGCTCTTACAGCGTCCTGGGAACATCTCATAAAAAGGAGGCTGAACGCCGTTTCTTTTCAGCACTTCACTCCCCAGTCTGGGACATCTGCATTCTGCACGTTTCCACCTTGCCAACCAGGCTCAGACGAAATGCCTACATCTTCCCCTTGAACAATGGGGATGAGGCCCATAGGATTGTGGTTCCACATGCTGAGGAGGAGAGAGACAATAGGGTTTTAAGTAACCACGAAGTGCAACGGTTGGGAGAGTGTTAGAAAGCACCAATGGCAGAAAGACCCCTTTACTCTCAGCCGTGCCCTCCATTGCTGTAGAGGTGGAAGGCACAAAGCACTGCCTCCATCCTTCAATGGGAGACAAGCCATAAACTGTCCTGCCTCCAGCTCTTTAGGAATCTGGGAAAGAACTCGCTTTCCAAAGTGCCGTTACAGCATACGAGGAAACTCTCATACAGAGGCAGCTCAAACGCCATTTCTTCCCAGTGCTTAACTGGCCGCTTTAGGACTTCCGCTTCTGCCACAGTTCCACCTTGCCAACCCGGCTCAGACGAAATGCCTACATCTTCCCCTTAAGCAACGGGGGCGAAGCCCACATGATTGTGCTGCCACATGCTTAGCAGGAGCAGACAATAGTCTTTTTACAAACCGCCATTGTGCACTGGGTCAGAGAGTGTCAGAATGCACCTATGTCAGAAAGGGCCCTTTGCTCTCAGCCGTGCCCTCCATTGCTCTAGAGGTGGAAGGCACAAAGCACTGCCTCCATCCTTCAATTGGAGAAAAGCCATAAACTGTCTTGCCTCCAGCTCTTTAGGAAGCTGACAAACAACTCGCTTTCCACAGTCATGTTACAGCAGACCGGGGAAATTCTCATACAAAGGCAGCTCAAATGGCATTTCTTCCCAGCCCTTAACTCGCAGCTTTAGGACTCCTGCTTCTGCCGCAATTCCACCTTGCCAACCCGGCTCAGACGAAATACCCACATCTTCCCCTGAAGCAACTGGGCTGAGTCCCAAATGATTGAGCGTCCACGTGCTTAGGAGGCGATAGACTGCACGCCTTTTTCCAACCACCATTGTGCACTGCTGGAGAGAGTGTCGGAAAGCAGTTATGTCAGAAAGACCCCTTTGCTCTCAGCCCTGCACTTCATTGCTCTAGGCGTGGAATGCACAAGGCACTGGCTCCCCCCCTCAAGGGGCGACAAGCCACAGACCATCTTCCATCCATCACTTTAGGAAGCTGAGCAAGAACTCGCTTTCAACAGTGCTCTTTCTGTGTCCTGTCAACATCTCATACAAAGGCAGCTGATATGCCATTTCTTTTCAGCGCTTAACTCGCAGATTTGGAACTTCTGCTCCTGCCACATTTCCACCTTGCCAACCCGGCTCAGACGAAATGTCTACATCTTCCCCTTCAGCAACGGGGACGAGGCCCAGATGACTGTGCTTCCGCATGCTTAGCAGGAGCAGACAATAGGCTTTTTACAAACCGCCATTGTGCACTGGGTCAGAGAGTGTCAGAATGCACCTATGTCAGAAAGGGCCCTTTGCTCTCAGCCGTGCCCTCCATTGCTCTAGAGGTGGAAGGCACAAAGCACTGCCTCCATCCTTCAATTGGAGACAAGCCAGCAACTGTCCTGCTTCAAGCTCTTTAGGAAGCTGGGAAAGCACTCGCATTCCACAGTGCTCTTGCAGCGTCCTGGGAACGTCTCATACAAAGGAAGGTGAACACCGTGTCTTTTCAGCCCTTAACTCACCAATCTGCAACATCTGCTTCTGCCACCTTTCCACCTTGCCAACCCGGCTCAGAGGATATGCCTACATCTTTCCCTCAAGCGACTGCGCTGATTCCCAAATGATTGAGCATCCACATGCTTAGGAGGCGATAAACTGCATGCCTTTTTCCAACCATTTGACACTGCTTAGAGAGCGTCGGAAAGCAGCTATGTCAGAAAGGCCCCTTTGCTCTCAGCCATGCCCTCCATTGCTCTCGAGGTGGAAGGCACAAGGCACTGGTTCTGGATCCCCCCCTCAATGGGAAACAAACCACATCTTGGCCTGCTTCCTGCTCTTTAGGAAGTGGAGAAGAAACTCCCTTTCCACAGTGCTCTTGCAGCGTCCTGGGACCATCTCATACAAAGGAGGCTGAACGCCGTTTCTTTTCAGCACTTCACTCCCCAGTCTGGGACATCTGCATCCTGCACGTTTCCACCTTGCCAACACGGCTCAGACGGAATGCCTACATCTTCCCCTTGAGCAAGGAGGATGAGGCCCATAGGATTGTGGTTCCACATGCTGAGGAGGACAGAGACAATAGGCTTTTAACTAACCACGAAGTGCAACGCATGGGAGAGTGTCAGAAAGCACCAATGGCAGAAAGACCCCTTTACTCTCAGCCGCGCCCTCCATTGCTGTAGAGTTGGAAGGCACAAAGCACTGCCTCCATCCTTCAATGGGAGACAACTCATAAACTGTCTTGCCTCCAGATCTTTAAGAAGCTGGGAAAGAACTCGCTATCCACAGCGCAGTTACAGCGTACGAGGAAACACTCATACAGAGGCAGCTCAAACGCCATTTCTACCCAGTGCTTAACTGTCCGCTTTATGACTTCCGCTTCTGCCACAGTTCCACCTTGCCAACCCAGCTCAGACGAAATGCCTACATCTTCCCCTTAAGCAACGGGGGCGAAGCCCACATGATTGTGCTGCCACATGCTTAGCAGGAGCAGACAATAGGCTTTTTACAAACCGCCATTGTGCACTGGGTCAGACAGTGTCAGAATGCACCTATGTCAGAAAGGGCCCTTTGCTCTCAGCCGTGCCCTCCATTGCTCTAGAGGTGGAAGGCACAAAGCACTGCCTCCATCCTTCAATGGGAGACAAGCCATAAACTGTCTTGCCTCCAGCTCTTTAGGAAGCTGACAAACAACTCGCTTTCCACAGTCCTGTTACAGCAGACCGGGGAAATTCTCATACAAAGGCAGCTCAAATGGCATTTCTTCCCAGCCCTTAACTCGCAGCTTTAGGACTCCTGCTTCTGTCGCAATTTCACCTTGCCAACCCGGCTCAGACCAAATGCCTACATCTTCCCCTGAAGCAACTGGGCTGAGTCCCAAATGAATGAGCGTCCACGTGCTTAGGAGGCGATAGACTGCACTCCACTTTCCAGCCACCATTGTGCACTGCTGGAGAGAGTGTCGGAAAGCAGCTATGTCAGGAAGACCCCTTTGCTCTCACCTGTGCCCTTCATTGCTCTAGACGTGGAATGCACAATGCACTGGCTCCACCCCTCAAGGGGCGACAAGCCACAGACCATCTTCCTTCCATCTCTTTAGGAAGCTGAGCAAGAACTCGCTTTCAACAGTGCTCTTTCTGTGTCCTGGCAACATCTCATACAAAGGCAGCTGATATGCCTTTTCTTTTCAGCGCTTAACTCACAGATTTGGAACTTCTGCTGATTCCCAAATGATTGAGCACCCACATGCTTAGGAGGCGATAAACTGCATGCCTTTTTCCAACCACCATTTGACACTGCTTAGAGAGCGTCGGAAAGCAGCTATGTCAGAAAGGCCCCTTTGCTCTCAGCCATGCCCTCCATTGCTCTCGAGGTGGAAGGCACAAGGCACTGGTTCTGGATCCACCCCTCAATGGGAGACAAACCACATCTTGGCCTGCTTCCAGCTCTTTAGGAATTGGAGAAAAATCTCCCTTTCCACAGTGCTCTCACAGCGTCCTGGGAACATCTCATACAAAGGAGGCTGAACGCCATTTCTTTTCAGCACTTCACTAGCCAGTCTGGGACATCTGCATCCTGCATGTTTCCACCTTGCCAACACGGCTCAGACGAAATGCCTACATCTTCACCTTGAGCAATGGGGATGAGGCCCATAGGATTGTGGTTCCACATGCTGAGGAGGAAGAGACAATAGGCTTTTAACTAACCACGAAGTGCAATGGTTGGGAGAGTGCCAGAAAGCACCAATGGCAGTAACACCCCTTTACTCTCAGCCACGCCCTCCATTGCTGTAGAGGTGGAAGGCACAAAGCACTGCCTCCATCCTTCAATGGGAGACAAGCCATAAACTGTCTTGCCTCCAGCTCTTTAGGAAGCTGAGAAAGAACTCGCTTTCCACAGTGCTGTTACAGCATACGAGGAAACTCTCATGCAGAGGCAGCTCAAACGCCATTTCTTCCCAGTGCTTATCTGGCCGCTTTAGGACTTCCGCTTCTGCCAAAGTTCCACCTTGCCAAGCCGGCTCAGACGAAATGCCTACATCTTCCCCTTCAGCACAGGCGGCGAAGCCCACATGATTGTGCTGCCACATGCTTAGCAGGAGCAGACAATAGGCTTTTTACAAACCGCCATTGTGCACTGGGTCAGAGAGTGTCAGAATGCACCTATGTCAGAAAGGGCCCTTTGCTCTCAGCCGTGCCCTCCATTGCTTTAGAGGTGGAAGGCACAAGGCACTGCCTCCATCCTTCAATTGGAGACAAGCCATAAACTGTCTTTCCTCCAGCTCTTTAGGAAGCTGACAAACAACTCGCTTTCCACAGTCCTGTTACAGCAGACCGGGGAACTTCTCATACAAAGGCAGCTCAAATGCCATTTCTTCCCAGCCCTTAACTCGCAGCTGTAGGACTCCTTCTTCTGCCGCAATTCCACCTTGCCAACCAAACTCAGACGAAATGCCTACATCTTCCCCTGAAGCAACTGGGCTGAGTCCCAAATGATTGAGCGTCCACGTGCTTAGGAGGCGATAGACTGCACGCCCTTTTCCAACCACTATTGTGCACTGCTGGAGAGAGTGTCGGAAAGCAGATATGTCAGAAAGACCCCTTTGCTCTCAGCCGTGCCCTTCATTGCTCTAGACGTGGAATGCACAATGCACTGGCTCCCCCCTCAAGGGGCGACAAGCCACAGACCATCTTCCTTCCATCTCTTTAGGAAGCTGAGCAAGAACTCGCTTTCAACAGTGCTCTTTCTGTGTCCTGGCAACATCTCATACAAAGGCAGCTGATATGCCATTTCTTTTCAGCGCTTAACTCGCAGATTTGGAACTTCTGCTCCTGCCACTTTTCCACCTGGCCAACCCGGCTCAGACGAAATGTCTACATCTTCCCCTTCAGCAACGGGGACGAGCCCCACATGACTGTGCTTCCGCATGCTTAGCAGGAGCAGACAATAGGCTTTTTACAAACCGCCATTGTGCACTGGGTCAGAGAGTGTCAGAATGCACCTATCTCAGAAAGGGCCCTTTGCTCTCAGCCGTGCCCTCCATTGCTCTAGAGGTGGAAGGCACAAAGCACTGCCTCCCTCCTTCAATTGGAGACAAGCCAGCAACTGGCCTGCTTCCAGCTCTTTAGGAAGCTGGGAAAGCACTCGCATTCCACAGTGCTCTTACAGCGTCCTGGGAACGTCTCATACAAAGGCAGCTGAACACCGTGTCTTTTCAGCCCTTAACTCACCAATCACCAACATCTGCTTCTGCCGCATTTCCACCTTGCCTACCCGGCTCAGAAGAAATGCCTACATCTTCCCCTGAAGCGACTGTGCTGATTCCCAAATGATTGAGCATCCACATGCTTAGGAGGCGATAAACTGCATGCCTTTTTCCAACCACCATTTTACACTGCTTAGAGAGCGTCGGAAAGCAGCTATGTCAGAAAGGCCCCTTTGCTCTCAACCAGGCCCTCCATTGCTCTCGAGGTGGAAGGCACAAGACACTGGTTCTGGATCCACCCCTCAATGGGAGACAAACCACATCTTGTCCTGCTTCCAGCTCTTTAGGAATTGGAGAAAAATCTCCCTTTCCACAGTGCTCTTACAGCGTCCTGGGAACATGTCATACAAAGGAGGCTGAACGCCGTTTCTTTTCAGCACTTCACTCGCCAGCCTGGGACATCTGCATCCTGCACGTTTCCACCTTGCCAACCCGGCTCAGACGAAATGCCTACATCTTCCCCTTGAGCAATGGGGATGAGGCCCATAGGATTGTGGTTCCACATGCTGAGGAGGAGAGAGGCAATAGGCTTTTAACTAACCATGAAGTGCAACGGTTGGGAGAGTGTCAGAAGGCACCAATGGCAGAAACACCCCTTTACTCTCCGCCGCGCCCTCCATTGCTGTAGAGGTGGAAGGCACAAAGCACTGCCTCCATCCTTCAATGTGAGACAAGCCATAAACTGTCTTGCCTCCAGCTCTTTAGGAAGCTGGGAAAGAACTCGCTATACACAGTGCTGTTACAGCATACGAGGAAACTCTCATACAGAGGCAGCTCAAACGCCATTTCTTCCCAGTGCTTAACTGGCCGCTTTAGGACTTCCGCTTCTGCCACAGTTCCACCTTGCCAACCCGGCTCAGACGAAATGCCTACATCTTCCCCTTCAGCACAGACGGCGAAGCCCACATGATTGTGCTGCCACATGCTTAACAGGAGCAAACAATAGGCTTTTTACAAACCGCCATTGTGCACTGGGTCAGAGAGTGTCAGAATGCACCTATGTCAGAAAGGGCCCTTTGCTCTCAGCCGTGCCCTCCATTGCTCTAGAGGTGGAAGGCACAAAGCACTGCCTCCATCCTTCAATTGGAGACAAGCCAGCAACTGTCTTGCCTCCAGCTCTTTAGGAAGCTGACAAACAACTCGCTTTCCACAGACCTCTTACAGCAGACCGGGGAACTTCTCATAATAAGGCAGCTCAAATGGCATTTCTTCCCAGTCCTTAAATCGCAGCTTTAGGACTCCTGCTTCTGCCGCAATTCCACCTTGCCAACCCGGCTCAGACGAAATGCCTACATCTTCCCCTGAAGCAACTGGGCTGAGTCCCAAATGATTGAGCGTCCACGTGCTTAGGAGGCGATAGAATGCACGCCATTTTCCAACCACCATTGTGCACTGCTGGAGAGAGTGTCGGAAAGCAGCTATGTCAGAAAGACCCCTTTGCTCTCAGCCGTGCCCTTCATTGCTCTAGACGTGGAATGCACAAGGCACTGGCTCACCCCCTAAGGGGCGACAATCCACAGACCAACTTCCTTCTATCTCTTTAGGAAGCCGAGCAAGAACTCGCTTTCAACAGTGCTCTTTCTGTGTCCTGGCAACATCTCATACAAGGGCAGCTGATATGCCATTTCTTTTCAGCGCTTAACTCGCAGATTTGGAACTTCTGCTCCTGCCACATTTCCAGGTTGCCAACCCGGCTCAGACGAAATGTCTACATCTTCCCCTTCAGCAACGGGGACGAGGCCCAGATGACTGTGCTTCCGCATGCTTAGCAGGAGCAGACAATAGGCTTTTTACAAACCGCCATTGTGCACTGGGTCAGAGAGTGTCAGAATGCACCTATGTCAGAAAGGGCCCTTTGCTCTCAGCCGTGCCCTCCATTGCTCTAGAGGTGGAAGGCACTAAGCACTGCCTCCATCCTTCAATTGGAGACAAGCCAGCAACTGGCCTGCTTCCAGCTCTTTAGGAAGCTGGGAAAGCACTCGCATTCCACAGTGCTCTTACAGCGTCCTGGGAACGTCTCATACAAAGGCAGCTGAACACCGTGTCTTTTCAGCCCTTAACTCACCAACCTGCAACATCTGCTTCTGCTGCATTTCCACCTTGCCAACCCGGCTCAGACGAAATGCCTACATCTTCCCCTGAAGCGACTGTGCTGATTCCCAAATGATTGAGCATCCACGTGCTTAAGAGGCGATAAACTGCATGCCTTTTTCCAACCACCATTTTACACTGCTTAGAAAGCGTCGGAAAGCAGCTATGTCAGAAAGGCGCCTTTGCTCTCAGCCATGCCCTCCATTGCTCTCGAGGTGGAAGGCACCAGGCACTGGTTCTGGATCCACCTCTCAATGGTAGTCAAACCACATCTTGGCCTGCTTCCAGCTCTTTGGGAATTGGAGAAAAATCTCCCTTTCCACAGTGCTCTTACAGCGTCCTGGGAACATCTCATACAAAGGAGGCTGAACGCCGTTTCTCTTCAGCACTTCACTCGCCAGTCTGGGACATCTGCATCCTGCACGTTTCCACCTTGCCAACCCGGCTCAGACGAAATGCCTACATCTTCCCCTGAGCAATGGGGATGAGGCCCATAGGATTCTGGTTACACATGCTGAGGAGGAGAGAGACAATAGGCTTTTAACTAACCACGAAGTGCAACGGTTGGGAGAGTGTCAGAAAGCACCAATGGCAGAAAGGCCCCTTTACTATCAGCCGCGCCCTCCATTGCTGTAGAGGTGGAAGGCACAAAGCACTGCCTCCATAATTCAATGGGAGACAAGCCATAAACTGTCTTGCCTCCAGCTCTTTAGGAAGCTGGGAAAGAAGTCGCTTTCCACAGTGCTGTTACAGCATACGAGGAAACTCTCATACAGAGGCAGCTCAAACGCCATTTCTTCCCAGTGCTTCACTGGCCTCTTTAGGACTTCCGCTTCTGCCACAGTTCCACCTTGCCAACCCGGCTCAGACGAAATGCCTACATCTTCCCCTTAAGCAACGGCGGTGAAGCCCACATGATTGTGCTGCCACATGCTTTCCCGGAGTAGACAATAGGCTTTTTACAAACCGCCATTGTGCACTGGGTCAAAGAGTGTCAGAATGCACCTATGTCAGAAGGGGTCCTTTGCTCGCAGCCATGCCCTCCATTGCTCTAGAGGGGGGAGTCACAAAGCACTGCCTCCATCCTCCAATTGGAGACAAGCCATAAACTGTCTTGCCTCCAGCTCTTTAGGAAGCTGACAAACAACTCGCTTTCCACAGTCATGTTACAGCAGACCGGGGAACGTCTCATACAAAGGCAGCTCAAATGGCATTTCTTCCCAGCCCTTAACTCGCAGCTTTAGGACTCCTGCTTCTGCCGCAATTCCACCTTGCCAACCCGGCTCAGACGAAATGCCTACATCTTCCCCTGAAGCAACTGGGCTGAGTGCCAAATGATTGAGCGTCCACGTGCTTAGGAGGCGATAGACTGCACGCCTTTTTCCAACCACCATTGTGCACTGCTGGAGAGAGTGTCGGAAAGCAGCTATGTCAGAAAGACCCCTTTGCTCTCAGCCGTGCCCTTCATTGCGCTAGACGTGGAATGCACAATGCACTGGCTCACCCCCTCAAGGGGCGACAAGCCACAGACCATCTTCCTTCCATCTCTTTAGGAAGCTGAGCAAGAACTCGCTTTCAACAGTGCTCTTTATGTGTCCTGGCAACATCTCATACAAAGGCAGCTGATATGCCATTTCTTTTCAGCGCTTAACTCGCAGATTTGGAACTTCTGCTCCTGCCACATTTCCACCTTGTCAACCCGGCTCAGACGAAATGTCTACATCTTCCCCTTCAGCAACGGGGACGAGGCCCAGATGACTGTGCTTCCACATGCTTAGCAGGAGCAGACAATAGGCTTTTTACAAACCGCCATTGTGCACTGGGTCAGAGAGTGTCAGAATGCACCTATATCAGAAAGGGCCCTTTGCTCTCAGCCGTGCCCTCCATTGCTCTAGAGGTGGAAGGCACAAAGCACTGCCTCCATCCTTCAATTGGAGACAAGCCAGCAACTGTCCTGCTTCAAGCTCTTTAGGAAGCTGGGAAAGCACTCGCATTCCACAGTGCTCTGTCAGCGTCCTGGGAACGTCTCATACAAAGGCAGCTGAACACCGTGTCTTTTCAACCCTTAACTCACCAATCTGCAAAATCTGCTTCTGCCGCATTTCCACCTTGCCAACCCGGCTCAGACGAAATGCCTACATCTTCCCCTGAAGCGACTGTGCTGATTCCCAAATGATTGAGCATCCACATGCTTAGGAGGCGATAAACTGCATGCCTTTTTCCAACCACCATTTTACACTGCTTAGAGAGCGTCGGAAAGCAGCTATGTCAGAAAGGCCCCTTTGCTCTCAGCCATGCCCTCCAGTGCTCTCGAGGTGGCAGGCGCAACTCACTCGTTCTGGATCCACCCCTCAATGGGAGACAAACCACATCTTGTCCTGCTTCCAGCTCTTTAGGAAGTGGAGAACAAACTCCCTTTCCACAGTGCTCTTACAGCGTCCTGGGAACATCTCATAAAAAGGAGGCTGAACGCCGTTTCTTTTCAGCACTTCACTCGCCAGTCTGGGACATCTGCATCCTGCACGTTTCCACCTTGCCAACCCGTATCAGACGAAATGCCTACGTCTTCCCCTTGAGCAATGGGGATGAGGCCCATAGGATTCTGGTTCCACATGCTGAGGAGGAGAGAGACAATAGGCTTTTAACTAACCACGAAGTGGAATGGTTGGGAGAGTGTCAGAAAGCACCAATGGCAGAAAGGCCCCTTTACTATCAGCCGCGCCATCCATTGCTGTAGAGTTGGAAGGCACAAAGCACTGCCTCCATAATTCAATGGGAGACAAGCCATAAACTGTCTTGACTCCAGCTCATTAGGAAGCTGGGAAAGAACTCGCTTTCCACAGTGCTGTTACAACATACGAGGAAACTCTCATACAGAGGCAGCTCAAACGCCATTTCTTCCCAGTGCTTAACTGGCCTCTTTAGGACTTCCGCTTCTGCCACAGTTCCACCTTGCCAACCCGGCTCAGACGAAATGCCTACATCTTCCCCTTAAGCAACGGGGGTGAAGCCCACATGATTGTGCTTCCACATGCTTTCCAGGAGTAGACAATAGGCTTCTTACAAACCGCCATTGTGCACTGGGTCAAAGAGTGTCAGAATGCACCTATGTCAGAAGGGGTCCTTTGCTCTCAGCCATGCCCTCCATTGCTCTAGAGGTGGAAGGCACAAAGCACTGCCTCCATCCTCCAATTGGAGACAAGCCATAAACTGTCTTGCCTCCAGCTCTTTAGGAAGCTGACAAACAACTCGCTTTCCACAGTCCTGTTACAGCAGACCGGTTAAATTCTCATACAAAGGCTGCTCAAATGGCATTTCTTCCCAGCCATTAACTCGCAGCTTTAGGACTCCTGCTTCTGCCGCAATTCCACCTTGCCAACCCGGCTCAGACGAAATGCCTACATCTTCCCCTGAAGCAACAAGGCTGAGTCCCAAATGATTGAGCGTCCACGTGCTTATGAGGCGATAGACTGCACGCCTTTTTCCAACCACCATTGTGCACTGCTGGAGAGAGTGTCGGAAAGCAATTATGTCAGAAAGACCCCTTTGCTCTCAGCCCTGCCCTTCATTGCTCTAGGCGTGGAATGCACAAGGCACTGGCTCCCCCCCTCAGGGGGCGACAAGCCACAGACCATCTTCCTTCCATCTCTTTAGGAAGCTGAGCAAGAACTCGCTTTCAACAGTGCTCTTTCTGTGTCCTGGCAAAATCTCATACAAAGGCAGCTGATATGCCATTTCTTTTCAGCGCTTAACTCGCAGATTTGGAACTTCTGCTCCTGCCACATTTCCAGCTTGCCAACCCGGCTCAGACGAAATGTCTACATCTTCCCCTTCAGCAACGGGGACGAGGCCCAGATGACTTTTCTTCCGCATGCTTAGCAGGAGCAGACAATCGGTATTTACAAACCGCCATTGTGCACTGGGTCAGAGAGTGTCAGAATGCACCTATGTCAGAAAGGGCCCTTTGCTCTCAGCCGTGCCCTCCATTGCTCTAGATGTGGAAGGCACAAAGCACTGCCTCCATCCTTCAATTGGAGACAAGCCAGCAACTGTCCTGCTTCCAGCTCTTTAGGAAGCTGGGAAAGCACTCGCATTCCACTGTGCTCTTACAGCCTCCTGGGAACGTCTCCTACAAAGGCAGCTGAACACCGTGTCTTTTCAGCCCTTAACTCACCAATCTGAAACATCTGCTTCTGCCGCATTTCCACCTTGCCAACCCGGCTCAGACGAAATGCCTACATCTTCCCCTGAAGCGACTGTGCTGATTCCCAAATGATTGAGCATCAACATGCTTAGGAGGTGATAAACTGCATGCCTTTTTCCAACCACCATTTTACACTGCTTAGAGAGCGTCGGAAAGCAGCTATGTCAGAAAGGCCCCTTTGCTCTCAGCCATGCCCTCCATTGCTCTCGAGGTGGAAGGCACAAGGCACTGGTTCTGGATCCACCCCTCAATGGGAGACAAACCACATCTTGGCCTGCTTCCAGCTCTTTTTGAAGTGGAGACGAAACTCCCTTTCCACAGTGCTCTTACAGCGTCCTGGGAACATCTCATACAAAGGAGGCTGAACGCCGTTTCTTTTCAGCACTTCACTCGCCAGTCTGGGACATCTGCATCCTGCACGTTTCCACCTTGCCAACCCGGCTCAGACGAAATGCCTACATCTTCCCCTTGAGCAATGGGGATGAGGCCCATAGGATTGTGGTTCCACATGCTGAGGAGGAGAGAGACAATAGGCTTTTAACTAACCACGAAGTGCAACGGTTGGGAGAGTGTCAGAAAGCACCAATGACAGAAAGACCCCTTTGCTCTCAGCCGCACCCTCCATTGCTGTAGAGGTGGAAGGCACAAAGCACTGCCTCCATCCTTCAATGGGAGACAAGCCATAAACTGTCTTGCCTCCAGCTCTTTATGAAGCTGGGAAACAACTCGCTTTCCGCAGTGCTGTTACAGCATACGAGGAAACTCTCATACACAGGCAGCTCAAACGCCATTTCTTCCCAGGGCTTAACTGGCCTCTTTAGGACTTCCGCTTCTGCCAAATTTCCACCTTGCAAACGCGGCTCAGACGAAATGTCTACATCTTCCCCTTAAGCAACGGGGGCGAAGCCCACATGATTGTGCTGCCACATGCTTCGCAGGACAGACAATAGGCTTTTTACAAACCGCCATTGTGCACTGTGTCAGAGAGTGTCAAAATGCACCTGTGTCAGAAAGGGCCCTTGCTCTCAGCCGTGCCCTCCATTGCTCTAGAGGTGGAAGGCACAAAGCGCTGCCTCCATCCTTCAATTGGAGACAAGCCATAAACTGTCTTGCCTCCAGCTGTTTTTGAAGCTGACAAACAACTCTCTTTCCACAGTCCTGTTACAGCAGACCGGGGAAGTTCTCATACAATGGCAGCTCAAATGGCATTTCTTCCCAGCCCTTAACTCGCGGCTTTAGTACTCCTGATTCTGCCGCAATTCCACCTTGCCAACCCGGCTCAGACGAAATGCCTACATCTTCCCCTGAAGCAACTGGGCTGAGTCCCAAATGATTGAGCGTCCATGTGCTTAGGAGGCGATAGACTGCACGCCTTTTTCCAACCACCATTGTGCACTGCTGGAGAGAGTGTCGGAAAGCAGCTATGTCAGAAAGACCCCTTTGCTCTCAGCCGTGACCTTCATTGCTCTAGACGTGGAATGCACAATGCACTGGCTCCCCACTTGAGGGGCGACAAGCCACAGACCATCTTCCTTCCAACTCTTTAGGATGCTGAGCAAGAACTCGCTTTCAACAGTGCTCTTTCTTTGTCCTGGCAACATCTCATACAAAGGCAGCTGATATGCCATTTCTTTTCAGCGCTTAACTCGCAGATTTGGAACTTCTGCTCCTGCCACATTTCCAGGTTGCCAACCCGGCTCAGACGAAATGTCTACATCTTCCCCTTCAGCAACGGGGACGAGGCCCAGATGACTGTGCTTCCGCATGCTTAGCAGGAGCAGACAATAGGCTTTTTACAAACCGCCATTGTGCACTGGGTCAGAGAGTGTCAGAATGCACCTATGTCAGAAAGGCCCCTTTGCTCTCAGCCATGCCCTCCATTGCTCTCGAGAGGGAGGCACAAGGCACTGGTTCTGGATCCACCCCTCAATGGGAGACAAACCACATCTTTGCCTGCTTCCAGCTCTTTAGGAAGTGGAGAAAAAACTCCCTTTCCACAGTGCTCTTACAGCGTCCTGGGAACATCTCATACAAAGGAGGCTGAACGCCGTTTCTTTTCAGCACTTCACTCGCCAGTCTGGGACATCTGCATCCTGCACGTTTCCACCTTGCCAACCCGTATCAGACGAAATGCCTACGTCTTCCCCTTGAGCAATGGGGATGAGGCCCATAGGATTGTGGTTCCACATGCTGAGGAGGAGAGAGACAATAGGCTTTTAACTAACCACGAAGTGCAACGGTTGGGAGAGTGTCAGAAAGCACCAATGGCAGAAAGGCCCCTTTACTATCAGCCGTGCCCTCCATTGCTGTAGAGGCGGAAGGCACAAAGCACTGCCTCCATAATTCAATGGGAGACAAGCCATAAACTGTCTTGCCTCCAGCTCTTTAGGAAGCTGGGAAAGAACTCGGTTTCCACAGTGCTTTTACAGCATACGAGGAAACTCTCATACAGAGGCAGCTCAAACGCCATTTCTTCCCAGTGCTTAACTGGCCTCTTTAGGACTTCTGCTTCTGCCACAGTTCCACCTTGCCAACCCGGCTCAGACGAAATGCCTACATCTTCCCCTTAAGCAACGGGGGTGAAGTCCACATGATTGTGCTTCCACATGCTTTCCAGGAGTAGAAAATAGGCTTTTTACAAACCGCCATTGTGCACTGGGTCAAAGAGTGTCAGAATGCACCTATGTCAGAAGGGGTCCTTTGCTCTCAGCCATGCCCTCCATTGCTCTAGAGGTGGAAGGCACAAAGCACTGCCTCCATCCTCCAATTGGAGACAAGCCATAAACTGTCTTGCCTCCAGCTCTTTAGGAAGCTGACAAACAACTCGCTTTCCACAGTCCTGTTACAGCAGACCGTTGAACTTCTCATATAAAGGCAGCTCAAATGGCATTTCTTCCCAGCCCTTAACTCGCAGCTTAGGACTCCTGCTTCTGCCGCAATTCCACCTTGCCAACCCGGCTCAGACGAAATGCCTACATCTTCCCCTGAAGCAACTGGGCTGAGTCCCAAATGATTGAGCGTCCATGTGCTTAGGAGGCGATAGACTGCACGCCTTTTTCCAACCACCATTTTGCACTGCTTTAGAGAGTGTCGGAAAGCAGCTATTTCAGAAAGACCCCTTGGTCTCAGCCGTGCCCTTCATTGCTCTAGACGTGGAATGCACAATGCACTGGCACCCCCCCTCAAGGGGCGACAAGCCACAGACCATCTTCCTTCCATCTCTTTAGGAAGCTGAGCAAGAACTCGCTTTCAACAGTGCTCTTTCTGTGTCCTGGCAACATCTCATACACAGGCAGCTGATATGCCATTTCTTTTCAGCGCTTAACTCGCAGATTTGGAACTTCTGCTCCTGCCACATTTCCACCTTGCCAACACGGCTCAGACGAAATGTCTACATCTTCCCCTTCAGCAACGGGGACGAGGCCCAGATGACTGTGCTTCCGCATGCTTAGCAGGAGCAGACAATAGGCTTTTTACAAACCGCCATTGTGCACTGGGTCAGAGAGTGTCAGAACGCACCTATGTCAGAAAGGGCCCTTTGCTCTCAGCCGTGCCCTCCATTGCTCTAGAGGTGGAAGGCACAAAGCACTGCCTCCATCCTTCAATTGGAGACAAGCCAGCAACTGTCCTGCTTCCAGCTCTTTAGGAAGCTGGGAAAGCACTCGCATTCCACAGTGCTCTTACAGCGTCCTGGGAACGTCTCATACAAAGGCAGCTGAACACCGTGTCTTTTACAGCCGTTCACTCACCAATCTGCAACATCTGCTTCTGCCGCATTTCCACCTTGCCAACCCGGCTCAGATGAAATGCCTACATCTTCCCCTGAAGCGACTGTGCTGATTCCCAAATGATTGAGCATCCACATGCTTAGGAGGCGATAAACTGCATGCCTTTTTCCAACCACCATTTTACACTGCTTAGAGAGCGTCGGAAAGCAGCTATGTCAGAAAGGCCCCTTTGCTCTCAGCCATGCCCTCCATTGCTCTCGAGGTGGAAGGCACAAGGCACTGGTTCTGGATCCACCCCTCAATGGGAGACAAACCACATCTTGGCCTGCTTCCAGCTCTTTTGGAAGTGGAGACGAAACTCCCTTTCCACAGTGCTCTTACAGCGTCCTGGGAACATCTCATACAAAGGAGGCTGAACGCCGTTTCTTTTCAGCACTTCACTCGCCAGTCTGGGACATCTGCATCCTGCACGTTTCCACCTTGCCAACCCGTATCAGACGAAATGCCTACGTCTTCCCCTTGAGCAATGGGGATGAGGCCCATAGGATTGTGGTTCCACATGCTGAGGAGGAGAGAGACAATAGGCTTTTAACTAACCACGAAGTGCAACGGTTGGGAGAGTGTCAGAAAGCACCAATGGCAGAAAGGCCCCTTTACTATCAGCCGCGCCCTCCATTGCTGTAGAGGCGGAAGGCACAAAGCACTGCCTCCATAATTCAATGGGAGACAAGCCATAAACTGTCTTGCCTCCAGCTCTTTAGGAAGCTGGGAAAGAACTCGCTTTCCACAGTGCTGTTACAGCATACGAGGAAACTCTCATACAGAGGCAGCTCAAACGCCATTTCTTCCCAGTGCTTAACTGGCCTCTTTAGGACTTCCGCTTCTGCCACAGTTCCACCTTGCCAACCCGGCTCAGACGAAATGCCTACATCTTCCCCTTAAGCAACGGGGGTGAATCCCACATGATTGTGCTTCCACATGCTTTCCAGGAGTAGACAACAGGCTTTTTACAAACCGCCATTGTGCACTGGGTCAAAGAGTGTCAGAATGCACCTATGTCAGAAGGGGTCCTTTGCTCTCAGCCATGCCCTCCATTGCTCTAGAGGTGGAAGGCACAAAGCACTGCCTCCATCCTCCAATTGGAGACAAGCCATAAACTGTCTTGCCTCCAGCTCTTTAGGAAGCTGACAAACAACTCGCTTTCCACAGTCCTGTTACAGCAGACCGGTTAAATTCTCAAACAAAGGCTGCTCAAATGGCATTTCTTCCCAGCCATTAACTCGCAGCTTAGGACTCCTGCTTCTGCCGCAATTCCACCTTGCCAACCCGGCTCAGACGAAATGCCTACATCTTCCCCTGAAGCAACTGGGCTGAGTCCCAAATGATTGAGCTTCCACGTGCTTAGGAGGCGATAGACTGCACGCCTTTTTCCAACCACCATTGTGCACTGCTGGAGAGAGTGTCGGAAAGCAGTTATGTCAGAAAGACCCCTTTGCTCTCAGCCCTGCCCTTCATTGCTCTAGGCGTGGAATGCACAAGGCACTGGCTCCCCCCCTCAGGGGGCGACAAGCCACAGACCATCTTCCATCCATCTCTTTAGGAAGCTGAGCAAGAACTCGCTTTCAACAGTGCTCTTTCTGTGTCCTGGCAACATCTCATACAAAGGCAGCTGATATGCCATTTCTTTTCAGCGCTTAACTCGCAGATTTGGAACTTCTGCTCCTGCCACATTTCCACCTTGTCAACCCGGCTCAGACGAAATGTCTACATCTTCCCCTTCAGCAACGGGGACGAGGCCCAGATGACTGTGCTTCTGCATGCTGAGCAGGAGCAGACAACAGGCCTTTGACAAACCGCCCTTGTGCACTGCGTCAGAGAGTGTGAGAATGCACCTATGTCAGAAAGGGCCCTTTGCTCTCAGCCGTGCCCTCCATTGCTCTAGCGGTGGAAGGCACAAAGCACTGCCTACATCCTTCAATTGGAGACAAGCCAGCAACTGGCCTGCTTCCAGCTCTTGGGGAAGCTGGGAAAGCACTCGCATTCCACAGTGCTCTTACAGTGCCCTGGGAACGTCTCATACAAAGGCAGCTGAACACCGTGTCTTTTCATCCCTTAACTCACCAATCTGCAACATCTGCTTCTGCCGCATTTCCACCTTGCCAACCCGGCTCAGACGAAATGCCTACATCTTCCCCTTGAGCAATGGGGATGGGGCCCATAGGATTGGGGTTCCACATGCTGAGGAGGAGAGAGACAATAGGCTTTTAACTAACCACGAAGTGCAATGGTTGGGAGAGTGTCAGAAAGCACCAAGGGCAGAAAAACCGCTTTACTCTCAGCCGCGCCCTAAATTGCTATAGAGGTGGAAGGGACAAAGCACTGCCTCCATCCTTCAATGGGAGACAAGCCATAAACAGTCTTGCCTCCAGCTCTTTAGGAAGCTGACAAACAACTCGCTTTCCACAGTCCTGTTACAGCAGACCGTTGAACTTCTCATACAAAGGCAGCTCAAATGGCATTTCTTCCCAGCCCTTAACTCGCAGCTTAGGACTCCTGCTTCTGCCGCAATTCCACCTTGCCAACCCGGCTCAGACGAAATGCCTACATCTTCCCCTGAAGCAACTGGGCTGAGTCCCAAATGATTGAGCGTCCATGTGCTTAGGAGGCGATAGACTGCACGCCTTTTTCCAACCACCATTTTGCACTGCTTTAGAGAGTGTCGGAAAGCAGCTATTTCAGAAAGACCCCTTGGTCTCAGCCGTGCCCTTCATTGCTCTAGACGTGGAATGCACAATGCACTGGCACCCCCCCTCAAGGGGCGACAAGCCACAGACCATCTTCCTTCCATCTCTTTAGGAAGCTGAGCAAGAACTCGCTTTCAACAGTGCTCTTTCTGTGTCCTGGCAACATCTCATACACAGGCAGCTGATATGCCATTTCTTTTCAGCGCTTAACTCGCAGATTTGGAACTTCTGCTCCTGCCACATTTCCACCTTGCCAACACGGCTCAGACGAAATGTCTACATCTTCCCCTTCAGCAACGGGGACGAGGCCCAGATGACTGTGCTTCCGCATGCTTAGCAGGAGCAGACAATAGGCTTTTTACAAACCGCCATTGTGCACTGGGTCAGAGAGTGTCAGAACGCACCTATGTCAGAAAGGGCCCTTTGCTCTCAGCCGTGCCCTCCATTGCTCTAGAGGTGGAAGGCACAAAGCACTGCCTCCATCCTTCAATTGGAGACAAGCCAGCAACTGTCCTGCTTCCAGCTCTTTAGGAAGCTGGGAAAGCACTCGCATTCCACAGTGCTCTTACAGCGTCCTGGGAACGTCTCATACAAAGGCAGCTGAACACCGTGTCTTTTACAGCCGTTCACTCACCAATCTGCAACATCTGCTTCTGCCGCATTTCCACCTTGCCAACCCGGCTCAGATGAAATGCCTACATCTTCCCCTGAAGCGACTGTGCTGATTCCCAAATGATTGAGCATCCACATGCTTAGGAGGCGATAAACTGCATGCCTTTTTCCAACCACCATTTTACACTGCTTAGAGAGCGTCGGAAAGCAGCTATGTCAGAAAGGCCCCTTTGCTCTCAGCCATGCCCTCCATTGCTCTCGAGGTGGAAGGCACAAGGCACTGGTTCTGGATCCACCCCTCAATGGGAGACAAACCACATCTTGGCCTGCTTCCAGCTCTTTTGGAAGTGGAGACGAAACTCCCTTTCCACAGTGCTCTTACAGCGTCCTGGGAACATCTCATACAAAGGAGGCTGAACGCCGTTTCTTTTCAGCACTTCACTCGCCAGTCTGGGACATCTGCATCCTGCACGTTTCCACCTTGCCAACCCGTATCAGACGAAATGCCTACGTCTTCCCCTTGAGCAATGGGGATGAGGCCCATAGGATTCTGGTTCCACATGCTGAGGAGGAGAGAGACAATAGGCTTTTAACTAACCACGAAGTGCAACGGTTGGGAGAGTGTCAGAAAGCACCAATGGCAGAAAGGCCCCTTTACTATCAGCCGCGCCCTCCATTGCTGTAGAGGCGGAAGGCACAAAGCACTGCCTCCATAATTCAATGGGAGACAAGCCATAAACTGTCTTGCCTCCAGCTCTTTAGGAAGCTGGGAAAGAACTCGCTTTCCACAGTGCTGTTACAGCATACGAGGAAACTCTCATACAGAGGCAGCTCAAACGCCATTTCTTCCCAGTGCTTAACTGGCCTCTTTAGGACTTCCGCTTCTGCCACAGTTCCACCTTGCCAACCCGGCTCAGACGAAATGCCTACATCTTCCCCTTAAGCAACGGGGGTGAATCCCACATGATTGTGCTTCCACATGCTTTCCAGGAGTAGACAACAGGCTTTTTACAAGCCGCCATTGTGCACTGGGTCAAAGAGTGTCAGAATGCACCTATGTCAGAAGGGGTCCTTTGCTCTCAGCCATGCCCTCCATTGCTCTAGAGGTGGAAGGCACAAAGCACTGCCTCCATCCTCCAATTGGAGACAAGCCATAAACTGTCTTGCCTCCAGCTCTTTAGGAAGCTGACAAACAACTCGCTTTCCACAGTCCTGTTACAGCAGACCGGTTAAATTCTCAAACAAAGGCTGCTCAAATGGCATTTCTTCCCAGCCATTAACTCGCAGCTTAGGACTCCTGCTTCTGCCGCAATTCCACCTTGCCAACCCGGCTCAGACGAAATGCCTACATCTTCCCCTGAAGCAACTGGGCTGAGTCCCAAATGATTGAGCTTCCACGTGCTTAGGAGGCGATAGACTGCACGCCTTTTTCCAACCACCATTGTGCACTGCTGGAGAGAGTGTCGGAAAGCAGTTATGTCAGAAAGACCCCTTTGCTCTCAGCCCTGCCCTTCATTGCTCTAGGCGTGGAATGCACAAGGCACTGGCTCCCCCCCTCAGGGGGCGACAAGCCACAGACCATCTTCCATCCATCTCTTTAGGAAGCTGAGCAAGAACTCGCTTTCAACAGTGCTCTTTCTGTGTCCTGGCAACATCTCATACAAAGGCAGCTGATATGCCATTTCTTTTCAGCGCTTAACTCGCAGATTTGGAACTTCTGCTCCTGCCACATTTCCACCTTGTCAACCCGGCTCAGACGAAATGTCTACATCTTCCCCTTCAGCAACGGGGACGAGGCCCAGATGACTGTGCTTCTGCATGCTGAGCAGGAGCAGACAACAGGCCTTTGACAAACCGCCCTTGTGCACTGCGTCAGAGAGTGTGAGAATGCACCTATGTCAGAAAGGGCCCTTTGCTCTCAGCCGTGCCCTCCATTGCTCTAGCGGTGGAAGGCACAAAGCACTGCCTACATCCTTCAATTGGAGACAAGCCAGCAACTGGCCTGCTTCCAGCTCTTGGGGAAGCTGGGAAAGCACTCGCATTCCACAGTGCTCTTACAGTGCCCTGGGAACGTCTCATACAAAGGCAGCTGAACACCGTGTCTTTTCATCCCTTAACTCACCAATCTGCAACATCTGCTTCTGCCGCATTTCCACCTTGCCAACCCGGCTCAGACGAAATGCCTACATCTTCCCCTTGAGCAATGGGGATGAGGCCCATAGGATTGGGGTTCCACATGCTGAGGAGGAGAGAGACAATAGGCTTTTAACTAACCACGAAGTGCAATGGTTGGGAGAGTGTCAGAAAGCACCAAGGGCAGAAAAACCGCTTTACTCTCAGCCGCGCCCTAAATTGCTATAGAGGTGGAAGGGACAAAGCACTGCCTCCATCCTTCAATGGGAGACAAGCCATAAACAGTCTTGCCTCCAGCTCTTTAGGAAGCTGACAAACAACTCGCTTTCCACAGTCCTGTTACAGCAGACCGTTGAACTTCTCATACAAAGGCAGCTCAAATGGCATTTCTTCCCAGCCCTTAACTCGCAGCTTAGGACTCCTGCTTCTGCCGCAATTCCACCTTGCCAACCCGGCTCAGACGAAATGCCTACATCTTCCCCTGAAGCAACTGGGCTGAGTCCCAAATGATTGAGCGTCCATGTGCTTAGGAGGCGATAGACTGCACGCCTTTTTCCAACCACCATTTTGCACTGCTTTAGAGAGTGTCGGAAAGCAGCTATTTCAGAAAGACCCCTTGGTCTCAGCCGTGCCCTTCATTGCTCTAGACGTGGAATGCACAATGCACTGGCACCCCCCCTCAAGGGGCGACAAGCCACAGACCATCTTCCTTCCATCTCTTTAGGAAGCTGAGCAAGAACTCGCTTTCAACAGTGCTCTTTCTGTGTCCTGGCAACATCTCATACACAGGCAGCTGATATGCCATTTCTTTTCAGCGCTTAACTCGCAGATTTGGAACTTCTGCTCCTGCCACATTTCCACCTTGCCAACACGGCTCAGACGAAATGTCTACATCTTCCCCTTCAGCAACGGGGACGAGGCCCAGATGACTGTGCTTCCGCATGCTTAGCAGGAGCAGACAATAGGCTTTTTACAAACCGCCATTGTGCACTGGGTCAGAGAGTGTCAGAACGCACCTATGTCAGAAAGGGCCCTTTGCTCTCAGCCGTGCCCTCCATTGCTCTAGAGGTGGAAGGCACAAAGCACTGCCTCCATCCTTCAATTGGAGACAAGCCAGCAACTGTCCTGCTTCCAGCTCTTTAGGAAGCTGGGAAAGCACTCGCATTCCACAGTGCTCTTACAGCGTCCTGGGAACGTCTCATACAAAGGCAGCTGAACACCGTGTCTTTTACAGCCGTTCACTCACCAATCTGCAACATCTGCTTCTGCCGCATTTCCACCTTGCCAACCCGGCTCAGATGAAATGCCTACATCTTCCCCTGAAGCGACTGTGCTGATTCCCAAATGATTGAGCATCCACATGCTTAGGAGGCGATAAACTGCATGCCTTTTTCCAACCACCATTTTACACTGCTTAGAGAGCGTCGGAAAGCAGCTATGTCAGAAAGGCCCCTTTGCTCTCAGCCATGCCCTCCATTGCTCTCGAGGTGGAAGGCACAAGGCACTGGTTCTGGATCCACCCCTCAATGGGAGACAAACCACATCTTGGCCTGCTTCCAGCTCTTTTGGAAGTGGAGACGAAACTCCCTTTCCACAGTGCTCTTACAGCGTCCTGGGAACATCTCATACAAAGGAGGCTGAACGCCGTTTCTTTTCAGCACTTCACTCGCCAGTCTGGGACATCTGCATCCTGCACGTTTCCACCTTGCCAACCCGTATCAGACGAAATGCCTACGTCTTCCCCTTGAGCAATGGGGATGAGGCCCATAGGATTGTGGTTCCACATGCTGAGGAGGAGAGAGACAATAGGCTTTTAACTAACCACGAAGTGCAACGGTTGGGAGAGTGTCAGAAAGCACCAATGGCAGAAAGGCCCCTTTACTATCAGCCGCGCCCTCCATTGCTGTAGAGGCGGAAGGCACAAAGCACTGCCCCCATAATTCAATGGGAGACAAGCCATAAACTGTCTTGCCTCCAGCTCTTTAGGAAGCTGGGAAAGAACTCGCTTTCCACAGTGCTGTTACAGCATACGAGGAAACTCTCATACAGAGGCAGCTCAAACGCCATTTCTTCCCAGTGCTTAACTGGCCTCTTTAGGACTTCCGCTTCTGCCACAGTTCCACCTTGCCAACCCGGCTCAGACGAAATGCCTACATCTTCCCCTTAAGCAACGGGGGTGAATCCCACATGATTGTGCTTCCACATGCTTTCCAGGAGTAGACAACAGGCTTTTTACAAACCGCCATTGTGCACTGGGTCAAAGAGTGTCAGAATGCACCTATGTCAGAAGGGGTCCTTTGCTCTCAGCCATGCCCTCCATTGCTCTAGAGGTGGAAGGCACAAAGCACTGCCTCCATCCTCCAATTGGAGACAAGCCATAAACTGTCTTGCCTCCAGCTCTTTAGGAAGCTGACAAACAACTCGCTTTCCACAGTCCTGTTACAGCAGACCGGTTAAATTCTCAAACAAAGGCTGCTCAAATGGCATTTCTTCCCAGCCATTAACTCGCAGCTTAGGACTCCTGCTTCTGCCGCAATTCCACCTTGCCAACCCGGCTCAGACGAAATGCCTACATCTTCCCCTGAAGCAACTGGGCTGAGTCCCAAATGATTGAGCTTCCACGTGCTTAGGAGGCGATAGACTGCACGCCTTTTTCCAACCACCATTGTGCACTGCTGGAGAGAGTGTCGGAAAGCAGTTATGTCAGAAAGACCCCTTTGCTCTCAGCCCTGCCCTTCATTGCTCTAGGCGTGGAATGCACAAGGCACTGGCTCCCCCCCTCAGGGGGCGACAAGCCACAGACCATCTTCCATCCATCTCTTTAGGAAGCTGAGCAAGAACTCGCTTTCAACAGTGCTCTTTCTGTGTCCTGGCAACATCTCATACAAAGGCAGCTGATATGCCATTTCTTTTCAGCGCTTAACTCGCAGATTTGGAACTTCTGCTCCTGCCACATTTCCACCTTGCCAACACGGCTCAGACGAAATGTCTACATCTTCCCCTTCAGCAACGGGGACGAGGCCCAGATGACTGTGCTTCCACATGCTTAGCAGGAGCAGACAATAGGCTTTTTACAAACCGCCATTGTGCACTGGGTCAGAGAGTGTCAGAACGCACCTATGTCAGAAAGGGCCCTTTGCTCTCAGCCGTGCCCTCCATTGCTCTAGAGGTGGAAGGCACAAAGCACTGCCTCCATCCTTCAATTGGAGACAAGCCAGCAACTGTCCTGCTTCCAGCTCTTTAGGAAGCTGGGAAAGCACTCGCATTCCACAGTGCTCTTACAGCGTCCTGGGAACGTCTCATACAAAGGCAGCTGAACACCGTGTCTTTTACAGCCGTTCACTCACCAATCTGCAACATCTGCTTCTGCCGCATTTCCACCTTGCCAACCCGGCTCAGATGAAATGCCTACATCTTCCCCTGAAGCGACTGTGCTGATTCCCAAATGATTGAGCATCCACATGCTTAGGAGGCGATAAACTGCATGCCTTTTTCCAACCACCATTTTACACTGCTTAGAGAGCGTCGGAAAGCAGCTATGTCAGAAAGGCCCCTTTGCTCTCAGCCATGCCCTCCATTGCTCTCGAGGTGGAAGGCACAAGGCACTGGTTCTGGATCCACCCCTCAATGGGAGACAAACCACATCTTGGCCTGCTTCCAGCTCTTTTGGAAGTGGAGACGAAACTCCCTTTCCACAGTGCTCTTACAGCGTCCTGGGAACATCTCATACAAAGGAGGCTGAACGCCGTTTCTTTTCAGCACTTCACTCGCCAGTCTGGGACATCTGCATCCTGCACGTTTCCACCTTGCCAACCCGTATCAGACGAAATGCCTACGTCTTCCTCTTGAGCAATGGGGATGAGGCCCATAGGATTGTGGTTCCACATGCTGAGGAGGAGAGAGACAATAGGCTTTTAACTAACCACGAAGTGCAACGGTTGGGAGAGTGTCAGAAAGCACCAATGGCAGAAAGGCCCCTTTACTATCAGCCGCGCCCTCCATTGCTGTAGAGGCGGAAGGCACAAAGCACTGCCTCCATAATTCAATGGGAGACAAGCCATAAACTGTCTTGCCTCCAGCTCTTTAGGAAGCTGGGAAAGAACTCGCTTTCCACAGTGCTGTTACAGCATACGAGGAAACTCTCATACAGAGGCAGCTCAAACGCCATTTCTTCCCAGTGCTTAACTGGCCTCTTTAGGACTTCCGCTTCTGCCACAGTTCCACCTTGCCAACCCGGCTCAGACGAAATGCCTACATCTTCCCCTTAAGCAACGGGGGTGAATCCCACATGATTGTGCTTCCACATGCTTTCCAGGAGTAGACAACAGGCTTTTTACAAACCGCCATTGTGCACTGGGTCAAAGAGTGTCAGAATGCACCTATGTCAGAAGGGGTCCTTTGCTCTCAGCCATGCCCTCCATTGCTCTAGAGGTGGAAGGCACAAAGCACTGCCTCCATCCTCCAATTGGAGACAAGCCATAAACTGTCTTGCCTCCAGCTCTTTAGGAAGCTGACAAACAACTCGCTTTCCACAGTCCTGTTACAGCAGACCGGTTAAATTCTCAAACAAAGGCTGCTCAAATGGCATTTCTTCCCAGCCATTAACTCGCAGCTTAGGACTCCTGCTTCTGCCGCAATTCCACCTTGCCAACCCGGCTCAGACGAAATGCCTACATCTTCCCCTGAAGCAACTGGGCTGAGTCCCAAATGATTGAGCTTCCACGTGCTTAGGAGGCGATAGACTGCACGCCTTTTTCCAACCACCATTGTGCACTGCTGGAGAGAGTGTCGGAAAGCAGTTATGTCAGAAAGACCCCTTTGCTCTCAGCCCTGCCCTTCATTGCTCTAGGCGTGGAATGCACAAGGCACTGGCTCCCCCCCTCAGGGGGCGACAAGCCACAGACCATCTTCCATCCATCTCTTTAGGAAGCTGAGCAAGAACTCGCTTTCAACAGTGCTCTTTCTGTGTCCTGGCAACATCTCATACAAAGGCAGCTGATATGCCATTTCTTTTCAGCGCTTAACTCGCAGATTTGGAACTTCTGCTCCTGCCACATTTCCACCTTGTCAACCCGGCTCAGACGAAATGTCTACATCTTCCCCTTCAGCAACGGGGACGAGGCCCAGATGACTGTGCTTCTGCATGCTGAGCAGGAGCAGACAACAGGCCTTTGACAAACCGCCCTTGTGCACTGCGTCAGAGAGTGTGAGAATGCACCTATGTCAGAAAGGGCCCTTTGCTCTCAGCCGTGCCCTCCATTGCTCTAGCGGTGGAAGGCACAAAGCACTGCCTACATCCTTCAATTGGAGACAAGCCAGCAACTGGCCTGCTTCCAGCTCTTGGGGAAGCTGGGAAAGCACTCGCATTCCACAGTGCTCTTACAGTGCCCTGGGAACGTCTCATACAAAGGCAGCTGAACACCGTGTCTTTTCATCCCTTAACTCACCAATCTGCAACATCTGCTTCTGCCGCATTTCCACCTTGCCAACCCGGCTCAGACGAAATGCCTACATCTTCCCCTTGAGCAATGGGGATGAGGCCCATAGGATTGGGGTTCCACATGCTGAGGAGGAGAGAGACAATAGGCTTTTAACTAACCACGAAGTGCAATGGTTGGGAGAGTGTCAGAAAGCACCAAGGGCAGAAAAACCGCTTTACTCTCAGCCGCGCCCTAAATTGCTATAGAGGTGGAAGGGACAAAGCACTGCCTCCATCCTTCAATGGGAGACAAGCCATAAACAGTCTTGCCTCCAGCTCTTTAGGAAGCTGACAAACAACTCGCTTTCCACAGTCCTGTTACAGCAGACCGTTGAACTTCTCATACAAAGGCAGCTCAAATGGCATTTCTTCCCAGCCCTTAACTCGCAGCTTAGGACTCCTGCTTCTGCCGCAATTCCACCTTGCCAACCCGGCTCAGACGAAATGCCTACATCTTCCCCTGAAGCAACTGGGCTGAGTCCCAAATGATTGAGCGTCCATGTGCTTAGGAGGCGATAGACTGCACGCCTTTTTCCAACCACCATTTTGCACTGCTTTAGAGAGTGTCGGAAAGCAGCTATTTCAGAAAGACCCCTTGGTCTCAGCCGTGCCCTTCATTGCTCTAGACGTGGAATGCACAATGCACTGGCACCCCCCCTCAAGGGGCGACAAGCCACAGACCATCTTCCTTCCATCTCTTTAGGAAGCTGAGCAAGAACTCGCTTTCAACAGTGCTCTTTCTGTGTCCTGGCAACATCTCATACACAGGCAGCTGATATGCCATTTCTTTTCAGCGCTTAACTCGCAGATTTGGAACTTCTGCTCCTGCCACATTTCCACCTTGCCAACACGGCTCAGACGAAATGTCTACATCTTCCCCTTCAGCAACAGGGACGAGGCCCAGATGACTGTGCTTCCGCATGCTTAGCAGGAGCAGACAATAGGCTTTTTACAAACCGCCATTGTGCACTGGGTCAGAGAGTGTCAGAACGCACCTATGTCAGAAAGGGCCCTTTGCTCTCAGCCGTGCCCTCCATTGCTCTAGAGGTGGAAGGCACAAAGCACTGCCTCCATCCTTCAATTGGAGACAAGCCAGCAACTGTCCTGCTTCCAGCTCTTTAGGAAGCTGGGAAAGCACTCGCATTCCACAGTGCTCTTACAGCGTCCTGGGAACGTCTCATACAAAGGCAGCTGAACACCGTGTCTTTTACAGCCGTTCACTCACCAATCTGCAACATCTGCTTCTGCCGCATTTCCACCTTGCCAACCCGGCTCAGATGAAATGCCTACATCTTCCCCTGAAGCGACTGTGCTGATTCCCAAATGATTGAGCATCCACATGCTTAGGAGGCGATAAACTGCATGCCTTTTTCCAACCACCATTTTACACTGCTTAGAGAGCGTCGGAAAGCAGCTATGTCAGAAAGGCCCCTTTGCTCTCAGCCATGCCCTCCATTGCTCTCGAGGTGGAAGGCACAAGGCACTGGTTCTGGATCCACCCCTCAATGGGAGACAAACCACATCTTGGCCTGCTTCCAGCTCTTTTGGAAGTGGAGACGAAACTCCCTTTCCACAGTGCTCTTACAGCGTCCTGGGAACATCTCATACAAAGGAGGCTGAACGCCGTTTCTTTTCAGCACTTCACTCGCCAGTCTGGGACATCTGCATCCTGCACGTTTCCACCTTGCCAACCCGTATCAGACGAAATGCCTACGTCTTCCCCTTGAGCAATGGGGATGAGGCCCATAGGATTGTGGTTCCACATGCTGAGGAGGAGAGAGACAATAGGCTTTTAACTAACCACGAAGTGCAACGGTTGGGAGAGTGTCAGAAAGCACCAATGGCAGAAAGGCCCCTTTACTATCAGCCGCGCCCTCCATTGCTGTAGAGGCGGAAGGCACAAAGCACTGCCCCCATAATTCAATGGGAGACAAGCCATAAACTGTCTTGCCTCCAGCTCTTTAGGAAGCTGGGAAAGAACTCGCTTTCCACAGTGCTGTTACAGCATACGAGGAAACTCTCATACAGAGGCAGCTCAAACGCCATTTCTTCCCAGTGCTTAACTGGCCTCTTTAGGACTTCCGCTTCTGCCACAGTTCCACCTTGCCAACCCGGCTCAGACGAAATGCCTACATCTTCCCCTTAAGCAACGGGGGTGAATCCCACATGATTGTGCTTCCACATGCTTTCCAGGAGTAGACAACAGGCTTTTTACAAACTGCCATTGTGCACTGGGTCAAAGAGTGTCAGAATGCACCTATGTCAGAAGGGGTCCTTTGCTCTCAGCCATGCCCTCCATTGCTCTAGAGGTGGAAGGCACAAAGCACTGCCTCCATCCTCCAATTGGAGACAAGCCATAAACTGTCTTGCCTCCAGCTCTTTAGGAAGCTGACAAACAACTCGCTTTCCACAGTCCTGTTACAGCAGACCGGTTAAATTCTCAAAGGCTGCTCAAATGGCATTTCTTCCCAGCCATTAACTCGCAGCTTAGGACTCCTGCTTCTGCCGCAATTCCACCTTGCCAACCCGGCTCAGACGAAATGCCTACATCTTCCCCTGAAGCAACTGGGCTGAGTCCCAAATGATTGAGCTTCCACGTGCTTAGGAGGCGATAGACTGCACGCCTTTTTCCAACCACCATTGTGCACTGCTGGAGAGAGTGTCGGAAAGCAGTTATGTCAGAAAGACCCCTTTGCTCTCAGCCCTGCCCTTCATTGCTCTAGGCGTGGAATGCACAAGGCACTGGCTCCCCCCCTCAGGGGGCGACAAGCCACAGACCATCTTCCATCCATCTCTTTAGGAAGCTGAGCAAGAACTCGCTTTCAACAGTGCTCTTTCTGTGTCCTGGCAACATCTCATACAAAGGCAGCTGATATGCCATTTCTTTTCAGCGCTTAACTCGCAGATTTGGAACTTCTGCTCCTGCCACATTTCCACCTTGCCAACACGGCTCAGACGAAATGTCTACATCTTCCCCTTCAGCAACGGGGACGAGGCCCAGATGACTGTGCTTCCACATGCTTAGCAGGAGCAGACAATAGGCTTTTTACAAACCGCCATTGTGCACTGGGTCAGAGAGTGTCAGAACGCACCTATGTCAGAAAGGGCCCTTTGCTCTCAGCCGTGCCCTCCATTGCTCTAGAGGTGGAAGGCACAAAGCACTGCCTCCATCCTTCAATTGGAGACAAGCCAGCAACTGTCCTGCTTCCAGCTCTTTAGGAAGCTGGGAAAGCACTCGCATTCCACAGTGCTCTTACAGCGTCCTGGGAACGTCTCATACAAAGGCAGCTGAACACCGTGTCTTTTACAGCCGTTCACTCACCAATCTGCAACATCTGCTTCTGCCGCATTTCCACCTTGCCAACCCGGCTCAGATGAAATGCCTACATCTTCCCCTGAAGCGACTGTGCTGATTCCCAAATGATTGAGCATCCACATGCTTAGGAGGCGATAAACTGCATGCCTTTTTCCAACCACCATTTTACACTGCTTAGAGAGCGTCGGAAAGCAGCTATGTCAGAAAGGCCCCTTTGCTCTCAGCCATGCCCTCCATTGCTCTCGAGGTGGAAGGCACAAGGCACTGGTTCTGGATCCACCCCTCAATGGGAGACAAACCACATCTTGGCCTGCTTCCAGCTCTTTTGGAAGTGGAGACGAAACTCCCTTTCCACAGTGCTCTTACAGCGTCCTGGGAACATCTCATACAAAGGAGGCTGAACGCCGTTTCTTTTCAGCACTTCACTCGCCAGTCTGGGACATCTGCATCCTGCACGTTTCCACCTTGCCAACCCGTATCAGACGAAATGCCTACGTCTTCCCCTTGAGCAATGGGGATGAGGCCCATAGGATTGTGGTTCCACATGCTGAGGAGGAGAGAGACAATAGGCTTTTAACTAACCACGAAGTGCAACGGTTGGGAGAGTGTCAGAAAGCACCAATGGCAGAAAGGCCCCTTTACTATCAGCCGCGCCCTCCATTGCTGTAGAGGCGGAAGGCACAAAGCACTGCCCCCATAATTCAATGGGAGACAAGCCATAAACTGTCTTGCCTCCAGCTCTTTAGGAAGCTGGGAAAGAACTCGCTTTCCACAGTGCTGTTACAGCATACGAGGAAACTCTCATACAGAGGCAGCTCAAACGCCATTTCTTCCCAGTGCTTAACTGGCCTCTTTAGGACTTCCGCTTCTGCCACAGTTCCACCTTGCCAACCCGGCTCAGACGAAATGCCTACATCTTCCCCTTAAGCAACGGGGGTGAATCCCACATGATTGTGCTTCCACATGCTTTCCAGGAGTAGACAACAGGCTTTTTACAAACTGCCATTGTGCACTGGGTCAAAGAGTGTCAGAATGCACCTATGTCAGAAGGGGTCCTTTGCTCTCAGCCATGCCCTCCATTGCTCTAGAGGTGGAAGGCACAAAGCACTGCCTCCATCCTCCAATTGGAGACAAGCCATAAACTGTCTTGCCTCCAGCTCTTTAGGAAGCTGACAAACAACTCGCTTTCCACAGTCCTGTTACAGCAGACCGGTTAAATTCTCAAAGGCTGCTCAAATGGCATTTCTTCCCAGCCATTAACTCGCAGCTTAGGACTCCTGCTTCTGCCGCAATTCCACCTTGCCAACCCGGCTCAGACGAAATGCCTACATCTTCCCCTGAAGCAACTGGGCTGAGTCCCAAATGATTGAGCTTCCACGTGCTTAGGAGGCGATAGACTGCACGCCTTTTTCCAACCACCATTGTGCACTGCTGGAGAGAGTGTCGGAAAGCAGTTATGTCAGAAAGACCCCTTTGCTCTCAGCCCTGCCCTTCATTGCTCTAGGCGTGGAATGCACAAGGCACTGGCTCCCCCCCTCAGGGGGCGACAAGCCACAGACCATCTTCCATCCATCTCTTTAGGAAGCTGAGCAAGAACTCGCTTTCAACAGTGCTCTTTCTGTGTCCTGGCAACATCTCATACAAAGGCAGCTGATATGCCATTTCTTTTCAGCGCTTAACTCGCAGATTTGGAACTTCTGCTCCTGCCACATTTCCACCTTGCCAACACGGCTCAGACGAAATGTCTACATCTTCCCCTTCAGCAACGGGGACGAGGCCCAGATGACTGTGCTTCCACATGCTTAGCAGGAGCAGACAATAGGCTTTTTACAAACCGCCATTGTGCACTGGGTCAGAGAGTGTCAGAACGCACCTATGTCAGAAAGGGCCCTTTGCTCTCAGCCGTGCCCTCCATTGCTCTAGAGGTGGAAGGCACAAAGCACTGCCTCCATCCTTCAATTGGAGACAAGCCAGCAACTGTCCTGCTTCCAGCTCTTTAGGAAGCTGGGAAAGCACTCGCATTCCACAGTGCTCTTACAGCGTCCTGGGAACGTCTCATACAAAGGCAGCTGAACACCGTGTCTTTTACAGCCGTTCACTCACCAATCTGCAACATCTGCTTCTGCCGCATTTCCACCTTGCCAACCCGGCTCAGATGAAATGCCTACATCTTCCCCTGAAGCGACTGTGCTGATTCCCAAATGATTGAGCATCCACATGCTTAGGAGGCGATAAACTGCATGCCTTTTTCCAACCACCATTTTACACTGCTTAGAGAGCGTCGGAAAGCAGCTATGTCAGAAAGGCCCCTTTGCTCTCAGCCATGCCCTCCATTGCTCTCGAGGTGGAAGGCACAAGGCACTGGTTCTGGATCCACCCCTCAATGGGAGACAAACCACATCTTGGCCTGCTTCCAGCTCTTTTGGAAGTGGAGACGAAACTCCCTTTCCACAGTGCTCTTACAGCGTCCTGGGAACATCTCATACAAAGGAGGCTGAACGCCGTTTCTTTTCAGCACTTCACTCGCCAGTCTGGGACATCTGCATCCTGCACGTTTCCACCTTGCCAACCCGTATCAGACGAAATGCCTACGTCTTCCCCTTGAGCAATGGGGATGAGGCCCATAGGATTGTGGTTCCACATGCTGAGGAGGAGAGAGACAATAGGCTTTTAACTAACCACGAAGTGCAACGGTTGGGAGAGTGTCAGAAAGCACCAATGGCAGAAAGGCCCCTTTACTATCAGCCGCGCCCTCCATTGCTGTAGAGGCGGAAGGCACAAAGCACTGCCTCCATAATTCAATGGGAGACAAGCCATAAACTGTCTTGCCTCCAGCTCTTTAGGAAGCTGGGAAAGAACTCGCTTTCCACAGTGCTGTTACAGCATACGAGGAAACTCTCATACAGAGGCAGCTCAAACGCCATTTCTTCCCAGTGCTTAACTGGCCTCTTTAGGACTTCCGCTTCTGCCACAGTTCCACCTTGCCAACCCGGCTCAGACGAAATGCCTACATCTTCCCCTTAAGCAACGGGGGTGAATCCCACATGATTGTGCTTCCACATGCTTTCCAGGAGTAGACAACAGGCTTTTTACAAACCGCCATTGTGCACTGGGTCAAAGAGTGTCAGAATGCACCTATGTCAGAAGGGGTCCTTTGCTCTCAGCCATGCCCTCCATTGCTCTAGAGGTGGAAGGCACAAAGCACTGCCTCCATCCTCCAATTGGAGACAAGCCATAAACTGTCTTGCCTCCAGCTCTTTAGGAAGCTGACAAACAACTCGCTTTCCACAGTCCTGTTACAGCAGACCGGTTAAATTCTCAAACAAAGGCTGCTCAAATGGCATTTCTTCCCAGCCATTAACTCGCAGCTTAGGACTCCTGCTTCTGCCGCAATTCCACCTTGCCAACCCGGCTCAGACGAAATGCCTACATCTTCCCCTGAAGCAACTGGGCTGAGTCCCAAATGATTGAGCTTCCACGTGCTTAGGAGGCGATAGACTGCACGCCTTTTTCCAACCACCATTGTGCACTGCTGGAGAGAGTGTCGGAAAGCAGTTATGTCAGAAAGACCCCTTTGCTCTCAGCCCTGCCCTTCATTGCTCTAGGCGTGGAATGCACAAGGCACTGGCTCCCCCCCTCAGGGGGCGACAAGCCACAGACCATCTTCCATCCATCTCTTTAGGAAGCTGAGCAAGAACTCGCTTTCAACAGTGCTCTTTCTGTGTCCTGGCAACATCTCATACAAAGGCAGCTGATATGCCATTTCTTTTCAGCGCTTAACTCGCAGATTTGGAACTTCTGCTCCTGCCACATTTCCACCTTGTCAACCCGGCTCAGACGAAATGTCTACATCTTCCCCTTCAGCAACGGGGACGAGGCCCAGATGACTGTGCTTCTGCATGCTGAGCAGGAGCAGACAACAGGCCTTTGACAAACCGCCCTTGTGCACTGCGTCAGAGAGTGTGAGAATGCACCTATGTCAGAAAGGGCCCTTTGCTCTCAGCCGTGCCCTCCATTGCTCTAGCGGTGGAAGGCACAAAGCACTGCCTACATCCTTCAATTGGAGACAAGCCAGCAACTGGCCTGCTTCCAGCTCTTGGGGAAGCTGGGAAAGCACTCGCATTCCACAGTGCTCTTACAGTGCCCTGGGAACGTCTCATACAAAGGCAGCTGAACACCGTGTCTTTTCATCCCTTAACTCACCAATCTGCAACATCTGCTTCTGCCGCATTTCCACCTTGCCAACCCGGCTCAGACGAAATGCCTACATCTTCCCCTTGAGCAATGGGGATGAGGCCCATAGGATTGGGGTTCCACATGCTGAGGAGGAGAGAGACAATAGGCTTTTAACTAACCACGAAGTGCAATGGTTGGGAGAGTGTCAGAAAGCACCAAGGGCAGAAAAACCGCTTTACTCTCAGCCGCGCCCTAAATTGCTATAGAGGTGGAAGGGACAAAGCACTGCCTCCATCCTTCAATGGGAGACAAGCCATAAACAGTCTTGCCTCCAGCTCTTTAGGAAGCTGACAAACAACTCGCTTTCCACAGTCCTGTTACAGCAGACCGTTGAACTTCTCATACAAAGGCAGCTCAAATGGCATTTCTTCCCAGCCCTTAACTCGCAGCTTAGGACTCCTGCTTCTGCCGCAATTCCACCTTGCCAACCCGGCTCAGACGAAATGCCTACATCTTCCCCTGAAGCAACTGGGCTGAGTCCCAAATGATTGAGCGTCCATGTGCTTAGGAGGCGATAGACTGCACGCCTTTTTCCAACCACCATTTTGCACTGCTTTAGAGAGTGTCGGAAAGCAGCTATTTCAGAAAGACCCCTTGGTCTCAGCCGTGCCCTTCATTGCTCTAGACGTGGAATGCACAATGCACTGGCACCCCCCCTCAAGGGGCGACAAGCCACAGACCATCTTCCTTCCATCTCTTTAGGAAGCTGAGCAAGAACTCGCTTTCAACAGTGCTCTTTCTGTGTCCTGGCAACATCTCATACACAGGCAGCTGATATGCCATTTCTTTTCAGCGCTTAACTCGCAGATTTGGAACTTCTGCTCCTGCCACATTTCCACCTTGCCAACACGGCTCAGACGAAATGTCTACATCTTCCCCTTCAGCAACAGGGACGAGGCCCAGATGACTGTGCTTCCGCATGCTTAGCAGGAGCAGACAATAGGCTTTTTACAAACCGCCATTGTGCACTGGGTCAGAGAGTGTCAGAACGCACCTATGTCAGAAAGGGCCCTTTGCTCTCAGCCGTGCCCTCCATTGCTCTAGAGGTGGAAGGCACAAAGCACTGCCTCCATCCTTCAATTGGAGACAAGCCAGCAACTGTCCTGCTTCCAGCTCTTTAGGAAGCTGGGAAAGCACTCGCATTCCACAGTGCTCTTACAGCGTCCTGGGAACGTCTCATACAAAGGCAGCTGAACACCGTGTCTTTTACAGCCGTTCACTCACCAATCTGCAACATCTGCTTCTGCCGCATTTCCACCTTGCCAACCCGGCTCAGATGAAATGCCTACATCTTCCCCTGAAGCGACTGTGCTGATTCCCAAATGATTGAGCATCCACATGCTTAGGAGGCGATAAACTGCATGCCTTTTTCCAACCACCATTTTACACTGCTTAGAGAGCGTCGGAAAGCAGCTATGTCAGAAAGGCCCCTTTGCTCTCAGCCATGCCCTCCATTGCTCTCGAGGTGGAAGGCACAAGGCACTGGTTCTGGATCCACCCCTCAATGGGAGACAAACCACATCTTGGCCTGCTTCCAGCTCTTTTGGAAGTGGAGACGAAACTCCCTTTCCACAGTGCTCTTACAGCGTCCTGGGAACATCTCATACAAAGGAGGCTGAACGCCGTTTCTTTTCAGCACTTCACTCGCCAGTCTGGGACATCTGCATCCTGCACGTTTCCACCTTGCCAACCCGTATCAGACGAAATGCCTACGTCTTCCCCTTGAGCAATGGGGATGAGGCCCATAGGATTGTGGTTCCACATGCTGAGGAGGAGAGAGACAATAGGCTTTTAACTAACCACGAAGTGCAACGGTTGGGAGAGTGTCAGAAAGCACCAATGGCAGAAAGGCCCCTTTACTATCAGCCGCGCCCTCCATTGCTGTAGAGGCGGAAGGCACAAAGCACTGCCCCCATAATTCAATGGGAGACAAGCCATAAACTGTCTTGCCTCCAGCTCTTTAGGAAGCTGGGAAAGAACTCGCTTTCCACAGTGCTGTTACAGCATACGAGGAAACTCTCATACAGAGGCAGCTCAAACGCCATTTCTTCCCAGTGCTTAACTGGCCTCTTTAGGACTTCCGCTTCTGCCACAGTTCCACCTTGCCAACCCGGCTCAGACGAAATGCCTACATCTTCCCCTTAAGCAACGGGGGTGAATCCCACATGATTGTGCTTCCACATGCTTTCCAGGAGTAGACAACAGGCTTTTTACAAACTGCCATTGTGCACTGGGTCAAAGAGTGTCAGAATGCACCTATGTCAGAAGGGGTCCTTTGCTCTCAGCCATGCCCTCCATTGCTCTAGAGGTGGAAGGCACAAAGCACTGCCTCCATCCTCCAATTGGAGACAAGCCATAAACTGTCTTGCCTCCAGCTCTTTAGGAAGCTGACAAACAACTCGCTTTCCACAGTCCTGTTACAGCAGACCGGTTAAATTCTCAAAGGCTGCTCAAATGGCATTTCTTCCCAGCCATTAACTCGCAGCTTAGGACTCCTGCTTCTGCCGCAATTCCACCTTGCCAACCCGGCTCAGACGAAATGCCTACATCTTCCCCTGAAGCAACTGGGCTGAGTCCCAAATGATTGAGCTTCCACGTGCTTAGGAGGCGATAGACTGCACGCCTTTTTCCAACCACCATTGTGCACTGCTGGAGAGAGTGTCGGAAAGCAGTTATGTCAGAAAGACCCCTTTGCTCTCAGCCCTGCCCTTCATTGCTCTAGGCGTGGAATGCACAAGGCACTGGCTCCCCCCCTCAGGGGGCGACAAGCCACAGACCATCTTCCATCCATCTCTTTAGGAAGCTGAGCAAGAACTCGCTTTCAACAGTGCTCTTTCTGTGTCCTGGCAACATCTCATACAAAGGCAGCTGATATGCCATTTCTTTTCAGCGCTTAACTCGCAGATTTGGAACTTCTGCTCCTGCCACATTTCCACCTTGCCAACACGGCTCAGACGAAATGTCTACATCTTCCCCTTCAGCAACGGGGACGAGGCCCAGATGACTGTGCTTCCACATGCTTAGCAGGAGCAGACAATAGGCTTTTTACAAACCGCCATTGTGCACTGGGTCAGAGAGTGTCAGAACGCACCTATGTCAGAAAGGGCCCTTTGCTCTCAGCCGTGCCCTCCATTGCTCTAGAGGTGGAAGGCACAAAGCACTGCCTCCATCCTTCAATTGGAGACAAGCCAGCAACTGTCCTGCTTCCAGCTCTTTAGGAAGCTGGGAAAGCACTCGCATTCCACAGTGCTCTTACAGCGTCCTGGGAACGTCTCATACAAAGGCAGCTGAACACCGTGTCTTTTACAGCCGTTCACTCACCAATCTGCAACATCTGCTTCTGCCGCATTTCCACCTTGCCAACCCGGCTCAGATGAAATGCCTACATCTTCCCCTGAAGCGACTGTGCTGATTCCCAAATGATTGAGCATCCACATGCTTAGGAGGCGATAAACTGCATGCCTTTTTCCAACCACCATTTTACACTGCTTAGAGAGCGTCGGAAAGCAGCTATGTCAGAAAGGCCCCTTTGCTCTCAGCCATGCCCTCCATTGCTCTCGAGGTGGAAGGCACAAGGCACTGGTTCTGGATCCACCCCTCAATGGGAGACAAACCACATCTTGGCCTGCTTCCAGCTCTTTTGGAAGTGGAGACGAAACTCCCTTTCCACAGTGCTCTTACAGCGTCCTGGGAACATCTCATACAAAGGAGGCTGAACGCCGTTTCTTTTCAGCACTTCACTCGCCAGTCTGGGACATCTGCATCCTGCACGTTTCCACCTTGCCAACCCGTATCAGACGAAATGCCTACGTCTTCCCCTTGAGCAATGGGGATGAGGCCCATAGGATTGTGGTTCCACATGCTGAGGAGGAGAGAGACAATAGGCTTTTAACTAACCACGAAGTGCAACGGTTGGGAGAGTGTCAGAAAGCACCAATGGCAGAAAGGCCCCTTTACTATCAGCCGCGCCCTCCATTGCTGTAGAGGCGGAAGGCACAAAGCACTGCCCCCATAATTCAATGGGAGACAAGCCATAAACTGTCTTGCCTCCAGCTCTTTAGGAAGCTGGGAAAGAACTCGCTTTCCACAGTGCTGTTACAGCATACGAGGAAACTCTCATACAGAGGCAGCTCAAACGCCATTTCTTCCCAGTGCTTAACTGGCCTCTTTAGGACTTCCGCTTCTGCCACAGTTCCACCTTGCCAACCCGGCTCAGACGAAATGCCTACATCTTCCCCTTAAGCAACGGGGGTGAATCCCACATGATTGTGCTTCCACATGCTTTCCAGGAGTAGACAACAGGCTTTTTACAAACTGCCATTGTGCACTGGGTCAAAGAGTGTCAGAATGCACCTATGTCAGAAGGGGTCCTTTGCTCTCAGCCATGCCCTCCATTGCTCTAGAGGTGGAAGGCACAAAGCACTGCCTCCATCCTCCAATTGGAGACAAGCCATAAACTGTCTTGCCTCCAGCTCTTTAGGAAGCTGACAAACAACTCGCTTTCCACAGTCCTGTTACAGCAGACCGGTTAAATTCTCAAAGGCTGCTCAAATGGCATTTCTTCCCAGCCATTAACTCGCAGCTTAGGACTCCTGCTTCTGCCGCAATTCCACCTTGCCAACCCGGCTCAGACGAAATGCCTACATCTTCCCCTGAAGCAACTGGGCTGAGTCCCAAATGATTGAGCTTCCACGTGCTTAGGAGGCGATAGACTGCACGCCTTTTTCCAACCACCATTGTGCACTGCTGGAGAGAGTGTCGGAAAGCAGTTATGTCAGAAAGACCCCTTTGCTCTCAGCCCTGCCCTTCATTGCTCTAGGCGTGGAATGCACAAGGCACTGGCTCCCCCCCTCAGGGGGCGACAAGCCACAGACCATCTTCCATCCATCTCTTTAGGAAGCTGAGCAAGAACTCGCTTTCAACAGTGCTCTTTCTGTGTCCTGGCAACATCTCATACAAAGGCAGCTGATATGCCATTTCTTTTCAGCGCTTAACTCGCAGATTTGGAACTTCTGCTCCTGCCACATTTCCACCTTGCCAACACGGCTCAGACGAAATGTCTACATCTTCCCCTTCAGCAACGGGGACGAGGCCCAGATGACTGTGCTTCCACATGCTTAGCAGGAGCAGACAATAGGCTTTTTACAAACCGCCATTGTGCACTGGGTCAGAGAGTGTCAGAACGCACCTATGTCAGAAAGGGCCCTTTGCTCTCAGCCGTGCCCTCCATTGCTCTAGAGGTGGAAGGCACAAAGCACTGCCTCCATCCTTCAATTGGAGACAAGCCAGCAACTGTCCTGCTTCCAGCTCTTTAGGAAGCTGGGAAAGCACTCGCATTCCACAGTGCTCTTACAGCGTCCTGGGAACGTCTCATACAAAGGCAGCTGAACACCGTGTCTTTTACAGCCGTTCACTCACCAATCTGCAACATCTGCTTCTGCCGCATTTCCACCTTGCCAACCCGGCTCAGATGAAATGCCTACATCTTCCCCTGAAGCGACTGTGCTGATTCCCAAATGATTGAGCATCCACATGCTTAGGAGGCGATAAACTGCATGCCTTTTTCCAACCACCATTTTACACTGCTTAGAGAGCGTCGGAAAGCAGCTATGTCAGAAAGGCCCCTTTGCTCTCAGCCATGCCCTCCATTGCTCTCGAGGTGGAAGGCACAAGGCACTGGTTCTGGATCCACCCCTCAATGGGAGACAAACCACATCTTGGCCTGCTTCCAGCTCTTTTGGAAGTGGAGACGAAACTCCCTTTCCACAGTGCTCTTACAGCGTCCTGGGAACATCTCATACAAAGGAGGCTGAACGCCGTTTCTTTTCAGCACTTCACTCGCCAGTCTGGGACATCTGCATCCTGCACGTTTCCACCTTGCCAACCCGTATCAGACGAAATGCCTACGTCTTCCCCTTGAGCAATGGGGATGAGGCCCATAGGATTGTGGTTCCACATGCTGAGGAGGAGAGAGACAATAGGCTTTTAACTAACCACGAAGTGCAACGGTTGGGAGAGTGTCAGAAAGCACCAATGGCAGAAAGGCCCCTTTACTATCAGCCGCGCCCTCCATTGCTGTAGAGGCGGAAGGCACAAAGCACTGCCCCCATAATTCAATGGGAGACAAGCCATAAACTGTCTTGCCTCCAGCTCTTTAGGAAGCTGGGAAAGAACTCGCTTTCCACAGTGCTGTTACAGCATACGAGGAAACTCTCATACAGAGGCAGCTCAAACGCCATTTCTTCCCAGTGCTTAACTGGCCTCTTTAGGACTTCCGCTTCTGCCACAGTTCCACCTTGCCAACCCGGCTCAGACGAAATGCCTACATCTTCCCCTTAAGCAACGGGGGTGAATCCCACATGATTGTGCTTCCACATGCTTTCCAGGAGTAGACAACAGGCTTTTTACAAACTGCCATTGTGCACTGGGTCAAAGAGTGTCAGAATGCACCTATGTCAGAAGGGGTCCTTTGCTCTCAGCCATGCCCTCCATTGCTCTAGAGGTGGAAGGCACAAAGCACTGCCTCCATCCTCCAATTGGAGACAAGCCATAAACTGTCTTGCCTCCAGCTCTTTAGGAAGCTGACAAACAACTCGCTTTCCACAGTCCTGTTACAGCAGACCGGTTAAATTCTCAAAGGCTGCTCAAATGGCATTTCTTCCCAGCCATTAACTCGCAGCTTAGGACTCCTGCTTCTGCCGCAATTCCACCTTGCCAACCCGGCTCAGACGAAATGCCTACATCTTCCCCTGAAGCAACTGGGCTGAGTCCCAAATGATTGAGCTTCCACGTGCTTAGGAGGCGATAGACTGCACGCCTTTTTCCAACCACCATTGTGCACTGCTGGAGAGAGTGTCGGAAAGCAGTTATGTCAGAAAGACCCCTTTGCTCTCAGCCCTGCCCTTCATTGCTCTAGGCGTGGAATGCACAAGGCACTGGCTCCCCCCCTCAGGGGGCGACAAGCCACAGACCATCTTCCATCCATCTCTTTAGGAAGCTGAGCAAGAACTCGCTTTCAACAGTGCTCTTTCTGTGTCCTGGCAACATCTCATACAAAGGCAGCTGATATGCCATTTCTTTTCAGCGCTTAACTCGCAGATTTGGAACTTCTGCTCCTGCCACATTTCCACCTTGCCAACACGGCTCAGACGAAATGTCTACATCTTCCCCTTCAGCAACGGGGACGAGGCCCAGATGACTGTGCTTCCACATGCTTAGCAGGAGCAGACAATAGGCTTTTTACAAACCGCCATTGTGCACTGGGTCAGAGAGTGTCAGAACGCACCTATGTCAGAAAGGGCCCTTTGCTCTCAGCCGTGCCCTCCATTGCTCTAGAGGTGGAAGGCACAAAGCACTGCCTCCATCCTTCAATTGGAGACAAGCCAGCAACTGTCCTGCTTCCAGCTCTTTAGGAAGCTGGGAAAGCACTCGCATTCCACAGTGCTCTTACAGCGTCCTGGGAACGTCTCATACAAAGGCAGCTGAACACCGTGTCTTTTACAGCCGTTCACTCACCAATCTGCAACATCTGCTTCTGCCGCATTTCCACCTTGCCAACCCGGCTCAGATGAAATGCCTACATCTTCCCCTGAAGCGACTGTGCTGATTCCCAAATGATTGAGCATCCACATGCTTAGGAGGCGATAAACTGCATGCCTTTTTCCAACCACCATTTTACACTGCTTAGAGAGCGTCGGAAAGCAGCTATGTCAGAAAGGCCCCTTTGCTCTCAGCCATGCCCTCCATTGCTCTCGAGGTGGAAGGCACAAGGCACTGGTTCTGGATCCACCCCTCAATGGGAGACAAACCACATCTTGGCCTGCTTCCAGCTCTTTTGGAAGTGGAGACGAAACTCCCTTTCCACAGTGCTCTTACAGCGTCCTGGGAACATCTCATACAAAGGAGGCTGAACGCCGTTTCTTTTCAGCACTTCACTCGCCAGTCTGGGACATCTGCATCCTGCACGTTTCCACCTTGCCAACCCGTATCAGACGAAATGCCTACGTCTTCCCCTTGAGCAATGGGGATGAGGCCCATAGGATTGTGGTTCCACATGCTGAGGAGGAGAGAGACAATAGGCTTTTAACTAACCACGAAGTGCAACGGTTGGGAGAGTGTCAGAAAGCACCAATGGCAGAAAGGCCCCTTTACTATCAGCCGCGCCCTCCATTGCTGTAGAGGCGGAAGGCACAAAGCACTGCCTCCATAATTCAATGGGAGACAAGCCATAAACTGTCTTGCCTCCAGCTCTTTAGGAAGCTGGGAAAGAACTCGCTTTCCACAGTGCTGTTACAGCATACGAGGAAACTCTCATACAGAGGCAGCTCAAACGCCATTTCTTCCCAGTGCTTAACTGGCCTCTTTAGGACTTCCGCTTCTGCCACAGTTCCACCTTGCCAACCCGGCTCAGACGAAATGCCTACATCTTCCCCTTAAGCAACGGGGGTGAATCCCACATGATTGTGCTTCCACATGCTTTCCAGGAGTAGACAACAGGCTTTTTACAAACCGCCATTGTGCACTGGGTCAAAGAGTGTCAGAATGCACCTATGTCAGAAGGGGTCCTTTGCTCTCAGCCATGCCCTCCATTGCTCTAGAGGTGGAAGGCACAAAGCACTGCCTCCATCCTCCAATTGGAGACAAGCCATAAACTGTCTTGCCTCCAGCTCTTTAGGAAGCTGACAAACAACTCGCTTTCCACAGTCCTGTTACAGCAGACCGGTTAAATTCTCAAACAAAGGCTGCTCAAATGGCATTTCTTCCCAGCCATTAACTCGCAGCTTAGGACTCCTGCTTCTGCCGCAATTCCACCTTGCCAACCCGGCTCAGACGAAATGCCTACATCTTCCCCTGAAGCAACTGGGCTGAGTCCCAAATGATTGAGCTTCCACGTGCTTAGGAGGCGATAGACTGCACGCCTTTTTCCAACCACCATTGTGCACTGCTGGAGAGAGTGTCGGAAAGCAGTTATGTCAGAAAGACCCCTTTGCTCTCAGCCCTGCCCTTCATTGCTCTAGGCGTGGAATGCACAAGGCACTGGCTCCCCCCCTCAGGGGGCGACAAGCCACAGACCATCTTCCATCCATCTCTTTAGGAAGCTGAGCAAGAACTCGCTTTCAACAGTGCTCTTTCTGTGTCCTGGCAACATCTCATACAAAGGCAGCTGATATGCCATTTCTTTTCAGCGCTTAACTCGCAGATTTGGAACTTCTGCTCCTGCCACATTTCCACCTTGTCAACCCGGCTCAGACGAAATGTCTACATCTTCCCCTTCAGCAACGGGGACGAGGCCCAGATGACTGTGCTTCTGCATGCTGAGCAGGAGCAGACAACAGGCCTTTGACAAACCGCCCTTGTGCACTGCGTCAGAGAGTGTGAGAATGCACCTATGTCAGAAAGGGCCCTTTGCTCTCAGCCGTGCCCTCCATTGCTCTAGCGGTGGAAGGCACAAAGCACTGCCTACATCCTTCAATTGGAGACAAGCCAGCAACTGGCCTGCTTCCAGCTCTTGGGGAAGCTGGGAAAGCACTCGCATTCCACAGTGCTCTTACAGTGCCCTGGGAACGTCTCATACAAAGGCAGCTGAACACCGTGTCTTTTCATCCCTTAACTCACCAATCTGCAACATCTGCTTCTGCCGCATTTCCACCTTGCCAACCCGGCTCAGACGAAATGCCTACATCTTCCCCTTGAGCAATGGGGATGAGGCCCATAGGATTGGGGTTCCACATGCTGAGGAGGAGAGAGACAATAGGCTTTTAACTAACCACGAAGTGCAATGGTTGGGAGAGTGTCAGAAAGCACCAAGGGCAGAAAAACCGCTTTACTCTCAGCCGCGCCCTAAATTGCTATAGAGGTGGAAGGGACAAAGCACTGCCTCCATCCTTCAATGGGAGACAAGCCATAAACAGTCTTGCCTCCAGCTCTTTAGGAAGCTGACAAACAACTCGCTTTCCACAGTCCTGTTACAGCAGACCGTTGAACTTCTCATACAAAGGCAGCTCAAATGGCATTTCTTCCCAGCCCTTAACTCGCAGCTTAGGACTCCTGCTTCTGCCGCAATTCCACCTTGCCAACCCGGCTCAGACGAAATGCCTACATCTTCCCCTGAAGCAACTGGGCTGAGTCCCAAATGATTGAGCGTCCATGTGCTTAGGAGGCGATAGACTGCACGCCTTTTTCCAACCACCATTTTGCACTGCTTTAGAGAGTGTCGGAAAGCAGCTATTTCAGAAAGACCCCTTGGTCTCAGCCGTGCCCTTCATTGCTCTAGACGTGGAATGCACAATGCACTGGCACCCCCCCTCAAGGGGCGACAAGCCACAGACCATCTTCCTTCCATCTCTTTAGGAAGCTGAGCAAGAACTCGCTTTCAACAGTGCTCTTTCTGTGTCCTGGCAACATCTCATACACAGGCAGCTGATATGCCATTTCTTGTCAGCGCTTAACTCGCAGATTTGGAACTTCTGCTCCTGCCACATTTCCACCTTGCCAACACGGCTCAGACGAAATGTCTACATCTTCCCCTTCAGCAACGGGGACGAGGCCCAGATGACTGTGCTTCCGCATGCTTAGCAGGAGCAGACAATAGGCTTTTTACAAACCGCCATTGTGCACTGGGTCAGAGAGTGTCAGAACGCACCTATGTCAGAAAGGGCCCTTTGCTCTCAGCCGTGCCCTCCATTGCTCTAGAGGTGGAAGGCACAAAGCACTGCCTCCATCCTTCAATTGGAGACAAGCCAGCAACTGTCCTGCTTCCAGCTCTTTAGGAAGCTGGGAAAGCACTCGCATTCCACAGTGCTCTTACAGCGTCCTGGGAACGTCTCATACAAAGGCAGCTGAACACCGTGTCTTTTACAGCCGTTCACTCACCAATCTGCAACATCTGCTTCTGCCGCATTTCCACCTTGCCAACCCGGCTCAGATGAAATGCCTACATCTTCCCCTGAAGCGACTGTGCTGATTCCCAAATGATTGAGCATCCACATGCTTAGGAGGCGATAAACTGCATGCCTTTTTCCAACCACCATTTTACACTGCTTAGAGAGCGTCGGAAAGCAGCTATGTCAGAAAGGCCCCTTTGCTCTCAGCCATGCCCTCCATTGCTCTCGAGGTGGAAGGCACAAGGCACTGGTTCTGGATCCACCCCTCAATGGGAGACAAACCACATCTTGGCCTGCTTCCAGCTCTTTTGGAAGTGGAGACGAAACTCCCTTTCCACAGTGCTCTTACAGCGTCCTGGGAACATCTCATACAAAGGAGGCTGAACGCCGTTTCTTTTCAGCACTTCACTCGCCAGTCTGGGACATCTGCATCCTGCACGTTTCCACCTTGCCAACCCGTATCAGACGAAATGCCTACGTCTTCCCCTTGAGCAATGGGGATGAGGCCCATAGGATTGTGGTTCCACATGCTGAGGAGGAGAGAGACAATAGGCTTTTAACTAACCACGAAGTGCAACGGTTGGGAGAGTGTCAGAAAGCACCAATGGCAGAAAGGCCCCTTTACTATCAGCCGCGCCCTCCATTGCTGTAGAGGCGGAAGGCACAAAGCACTGCCTCCATAATTCAATGGGAGACAAGCCATAAACTGTCTTGCCTCCAGCTCTTTAGGAAGCTGGGAAAGAACTCGCTTTCCACAGTGCTGTTACAGCATACGAGGAAACTCTCATACAGAGGCAGCTCAAACGCCATTTCTTCCCAGTGCTTAACTGGCCTCTTTAGGACTTCCGCTTCTGCCACAGTTCCACCTTGCCAACCCGGCTCAGACGAAATGCCTACATCTTCCCCTTAAGCAACGGGGGTGAATCCCACATGATTGTGCTTCCACATGCTTTCCAGGAGTAGACAACAGGCTTTTTACAAACCGCCATTGTGCACTGGGTCAAAGAGTGTCAGAATGCACCTATGTCAGAAGGGGTCCTTTGCTCTCAGCCATGCCCTCCATTGCTCTAGAGGTGGAAGGCACAAAGCACTGCCTCCATCCTCCAATTGGAGACAAGCCATAAACTGTCTTGCCTCCAGCTCTTTAGGAAGCTGACAAACAACTCGCTTTCCACAGTCCTGTTACAGCAGACCGGTTAAATTCTCAAACAAAGGCTGCTCAAATGGCATTTCTTCCCAGCCATTAACTCGCAGCTTAGGACTCCTGCTTCTGCCGCAATTCCACCTTGCCAACCCGGCTCAGACGAAATGCCTACATCTTCCCCTGAAGCAACTGGGCTGAGTCCCAAATGATTGAGCTTCCACGTGCTTAGGAGGCGATAGACTGCACGCCTTTTTCCAACCACCATTGTGCACTGCTGGAGAGAGTGTCGGAAAGCAGTTATGTCAGAAAGACCCCTTTGCTCTCAGCCCTGCCCTTCATTGCTCTAGGCGTGGAATGCACAAGGCACTGGCTCCCCCCCTCAGGGGGCGACAAGCCACAGACCATCTTCCATCCATCTCTTTAGGAAGCTGAGCAAGAACTCGCTTTCAACAGTGCTCTTTCTGTGTCCTGGCAACATCTCATACAAAGGCAGCTGATATGCCATTTCTTTTCAGCGCTTAACTCGCAGATTTGGAACTTCTGCTCCTGCCACATTTCCACCTTGTCAACCCGGCTCAGACGAAATGTCTACATCTTCCCCTTCAGCAACGGGGACGAGGCCCAGATGACTGTGCTTCTGCATGCTGAGCAGGAGCAGACAACAGGCCTTTGACAAACCGCCCTTGTGCACTGCGTCAGAGAGTGTGAGAATGCACCTATGTCAGAAAGGGCCCTTTGCTCTCAGCCGTGCCCTCCATTGCTCTAGCGGTGGAAGGCACAAAGCACTGCCTACATCCTTCAATTGGAGACAAGCCAGCAACTGGCCTGCTTCCAGCTCTTGGGGAAGCTGGGAAAGCACTCGCATTCCACAGTGCTCTTACAGTGCCCTGGGAACGTCTCATACAAAGGCAGCTGAACACCGTGTCTTTTCATCCCTTAACTCACCAATCTGCAACATCTGCTTCTGCCGCATTTCCACCTTGCCAACCCGGCTCAGACGAAATGCCTACATCTTCCCCTTGAGCAATGGGGATGAGGCCCATAGGATTGGGGTTCCACATGCTGAGGAGGAGAGAGACAATAGGCTTTTAACTAACCACGAAGTGCAATGGTTGGGAGAGTGTCAGAAAGCACCAAGGGCAGAAAAACCGCTTTACTCTCAGCCGCGCCCTAAATTGCTATAGAGGTGGAAGGGACAAAGCACTGCCTCCATCCTTCAATGGGAGACAAGCCATAAACAGTCTTGCCTCCAGCTCTTTAGGAAGCTGACAAACAACTCGCTTTCCACAGTCCTGTTACAGCAGACCGTTGAACTTCTCATACAAAGGCAGCTCAAATGGCATTTCTTCCCAGCCCTTAACTCGCAGCTTAGGACTCCTGCTTCTGCCGCAATTCCACCTTGCCAACCCGGCTCAGACGAAATGCCTACATCTTCCCCTGAAGCAACTGGGCTGAGTCCCAAATGATTGAGCGTCCATGTGCTTAGGAGGCGATAGACTGCACGCCTTTTTCCAACCACCATTTTGCACTGCTTTAGAGAGTGTCGGAAAGCAGCTATTTCAGAAAGACCCCTTGGTCTCAGCCGTGCCCTTCATTGCTCTAGACGTGGAATGCACAATGCACTGGCACCCCCCCTCAAGGGGCGACAAGCCACAGACCATCTTCCTTCCATCTCTTTAGGAAGCTGAGCAAGAACTCGCTTTCAACAGTGCTCTTTCTGTGTCCTGGCAACATCTCATACACAGGCAGCTGATATGCCATTTCTTTTCAGCGCTTAACTCGCAGATTTGGAACTTCTGCTCCTGCCACATTTCCACCTTGCCAACACGGCTCAGACGAAATGTCTACATCTTCCCCTTCAGCAACGGGGACGAGGCCCAGATGACTGTGCTTCCGCATGCTTAGCAGGAGCAGACAATAGGCTTTTTACAAACCGCCATTGTGCACTGGGTCAGAGAGTGTCAGAACGCACCTATGTCAGAAAGGGCCCTTTGCTCTCAGCCGTGCCCTCCATTGCTCTAGAGGTGGAAGGCACAAAGCACTGCCTCCATCCTTCAATTGGAGACAAGCCAGCAACTGTCCTGCTTCCAGCTCTTTAGGAAGCTGGGAAAGCACTCGCATTCCACAGTGCTCTTACAGCGTCCTGGGAACGTCTCATACAAAGGCAGCTGAACACCGTGTCTTTTACAGCCGTTCACTCACCAATCTGCAACATCTGCTTCTGCCGCATTTCCACCTTGCCAACCCGGCTCAGATGAAATGCCTACATCTTCCCCTGAAGCGACTGTGCTGATTCCCAAATGATTGAGCATCCACATGCTTAGGAGGCGATAAACTGCATGCCTTTTTCCAACCACCATTTTACACTGCTTAGAGAGCGTCGGAAAGCAGCTATGTCAGAAAGGCCCCTTTGCTCTCAGCCATGCCCTCCATTGCTCTCGAGGTGGAAGGCACAAGGCACTGGTTCTGGATCCACCCCTCAATGGGAGACAAACCACATCTTGGCCTGCTTCCAGCTCTTTTGGAAGTGGAGACGAAACTCCCTTTCCACAGTGCTCTTACAGCGTCCTGGGAACATCTCATACAAAGGAGGCTGAACGCCGTTTCTTTTCAGCACTTCACTCGCCAGTCTGGGACATCTGCATCCTGCACGTTTCCACCTTGCCAACCCGTATCAGACGAAATGCCTACGTCTTCCCCTTGAGCAATGGGGATGAGGCCCATAGGATTGTGGTTCCACATGCTGAGGAGGAGAGAGACAATAGGCTTTTAACTAACCACGAAGTGCAACGGTTGGGAGAGTGTCAGAAAGCACCAATGGCAGAAAGGCCCCTTTACTATCAGCCGCGCCCTCCATTGCTGTAGAGGCGGAAGGCACAAAGCACTGCCTCCATAATTCAATGGGAGACAAGCCATAAACTGTCTTGCCTCCAGCTCTTTAGGAAGCTGGGAAAGAACTCGCTTTCCACAGTGCTGTTACAGCATACGAGGAAACTCTCATACAGAGGCAGCTCAAACGCCATTTCTTCCCAGTGCTTAACTGGCCTCTTTAGGACTTCCGCTTCTGCCACAGTTCCACCTTGCCAACCCGGCTCAGACGAAATGCCTACATCTTCCCCTTAAGCAACGGGGGTGAATCCCACATGATTGTGCTTCCACATGCTTTCCAGGAGTAGACAACAGGCTTTTTACAAACCGCCATTGTGCACTGGGTCAAAGAGTGTCAGAATGCACCTATGTCAGAAGGGGTCCTTTGCTCTCAGCCATGCCCTCCATTGCTCTAGAGGTGGAAGGCACAAAGCACTGCCTCCATCCTCCAATTGGAGACAAGCCATAAACTGTCTTGCCTCCAGCTCTTTAGGAAGCTGACAAACAACTCGCTTTCCACAGTCCTGTTACAGCAGACCGGTTAAATTCTCAAACAAAGGCTGCTCAAATGGCATTTCTTCCCAGCCATTAACTCGCAGCTTAGGACTCCTGCTTCTGCCGCAATTCCACCTTGCCAACCCGGCTCAGACGAAATGCCTACATCTTCCCCTGAAGCAACTGGGCTGAGTCCCAAATGATTGAGCTTCCACGTGCTTAGGAGGCGATAGACTGCACGCCTTTTTCCAACCACCATTGTGCACTGCTGGAGAGAGTGTCGGAAAGCAGTTATGTCAGAAAGACCCCTTTGCTCTCAGCCCTGCCCTTCATTGCTCTAGGCGTGGAATGCACAAGGCACTGGCTCCCCCCCTCAGGGGGCGACAAGCCACAGACCATCTTCCATCCATCTCTTTAGGAAGCTGAGCAAGAACTCGCTTTCAACAGTGCTCTTTCTGTGTCCTGGCAACATCTCATACAAAGGCAGCTGATATGCCATTTCTTTTCAGCGCTTAACTCGCAGATTTGGAACTTCTGCTCCTGCCACATTTCCACCTTGTCAACCCGGCTCAGACGAAATGTCTACATCTTCCCCTTCAGCAACGGGGACGAGGCCCAGATGACTGTGCTTCTGCATGCTTAGCAGGAGCAGACAACAGGCCTTTGACAAACCGCCCTTGTGCACTGCGTCAGAGAGTGTGAGAATGCACCTATGTCAGAAAGGGCCCTTTGCTCTCAGCCGTGCCCTCCATTGCTCTAGCGGTGGAAGGCACAAAGCACTGCCTACATCCTTCAATTGGAGACAAGCCAGCAACTGGCCTGCTTCCAGCTCTTGGGGAAGCTGGGAAAGCACTCGCATTCCACAGTGCTCTTACAGTGCCCTGGGAACGTCTCATACAAAGGCAGCTGAACACCGTGTCTTTTCATCCCTTAACTCACCAATCTGCAACATCTGCTTCTGCCGCATTTCCACCTTGCCAACCCGGCTCAGACGAAATGCCTACATCTTCCCCTTGAGCAATGGGGATGAGGCCCATAGGATTGGGGTTCCACATGCTGAGGAGGAGAGAGACAATAGGCTTTTAACTAACCACGAAGTGCAATGGTTGGGAGAGTGTCAGAAAGCACCAAGGGCAGAAAAACCGCTTTACTCTCAGCCGCGCCCTAAATTGCTATAGAGGTGGAAGGGACAAAGCACTGCCTCCATCCTTCAATGGGAGACAAGCCATAAACAGTCTTGCCTCCAGCTCTTTAGGAAGCTGACAAACAACTCGCTTTCCACAGTCCTGTTACAGCAGACCGTTGAACTTCTCATACAAAGGCAGCTCAAATGGCATTTCTTCCCAGCCCTTAACTCGCAGCTTAGGACTCCTGCTTCTGCCGCAATTCCACCTTGCCAACCCGGCTCAGACGAAATGCCTACATCTTCCCCTGAAGCAACTGGGCTGAGTCCCAAATGATTGAGCGTCCATGTGCTTAGGAGGCGATAGACTGCACGCCTTTTTCCAACCACCATTTTGCACTGCTTTAGAGAGTGTCGGAAAGCAGCTATTTCAGAAAGACCCCTTGGTCTCAGCCGTGCCCTTCATTGCTCTAGACGTGGAATGCACAATGCACTGGCACCCCCCCTCAAGGGGCGACAAGCCACAGACCATCTTCCTTCCATCTCTTTAGGAAGCTGAGCAAGAACTCGCTTTCAACAGTGCTCTTTCTGTGTCCTGGCAACATCTCATACACAGGCAGCTGATATGCCATTTCTTTTCAGCGCTTAACTCGCAGATTTGGAACTTCTGCTCCTGCCACATTTCCACCTTGCCAACACGGCTCAGACGAAATGTCTACATCTTCCCCTTCAGCAACGGGGACGAGGCCCAGATGACTGTGCTTCCACATGCTTAGCAGGAGCAGACAATAGGCTTTTTACAAACCGCCATTGTGCACTGGGTCAGAGAGTGTCAGAACGCACCTATGTCAGAAAGGGCCCTTTGCTCTCAGCCGTGCCCTCCATTGCTCTAGAGGTGGAAGGCACAAAGCACTGCCTCCATCCTTCAATTGGAGACAAGCCAGCAACTGTCCTGCTTCCAGCTCTTTAGGAAGCTGGGAAAGCACTCGCATTCCACAGTGCTCTTACAGCGTCCTGGGAACGTCTCATACAAAGGCAGCTGAACACCGTGTCTTTTACAGCCGTTCACTCACCAATCTGCAACATCTGCTTCTGCCGCATTTCCACCTTGCCAACCCGGCTCAGACGAAATGCCTACATCTTCCCCTGAAGCGACTGTGCTGATTCCCAAATGATTGAGCATCCACATGCTTAGGAGGCGATAAACTGCATGCCTTTTTCCAACCACCATTTTACACTGCTTAGAGAGCGTCGGAAAGCAGCTATGTCAGAAAGGCCCCTTTGCTCTCAGCCATGCCCTCCATTGCTCTCGAGGTGGAAGGCACAAGGCACTGGTTCTGGATCCACCCCTCAATGGGAGACAAACCACATCTTGGCCTGCTTCCAGCTCTTTTGGAAGTGGAGACGAAACTCCCTTTCCACAGTGCTCTTACAGCGTCCTGGGAACATCTCATACAAAGGAGGCTGAACGCCGTTTCTTTTCAGCACTTCACTCGCCAGTCTGGGACATCTGCATCCTGCACGTTTCCACCTTGCCAACCCGTATCAGACGAAATGCCTACGTCTTCCCCTTGAGCAATGGGGATGAGGCCCATAGGATTGTGGTTCCACATGCTGAGGAGGAGAGAGACAATAGGCTTTTAACTAACCACGAAGTGCAACGGTTGGGAGAGTGTCAGAAAGCACCAATGGCAGAAAGGCCCCTTTACTATCAGCCGCGCCCTCCATTGCTGTAGAGGCGGAAGGCACAAAGCACTGCCTCCATAATTCAATGGGAGACAAGCCATAAACTGTCTTGCCTCCAGCTCTTTAGGAAGCTGGGAAAGAACTCGCTTTCCACAGTGCTGTTACAGCATACGAGGAAACTCTCATACAGAGGCAGCTCAAACGCCATTTCTTCCCAGTGCTTAACTGGCCTCTTTAGGACTTCCGCTTCTGCCACAGTTCCACCTTGCCAACCCGGCTCAGACGAAATGCCTACATCTTCCCCTTAAGCAACGGGGGTGAAGTCCACATGATTGTGCTTCCACATGCTTTCCAGGAGTAGACAATAGGCTTTTTACAAACCGCCATTGTGCACTGGGTCAAAGAGTGTCAGAATGCACCTATGTCAGAAGGGGTCCTTTGCTCTCAGCCATGCCCTCCATTGCTCTAGAGGTGGAAGGCACAAAGCACTGCCTCCATCCTCCAATTGGAGACAAGCCATAAACTGTCTTGCCTCCAGCTCTTTAGGAAGCTGACAAACAACTCGCTTTCCACAGTCCTGTTACAGCAGACCGGTTAAATTCTCAAACAAAGGCTGCTCAAATGGCATTTCTTCCCAGCCATTAACTCGCAGCTTAGGACTCCTGCTTCTGCCGCAATTCCACCTTGCCAACCCGGCTCAGACGAAATGCCTACATCTTCCCCTGAAGCAACTGGGCTGAGTCCCAAATGATTGAGCTTCCACGTGCTTAGGAGGCGATAGACTGCACGCCTTTTTCCAACCACCATTGTGCACTGCTGGAGAGAGTGTCGGAAAGCAGTTATGTCAGAAAGACCCCTTTGCTCTCAGCCCTGCCCTTCATTGCTCTAGGCGTGGAATGCACAAGGCACTGGCTCCCCCCCTCAGGGGGCGACAAGCCACAGACCATCTTCCATCCATCTCTTTAGGAAGCTGAGCAAGAACTCGCTTTCAACAGTGCTCTTTCTGTGTCCTGGCAACATCTCATACAAAGGCAGCTGATATGCCATTTCTTTTCAGCGCTTAACTCGCAGATTTGGAACTTCTGCTCCTGCCACATTTCCACCTTGTCAACCCGGCTCAGACGAAATGTCTACATCTTCCCCTTCAGCAACGGGGACGAGGCCCAGATGACTGTGCTTCTGCATGCTTAGCAGGAGCAGACAACAGGCCTTTGACAAACCGCCCTTGTGCACTGCGTCAGAGAGTGTGAGAATGCACCTATGTCAGAAAGGGCCCTTTGCTCTCAGCCGTGCCCTCCATTGCTCTAGCGGTGGAAGGCACAAAGCACTGCCTACATCCTTCAATTGGAGACAAGCCAGCAACTGGCCTGCTTCCAGCTCTTGGGGAAGCTGGGAAAGCACTCGCATTCCACAGTGCTCTTACAGTGCCCTGGGAACGTCTCATACAAAGGCAGCTGAACACCGTGTCTTTTCATCCCTTAACTCACCAATCTGCAACATCTGCTTCTGCCGCATTTCCACCTTGCCAACCCGGCTCAGACGAAATGCCTACATCTTCCCCTTGAGCAATGGGGATGAGGCCCATAGGATTGGGGTTCCACATGCTGAGGAGGAGAGAGACAATAGGCTTTTAACTAACCACGAAGTGCAATGGTTGGGAGAGTGTCAGAAAGCACCAAGGGCAGAAAAACCGCTTTACTCTCAGCCGCGCCCTAAATTGCTATAGAGGTGGAAGGGACAAAGCACTGCCTCCATCCTTCAATGGGAGACAAGCCATAAACAGTCTTGCCTCCAGCTCTTTAGGAAGCTGACAAACAACTCGCTTTCCACAGTCCTGTTACAGCAGACCGTTGAACTTCTCATACAAAGGCAGCTCAAATGGCATTTCTTCCCAGCCCTTAACTCGCAGCTTAGGACTCCTGCTTCTGCCGCAATTCCACCTTGCCAACCCGGCTCAGACGAAATGCCTACATCTTCCCCTGAAGCAACTGGGCTGAGTCCCAAATGATTGAGCGTCCATGTGCTTAGGAGGCGATAGACTGCACGCCTTTTTCCAACCACCATTTTGCACTGCTTTAGAGAGTGTCGGAAAGCAGCTATTTCAGAAAGACCCCTTGGTCTCAGCCGTGCCCTTCATTGCTCTAGACGTGGAATGCACAATGCACTGGCACCCCCCCTCAAGGGGCGACAAGCCACAGACCATCTTCCTTCCATCTCTTTAGGAAGCTGAGCAAGAACTCGCTTTCAACAGTGCTCTTTCTGTGTCCTGGCAACATCTCATACACAGGCAGCTGATATGCCATTTCTTTTCAGCGCTTAACTCGCAGATTTGGAACTTCTGCTCCTGCCACATTTCCACCTTGCCAACACGGCTCAGACGAAATGTCTACATCTTCCCCTTCAGCAACGGGGACGAGGCCCAGATGACTGTGCTTCCGCATGCTTAGCAGGAGCAGACAATAGGCTTTTTACAAACCGCCATTGTGCACTGGGTCAGAGAGTGTCAGAACGCACCTATGTCAGAAAGGGCCCTTTGCTCTCAGCCGTGCCCTCCATTGCTCTAGAGGTGGAAGGCACAAAGCACTGCCTCCATCCTTCAATTGGAGACAAGCCAGCAACTGTCCTGCTTCCAGCTCTTTAGGAAGCTGGGAAAGCACTCGCATTCCACAGTGCTCTTACAGCGTCCTGGGAACGTCTCATACAAAGGCAGCTGAACACCGTGTCTTTTACAGCCGTTCACTCACCAATCTGCAACATCTGCTTCTGCCGCATTTCCACCTTGCCAACCCGGCTCAGATGAAATGCCTACATCTTCCCCTGAAGCGACTGTGCTGATTCCCAAATGATTGAGCATCCACATGCTTAGGAGGCGATAAACTGCATGCCTTTTTCCAACCACCATTTTACACTGCTTAGAGAGCGTCGGAAAGCAGCTATGTCAGAAAGGCCCCTTTGCTCTCAGCCATGCCCTCCATTGCTCTCGAGGTGGAAGGCACAAGGCACTGGTTCTGGATCCACCCCTCAATGGGAGACAAACCACATCTTGGCCTGCTTCCAGCTCTTTTGGAAGTGGAGACGAAACTCCCTTTCCACAGTGCTCTTACAGCGTCCTGGGAACATCTCATACAAAGGAGGCTGAACGCCGTTTCTTTTCAGCACTTCACTCGCCAGTCTGGGACATCTGCATCCTGCACGTTTCCACCTTGCCAACCCGTATCAGACGAAATGCCTACGTCTTCCCCTTGAGCAATGGGGATGAGGCCCATAGGATTGTGGTTCCACATGCTGAGGAGGAGAGAGACAATAGGCTTTTAACTAACCACGAAGTGCAACGGTTGGGAGAGTGTCAGAAAGCACCAATGGCAGAAAGGCCCCTTTACTATCAGCCGCGCCCTCCATTGCTGTAGAGGCGGAAGGCACAAAGCACTGCCTCCATAATTCAATGGGAGACAAGCCATAAACTGTCTTGCCTCCAGCTCTTTAGGAAGCTGGGAAAGAACTCGGTTTCCACAGTGCTGTTACAGCATACGAGGAAACTCTCATACAGAGGCAGCTCAAACGCCATTTCTTCCCAGTGCTTAACTGGCCTCTTTAGGACTTCCGCTTCTGCCACAGTTCCACCTTGCCAACCCGGCTCAGACGAAATGCCTACATCTTCCCCTTAAGCAACGGGGGTGAATCCCACATGATTGTGCTTCCACATGCTTTCCAGGAGTAGACAACAGGCTTTTTACAAACCGCCATTGTGCACTGGGTCAAAGAGTGTCAGAATGCACCTATGTCAGAAGGGGTCCTTTGCTCTCAGCCATGCCCTCCATTGCTCTAGAGGTGGAAGGCACAAGGCACTGCCTCCATCCTCCAATTGGAGACAAGCCATAAACTGTCTTGCCTCCAGCTCTTTAGGAAGCTGACAAACAACTCGCTTTCCACAGTCCTGTTACAGCAGACCGGTTAAATTCTCAAACAAAGGCTGCTCAAATGGCATTTCTTCCCAGCCATTAACTCGCAGCTTAGGACTCCTGCTTCTGCCGCAATTCCACCTTGCCAACCCGGCTCAGACGAAATGCCTACATCTTCCCCTGAAGCAACTGGGCTGAGTCCCAAATGATTGAGCTTCCACGTGCTTAGGAGGCGATAGACTGCACGCCTTTTTCCAACCACCATTGTGCACTGCTGGAGAGAGTGTCGGAAAGCAGTTATGTCAGAAAGACCCCTTTGCTCTCAGCCCTGCCCTTCATTGCTCTAGGCGTGGAATGCACAAGGCACTGGCTCCCCCCCTCAGGGGGCGACAAGCCACAGACCATCTTCCATCCATCTCTTTAGGAAGCTGAGCAAGAACTCGCTTTCAACAGTGCTCTTTCTGTGTCCTGGCAACATCTCATACAAAGGCAGCTGATATGCCATTTCTTTTCAGCGCTTAACTCGCAGATTTGGAACTTCTGCTCCTGCCACATTTCCACCTTGCCAACACGGCTCAGACGAAATGTCTACATCTTCCCCTTCAGCAACGGGGAGGAGGCCCAGATGACTGTGCTTCCACATGCTTAGCAGGAGCAGACAATAGGCTTTTTACAAACCGCCATTGTGCACTGGGTCAGAGAGTGTCAGAACGCACCTATGTCAGAAAGGGCCCTTTGCTCTCAGCCGTGCCCTCCATTGCTCTAGAGGTGGAAGGCACAAAGCACTGCCTCCATCCTTCAATTGGAGACAAGCCAGCAACTGTCCTGCTTCCAGCTCTTTAGGAAGCTGGGAAAGCACTCGCATTCCACAGTGCTCTTACAGCGTCCTGGGAACGTCTCATACAAAGGCAGCTGAACACCGTGTCTTTTACAGCCGTTCACTCACCAATCTGCAACATCTGCTTCTGCCGCATTTCCACCTTGCCAACCCGGCTCAGATGAAATGCCTACATCTTCCCCTGAAGCGACTGTGCTGATTCCCAAATGATTGAGCATCCACATGCTTAGGAGGCGATAAACTGCATGCCTTTTTCCAACCACCATTTTACACTGCTTAGAGAGCGTCGGAAAGCAGCTATGTCAGAAAGGCCCCTTTGCTCTCAGCCATGCCCTCCATTGCTCTCGAGGTGGAAGGCACAAGGCACTGGTTCTGGATCCACCCCTCAATGGGAGACAAACCACATCTTGGCCTGCTTCCAGCTCTTTTGGAAGTGGAGACGAAACTCCCTTTCCACAGTGCTCTTACAGCGTCCTGGGAACATCTCATACAAAGGAGGCTGAACGCCGTTTCTTTTCAGCACTTCACTCGCCAGTCTGGGACATCTGCATCCTGCACGTTTCCACCTTGCCAACCCGTATCAGACGAAATGCCTACGTCTTCCTCTTGAGCAATGGGGATGAGGCCCATAGGATTGTGGTTCCACATGCTGAGGAGGAGAGAGACAATAGGCTTTTAACTAACCACGAAGTGCAACGGTTGGGAGAGTGTCAGAAAGCACCAATGGCAGAAAGGCCCCTTTACTATCAGCCGCGCCCTCCATTGCTGTAGAGGCGGAAGGCACAAAGCACTGCCTCCATAATTCAATGGGAGACAAGCCATAAACTGTCTTGCCTCCAGCTCTTTAGGAAGCTGGGAAAGAACTCGGTTTCCACAGTGCTGTTACAGCATACGAGGAAACTCTCATACAGAGGCAGCTCAAACGCCATTTCTTCCCAGTGCTTAACTGGCCTCTTTAGGACTTCCGCTTCTGCCACAGTTCCACCTTGCCAACCCGGCTCAGACGAAATGCCTACATCTTCCCCTTAAGCAACGGGGGTGAAGTCCACATGGTTGTGCTTCCACATGCTTTCCAGGAGTAGACAATAGGCTTTTTACAAACCGCCATTGTGCACTGGGTCAAAGAGTGTCAGAATGCACCTATGTCAGAAGGGGTCCTTTGCTCTCAGCCATGCCCTCCATTGCTCTAGAGGTGGAAGGCACAAAGCACTGCCTCCATCCTCCAATTGGAGACAAGCCATAAACTGTCTTGCCTCCAGCTCTTTAGGAAGCTGACAAACAACTCGCTTTCCACAGTCCTGTTACAGCAGACCGGTTAAATTCTCAAACAAAGGCTGCTCAAATGGCATTTCTTCCCAGCCATTAAATCGCAGCTTAGGACTCCTGCTTCTGCCGCAATTCCACCTTGCCAACCCGGCTCAGACGAAATGCCTACATCTTCCCCTGAAGCAACTGGGCTGAGTCCCAAATGATTGAGCTTCCACGTGCTTAGGAGGCGATAGACTGCACGCCTTTTTCCAACCACCATTGTGCACTGCTGGAGAGAGTGTCGGAAAGCAATTATGTCAGAAAGACCCCTTTGCTCTCAGCCCTGCCCTTCATTGCTCTAGGCGTGGAATGCACAAGGCACTGGCTCCCCCCCTCAGGGGGCGACAAGCCACAGACCATCTTCCATCCATCTCTTTAGGAAGCTGAGCAAGAACTCGCTTTCAACAGTGCTCTTTCTGTGTCCTGGCAACATCTCATACAAAGGCAGCTGATATGCCATTTCTTTTCAGCGCTTAACTCGCAGATTTGGAACTTCTGCTCCTGCCACATTTCCACCTTGTCAACCCGGCTCAGAAGAAATGTCTACATCTTCCCCTTCAGCAACGGGGACGAGGCCCAGATGACTGTGCTTCTGCATGCTTAGCAGGAGCAGACAATAGGCCTTTGACAAACCGCCCTTGTGCACTGCGTCAGAGAGTGTGAGAATGCACCTATGTCAGAAAGGGCCCTTTGCTCTCAGCCGTGCCCTCCATTGCTCTAGCGGTGGAAGGCACAAAGCACTGCCTACATCCTTCAATTGGAGACAAGCCAGCAACTGGCCTGCTTCCAGCTCTTGGGGAAGCTGGGAAAGCACTCGCATTCCACAGTGCTCTTACAGTGCCCTGGGAACGTCTCATACAAAGGCAGCTGAACACCGTGTCTTTTCATCCCTTAACTCACCAATCTGCAACATCTGCTTCTGCCGCATTTCCACCTTGCCAACCCGGCTCAGACGAAATGCCTACATCTTCCCCTTGAGCAATGGGGATGAGGACCATAGGATTGGGGTTCCACATGCTGAGGAGGAGAGAGACAATAGGCTTTTAACTAACCACGAAGTGCAATGGTTGGGAGAGTGTCAGAAAGCACCAAGGGCAGAAAAACCGCTTTACTCTCAGCCGCGCCCTAAATTGCTATAGAGGTGGAAGGGACAAAGCACTGCCTCCATCCTTCAATGGGAGACAAGCCATAAACTGTCTTGCCTCCAGCTCTTTAGGAAGCTGACAAACAACTCGCTTTCCACAGTCCTGTTACAGCAGACCGGTTAAATTCTCAAACAAAGGCTGCTCAAATGGCATTTCTTCCCAGCCATTAACTCGCAGCTTAGGACTCCTGCTTCTGCCGCAATTCCACCTTGCCAACCCGGCTCAGACGAAATGCCTACATCTTCCCCTGAAGCAACTGGGCTGAGTCCCAAATGATTGAGCGTCCACGTGCTTAGGAGGCGATAGACTGCACGCCTTTTTCCAACCACCAATCTGCACTGCTGGAGAGAGTGTCGGAAAGCAGCTATGTCAGAAAGACCCCTTTGCTCTCAGCCGTGCCCTTCATTGCTCTAGACGTGGAATGCACAATGCACTGGCTCGCCCCCTCAAGGGTGACAAGCCACAGACCATCTTCCTTCCATCTCTTTAGGAAGCTGAGCAAGAACTCGCTTTCAACAGTGCTCTTTCTGTGTCCTGGCAAAATCTCATACAAAGGCAGCTGATATGCCATTTCTTTTCAGCGCTTAACTCGCAGATTTGGAACTTCTGCTCCTGCCACATTTCCAGCTTGCCAACCCGGCTCAGACGAAATGTCTACATCTTCCCCTTCAGCAACGCGGAAGAGGCCCAGATGACTGTGCTTCTGCATGCTTAGCAGGAGCAGACAATCGGTTTTTACAAACCGCCATTGTGCACTGGGTCAGAGAGTGTCAGAATGCACCTATGTCAGAAAGGGCCCTTTGCTATCAGCCGTGCCCTCCATTGCTCTAGAGGTGGAAGGCACAAAGCACTGCCTCCATCCTTCAATTGGAGACAAGCCAGCAACTGTCCTGCTTACAGCTCTTTAGGAAGCTGGGAAAGCACTCGCCTTCCACAGTGTTCTTGCAGGGTCCTGGGAACGTCTCATACAAAGGCAGCTGAACACCGTGTCTTTTGAGCCCTTAACTCACCAATCTGCAACATCTGCTTCTGCCGCATTTCCACCTTGCCAACCCGGCTCAGACGAAATGCCTACATCTTCCCCTGAAGCGACTGTGCTGATTCCCTAATGATTGAGCATCCACATGCTTAGGAGGCGATAAACTGCATGCCTTTTTCCAACCACCATTTTACACTGCTTAGATAGCGTCGGAAAGCAGCTATGTCAGAAAGGCCCCTTTGCTCTCAGCCATGCCCTCCATTGCTCTCGAGGTGGAAGGCACAAGGCACTGGTTCTGGATCCACCCCTCAATGGGAGACAGACCACATCTTGGCCTGCTTCCAGCTCTTTAGGAAGTGGAGAAAAAACTCCCTTTCCACAGTGCTCTTACAGCGTCCGGGGAACATGTCATACAAAGGAGGCCGAACGCCGTTTCTTTTCAGCACTTCACTCGCCAGTCTGGGACATCTGCATCCTGCACGTTTCCACCTTGCCAACCCGGCTCAGACGAAATGCCTACATCTTCCCCTTGAGCAATGGGGATGAGGCCCATAGGATTGTGGTTCCAAATGCTGAGGAGGAGAGACACAATAGTCTTTTAACTAAGAACGAAGTGCAACGGTTGGGAGAGTGTCAGAAAGCACCAATGGCAGAAACACACCTTTACTCTCAGCCGCGCCCTCCATTGCTGTAGAGGTGGAAGGCACAAAGCACTGCCTCCATCCTTCAATGGGAGACACGCCATAAACTGTCTTGCCTCCAGCTCTTTAGGAAGCTGGGAAAGAACTCGCTTTCCACAGTGCTGTTACAGCATACGAGGAAACTCTCATACAGAGGCAGCTCAAACGTCATTTCTTCCCAGTGCTTAACTGGCCGCTTTAGGACTTCCGCTTCTGCCACAGTTCCACTTTGCCAACCCGGCTCAGACGAAATGCCTACATCTTCCCCTTAAGCAACTGGGGCGAAGCCCACATGATTGTGCTGCCACATGCTTAGCAGGACCAGACAATAGGCTTTTTACAAACCGCCATTTTGCACTGGGTCAGAGAGTGTCAGAATGCACCTATGTCAGAAAGGGCCCTTTGCTCTCAGCCGTGCCCTCCATTGCTCTAGAGGTGGAAGGCACAAAGCACTGCCTCCATCCTTCAATTGGAGACAAGCCATAAACTGTCTTGCCTCCAGCTCTTTAGGAAGCTGACAAACAACTCACTTTCCACCGTCCTGTTACAGCAGACCGGGGAACTTCTCATACAAGGGCAGCTCCAATGGCATTTCTTCCCAGCCCTTAACTCGCAGCTTTAGGACTCCTGCTTCTGCCGCAATTCCACCTTGACAACCCGGCTCAGACGAAATGCCTACATCTTCCCCTGAAGCCACTGGGCTGAGTCCCAAATGATTGAGCATCCACGTGCTTAGGAGGCGATAGACTGCACGCCTTTTTCCAACCACCATTGTGCACTGCTGGAGAGAGTGTCGGAAAGCAGCTATGTCAGAAAGACCCCTTTGCTCTCTGCCGTGCCCTTCATTGCTCTAGACGTGGAATGCACAAGGCACTGGCTCAACCCCTCAAGGGGCGACAAGCCACAGACCATCTTCCTTCCATCTCTTTAGGAAGCTGAGCAAGAACTCGCTTTCAACAGTGCTCTTTCTGTGTCCTGGCAACATCTCATACAGAGGCAGCTGATATGCCATTTCTTTTCAGCGCTTAACTCGCATATTTGGAACTTCTGCTCCTGCCACATTTCCAACTTGCCAACCCGGCTCAGAAGAAATGTCTACATCTTCCCCTTCAGCAACGGGGACGAGGCCCAGATGACTGTGCTTCCGCATGCTTAGCAGGAGCAGACAATAGGCTTTTTACAAACCGCCATTGTGCACTGCGTCAGAGAGTGTCAGAATGCACCTATGTCAGAAAGGGCCCTTTGCTCTCAGCCGTGCCCTCCATTGCTCTAGAAGTGGAAGGCACAAAGCACTGCCTCCATCCTTCAATTGGAGACAAGCCAGCAACTGTCCTGCTTCCAGCTCTTTAGGAAGCTGGGAAAGCACTCGCATTCCACAGTGCTCTTACTGTGCACTGGGAACGTCTCCTACAAAGGCAGCCGAACTCCGTGTCTTTTCAGCCCTTAACTCACCAATCTGCAACATCTGCTTCTGCCGCATTTCCACCTTGCCAACCCGGCTCAGACGAAATGCCTAAATCTTCCCCTCAAGCGACTGTGCTGATTCCCAAATGATTGAGCATCCACATGCTTAGGAGGCGATAAACTGCCTGCCTTTTTCCAACCACCATTTGACACTGCTTAGAGAGCGTCGGAAAGCAGCTATGTCAGAAAGGCCCCTTTGCTCTCAGCCATGCCCTCCATTGCTCTCGAGGTGGAAGGCACAAGGCACTGGTTCTGGATCCACCCCTCAATGGGAGACAAACCACATCTTGGCCTGCTTCCAGCTCTTTAGTAAGTGGAGAAAAAACTCCCAACCACACTACTCTTACAGCGTCCTGGGAACATCTCATACAAAGGAGGCTGAATGCTGTTTCTTTTCAGCATTTAACTCGCCAGTCTTGGACATCTGCATCCTGCACGTTTCCACCTTGCCAACCCGGCTCAGACGAAATGCCTACATCTTCCCCTTGAGCAATGGGGATGAGGCCCATAGGATTGTGGTTCCACATGCTGAGGAGGACAGAGACAATAGGCTTTTAACTAACCACGATGTGCAACGGTTGGGAGAGTGTCAGAAAGCACCTATGGCAGAAAGACCCCTTTACTCTCAGCCGCGCCCTCCATTGCTGTAGAGTTGGAAGGCACAGAGCACTGCCTCCATCCTTCAATAGGAGACCAGCCATAAACTGTCTTGCCTCCAGCTCTGTAGGACGCTGGGATGGAACTCGCTTTCCAAGTGCTGTTACAGCATACGAGGAAATACTCATACAGAGGCAGCTCCAAAGCCATTTCTTCCCTGTGCTTAACTGGCCGGTTTAGGACTTCCGCTTCTGCCACAGTTCCACCTTGCCAACCAGGCTCAGACGAAATGCCTACATCTTCCCCTTAAGCAACGGGGGCGAAGCCCACATGATTGTGCTGCCACATTCTTAGCAGGAGCAGACAATAGGCTTTTTACAAACCGCCATTGTGCACTGGGTCAGAGAGTGTCAGAATGCACCTATGTCAGAAAGGGCCCTTTGCTCTCAGCCGTGTCCTTCATTGCTCTAGAGGTGGAAGGCACAAGGCACTGCCACCGTCCTTCAATTGGAGACAAGCCATAAACTGTCTTGCCCGCAGCTCTTTAGGAAGCTGACAAACAACTCGCTTTCCACAGTCCTGTTACAGCAGACCGGGGAACTTCTCATACAATGGCAGCTCAAATGGCATTTCTTCCCAGCCATTAACTCGCAGCTTTAGGACTCCTGCTTATTCCGCAATTCCACCTGGCCAACCCGGCTCAGACGAAATGCCTACATCTTCCCCTGAAGCAACTGGGCTGTGTCCCAAATGATTGAGCTTCCACGTGCTTAGGAGGCGATAGACTGCACGCCTTTTTCCAGCCACCATTGTGCACTGCTGGAGAGAGTGTCGGAAAGCAGCTATGTCAGAAAGACCCCTTTGCTCTCAGCCATGCCCTTCATTGCTCTACACTTGGAATGCACAATGCACTGGCTCCCCCTCTCAAGGGGCGATAAGCCACAGACCAACTTCCTTCCATCTCTTTAGGAAGCTGAGCAAGAACTCGCTTTCAACAGTGCTCTTTCTGTGTCCTGGCAACATCTCATACAAAGGCAGCTGATATGCCATTTCTTTTCAGCGCTTAACTCGCAGATTTGGAACTTCTGCTCCTGCCTCGTTTCCAGCTTGCCAACCCGGCTCAGACGAAATGTCTACATCTTCCCCTTCAGCAACGGGGACGAGGCCCAGATGACTGTGCTTCTGCATGCTTAGCAGGAGCAGACAATAGGCTTTTTACAAACCGCCATTGTGCACTGGGTCAGAGAGTGTCAGAATGCACCTATGTCAGAAAGGGCCCTTTGCTCTCAGCCGTGCCCTCCATTGCTCTAGAGGTGGAAGGCACAAAGCACGTGCCAATGATCCCGGAAGCACCTGCCGAGCACGCCGGAACCACCTGCTCGACTCGTCAGACCCACCTGCCGGACACGCAAAAATCACCTGTCGGCTATTCCACAACCAGTTGGGGAACACTTCAGAATCACCTGCCGGGCTTGCTGGAACCACCTGCTGATCATGCCAAAATCACCTGCCAATTACGCCAGTACCACTTGGCGGACACTGTGGAAACACCTGTCGGGCCGGCCGGAACCACATCTCAGACGTGCCAGAACCATGTGCATGAGATGCTGGAACCACACCCCGAACAGACGGAAAACACCTGCCAGACCCGTCTGAACAACCTGCCGAGCACGCCCGAGCCACCTGCTCGACTCGCCGGAACCACCTACCTGACATGCCCAAATCACCAGCCGGGTATGCCAGAACCACTTGGCGGACACTCCGGAATCATCTGCTGGACATGCTGGAACCAGCTCTCAGACACACCAGAACCACGTGTCGGAGACGCCGGAAGCACCTGCCGAGCATGCCGGAGGCACCTGCTCGACTCGCCAGAAACACCTGCCGGACACGCCAAAATCACCTGCCGGGTACGCCAGAACCACCTGGCGGACACTCCGAAATCACCTGTCGCGCATGCCGGAACCACCACTCAGACGTGCCGGAAGCACGTGCCGGACACGCCGGAATCACCTAGCGGACAGACCGGAACCGCCTGCCGAGCACGAAAGAGCCACCTGTTCGACTCGCTGGAACCACCTGCCGGACAGGCCAATATCAACTGCTGGCTATGCCAGAACCACCTGGGGGACGGTCCGGAATCACCTGCCAGCCCTGGCGGAACCACCTCTCAGACGTACCAGAACCACCTGCCGGAGAAGCTGGAAACACGTCCTGGACAGTCTGGAACCACCTGCCGGCCAAGCCTGAACCACCTGCCAAGCACAACGGAACAACCTGCCAGACACGCCAAAATCACCTGCGTGTTATGCCAGAACCACTTGGAGGACTCTCTGGGATGACCTGCCGGGCATGCCGGAACCACCTCTCAGACGTACCAGAACCATGTGGCGGACAGTTCGGAATCACCTGTTGGGCATGCGCAACCACCTCTGAGACGTACCAGAACCACATGCCGTGCAGGCTGGAACCACCTACCGGACAGACAGGAATCACCTTTCGGGCACGCCGGAACCACCTGCTCGACTCGCCAGAACCACCTGCCGATCACGCAAAAATCACCTGCCGGCTACGCCACAACCATTTGGTGAACACTTTGGAATCACCTGCCAGGCTTGCTGGAACCACCTGCCAGTCATGCCAAAATCACCTGCCAAGTACGCCAGAACCGCTTGGCGGACACTGCGGAAACACCTGTCGGGCCGGCTGGAACCACATCTCAGACGTGCCAGAAACGTGTTCATGAGATGCTGGAACCACACCCCGAACAGACGGATACCACCTGCCTGAACCGCCTGAAGCACCTGCCGAGCACACCGGAACCACCTGCTCGACTCACCGGTACCACCTCCCTGACACGCCAAAATCACCTGCTGGGTATGCCAGAACCACTTGGTGGACACTCCAGAATCATCTGCCGGACATGCCGGAACCAGCTCTCAGACACACCAGAACCAAGTGCCGGAGACGCCGGAAGCACCTGCCGAGCATGCCGGAGCCACCTGCTCGATTCGCCAGAAACACCTGCCGGACACGCCAAAATCACCCGCCGGGTACGCCAGAACTACCTGGCGGACACTCCGAAATCACCTGTCGCGCATGCCGGAACCACCTCTCAGACGTGCCGGAAGCACGTGCCGGACACGCCGGAATCACCTACCGGACAGACCGGAACCACCTGCCGAGCACGCCGGAGCCACCTGTTTGACTCGCTGGAACCACCTGCCGGACAGGCCAATATCAACTGCTGGCTATGCCAGAACCACCTGGGGGACGGTCCGGAATCACCTGCCAGCCATGGCGGAACCACCTCTCAGACGTACCAGAACCACCTACCGGAGAAGCTGGAAACACGTCCTGGACAGACTGGAACCACGTGACGGCCATGCCTGAACCACCTGCCGAGCACGGCGGAACCACCTGCCGGACACGCCGAAATCACCTGGGGGCTACGCCAGAACCACTTGGACGACTCTCCGAAATGACCTGCCGGGCATGTTGGAACCACCTCTCAGACGTGCCAGAAGCACGTGGCGGACAGTCCGGAATCACCTGTTGGGCATACGCAACCACCTCTGACACGTACCAGAACCACGTGCTGTGCACGCCGGAACCACCTACCGGAAAGACCGGAATCAACTTTTGGGCATGCCGGAACCACCAGTCATATGTGCCAGAAACACGTGCCAGAGATGCCGGAAGCACCTGCCGAGCACGTCGCAACCACCTGCTCAACTCGCCTGAACCACCTGCCGGACACGCCAAAATCACCTGCCCGCTACACCAGCACCACTTCGGGGACAAGCCGGAATCACGTGAGGGGCATGCCGGCACAGCCTCTCAGACTGAACCTCGTGCCGGACACCACAGAACCACCTGCCGGACAGACCGGAACCACCTGCCGGACACGCCGGAACCACCGGCTCTACCCGCCGGAACGACCGCTGGACATGCAAACTCACATGCCGGCTAAGCCGGAAACACTTGGCGAACACTCCGGAATCACCTGCCGGGCATGCCGGAACCACCTCTCAGATATGCCAGAACCACGTGCCAATGACCCCGGAAGCACCTGCCGAGCACGCCGGAACCACCTGCTCGACTCGCCAGAACCACCTGCCGGACACGCAAAAATCACCTGCCGGCTACGCCACAACCAGTTGGGGATCACTTCGGAATCACCTGCCGGGCTTGCTGGAACCACCTGCCGGTCATGCCAAACTCACCTGCCAATTACGCCAGTACCACTTGGCGGACACTGTGGAAACACCTGTCGGGCCGGCCGGAACCACATCTCAGACGTGCCAGAACCATGTGCATGAGATGCTGGACCCACACCCCGAACAGACGGAAAACCCCTGCCAGACCCGTCTGAACAACCTGACGAGCACGCCGGAGAGACCTGCTCGACTCGCCGGAACCACCTACCTGACATGCCCAAATCACCAGCCGGGTATGCCAGAACCACTTGGCGGACACTCTGGAATCATCTGCCGGACATGCCGTAACCAGCTCTCAGACACACCAGAACCACGTGCCGGAGACGCCGGAAGCACCTGCCGAGCATGCCGGAGCCACCTGCTCGACTCGCCAGAAACACCTGCCGGACACGCCAAAATCACCTGTCGGCTACGCCACAACCATTTGGTGAACACTTTGGAATCACCTGCCAGGCTTGCTGGAACCACCTGCCGGTCATGCCAAAATCACCTGACAACTACGCCAGAACCGCTTGGCGGACACTGCGGAAACACCTGTCGGGCCGGCTGGAACCACATCTCAGACGTGCCAGAAACGTGTTCATGAGATGCTGGAACCACACCCCGAACAGACGGATACCACCTGCCAGAACCGCCTGAACCACCTGCCGAGCACGCCGGAACCACCTGCTCGACTCACCGGTACCACCTCCCTGACACGCCAAAATCGCCTGCCGGGTATGCCAGAACCACTTGGCGGACACTCCGGAATCATCTGCCGGACATGCCGGAACCAGCTCCCAGACACACCAGAACCAAGTGCCGGAGACGCCGGAAGCACCTGCCGAGCATGCCGGAGCCACCTGCTCGACTCGCCAGAAACACCTGCCGGACACGCCAAAATCACCTGCCGGGTATGCCAGAACCACCTGGCGGACACTACGGAATCACCTGCCGCGCATGCCCGAAGCACGTGCCAGACACGCCGGAAACACCTACCGGAAAGACCGGAACCACCTGCCAAGAACACCGGAGCCACCTGTTCGACTCGCTGGAACCACCTGCCGGACAGGCCAATATCAACTGCTGGCTATGCCAGAACCACCTGGGGGACAGTCCGGGATCACCTGCCAGCCATGGCAGAACCACCTCTCAGACGTACCAGAACCACCTGCCGGAGAAGCTGGAAACACGTCCTGGACAGACTGGAACCACGTGACGGCCATGCCTGAACCACCTGCCGAGCACGGCGGAACCACCTGCCAGACACACCAAAATCACCTGCGGGCTACGCCAGAACCACTTGGACGACTCTCCGAAATGACCTGCCGGGCATGTTGGAACCACCTCTCAGACGTGCCAGAAGCACGTGGCGGACAGTCCGGAATCACCTGTTGGGCATACGCAACCACCTCTGACACGTACCAGAACCACGTGCCGTGCACGCCGGAACCACCTACCGGACAGACCGGAATCAACTTTTGGGCATGCCGGAACCACCAGTCAGATGTGCCAGAAACACGTGCCGGAGACGCCGGAAGCACCTGCCGAGCACGTCGCAACCACCTGCTCAACTCGCCTGAACCACCTGCCGGACACGCCAAAATCACCTGCCCGCTACACCAGCACCACTTCGGGGACAAGCCGGAATCACGTGAGGGGCATGCCGGCACAGCCTCTCAGACTGAACCTCGTGCCGGACACCACAGAACCACCTGCCGGACAGACCGGAACCACCTGCCGGACACGCCGGAACCACCGGCTCGACCCGCCGGAACGACCGCTGGACATGCAAACTCACCTGCCGGCTATGCCGGAAACACTTGGCGAACACTCCGGAATCACCTGCCGGGCATGCCGGAACCACCTCTCAGATATGCCAGAACCACGTGCCAATGACCCCGGAAGCACCAGCCAAGCACGCCGGAACCACCTGCTCGACTCGCCAGAACCACCTGCCGGACATGCAAAAATCACCTGCCAACTACGCCAGAACCGCTTGGCGGACACTGCGGAAACACCTGTCGGGCCGGCTGGAACCACATCTCAGACGTGCCAGAAACGTGTTCATGAGATGCTGGAACCACACCCCGAACAGACGGATACCACCTGCCAGAACCACCTGAACCACCTGCTGAGCACGCCGGAACCACCTGCTCGACTCACCGGTACCACCTCCCTGACACGCCAAAATCACCTGCTGGGTATGCCAGAACCACTTGGCGGACACTCCGGAATCATCTGCCTGACATGCCGGAACCAGCTCTCAGACACACCAGAACCAAGTGCTGGAGACGCCGGAAGCACCTGCCGAGCATGCCGGAGCCACCTGCTCGACTCGCCAGAAACACCTGTCGGACACGCCAAAATCACCTGCCGGGTACGCCAGAACCACGTGGCGGACTCTCCGGAATCACCTGTCGGGCATGCCGGAACCAACTCTCAGACGTGCCAGAACCTCGTGCCAGTCACGCCAGAACCACCTGCCGGACAGACCGGAAACACCTGCTGGACACGCCGGGACCACCGGTACGACTCGCCGGAACCACCACCGGACATGCAAAATGACCTGCCGGCTACGCCAGAACCACTAGGCGAACACTCCGTAATCAGCTGTCGGGCATGCCAGAACCACCTCTCAGACTTGCCAGAACCATGTTCCGGACACGCCTGTACGACCTGCCGAGTATGCCGGAACCACCTGATCCACTGCCCAGAACCACCTGCTGGACACGCCAGAATCACATGCCGACTACGCCAGAACCACTCGGCAGACACTCTGGAACCACCTGCCGGGCATGCCGGAACCAGCTCTCAGAGGTGCCAGAACCACATGCCGGACACTCCGGAATCACCTGCCGGGCATGCCGGAACCATCTCTCAGACGTGCCAGAACCATGTTCCGGACACGCCGGTACCACCTGCCGAGCTCGCCGGAACCACCTGCTGGACACGCCAAATTCACCTGCCGGCTACGCCAGAACCACTCGGCAGACACTCCGGAATCACCTGCCGGGCTGCCTGGAACCACCTGCTGGTCATGCCAACATGACCTTTCAGCTACCCCAGAACCACTTGGCGGACACTCCGGAAACAACTGTCGGGCCGGCCGGAACCACCTCTCAGACGTGCCAGAACCAGGTGCCTGAGATGACGGAACCACTCCCCGAACAGACCGAAACCACCTGCCAGACCCGCCTGAACCCCCTGGGGAGCACGCCTGATCCACCTGCTCAACTAGCCGGAACCACCTTCCTGACACGCCAAAATCACCTGCCAGGTCTACCAGAACCACTTGGTGGACACTCCGGAATCGTCTGCCGGACATGCCAGAACCAGCTCTCAGACACACCAGAACCACGTGCCAGAGACGCCGGAAGCACCAGCTGAGCATGCCTGAGCCACCTGCTCGACTCGCAAGAAACACCTGTCGGACATGCCAAAATCACCTGCCGGGTTTGCCAGAACCAGCTGATCCACTCCCCAGAACCACCTAGTGGACACGCCAAAATCAACTGCCGGCTACGCCAGAACCACTCGGCAGACGCTCCGGAATCACATGCCAGGCATTCCGGAACCACCTCTCAGAGGTGCCAGAAGCAAATGCCGGACACTCCGGTATCACCTGCCGGGCATGCCGGAACCATCTCTCAGAGGTGCCAGAACCACATGCCGGACACTCCGGAATCACCTGCAGGGCATGCCGGAACCAACTCTCAGACGTGCCAGAACCTCGTGCCGGTCACGGCAGAACCACCTGCCGGACAGACCGGAAACACCTGCTGGACACGCCGGAAACACCGGCTCGACTCGCCAGAACCACCGCCGGACATGCAAAATGACCTGCCGGCTACGCCAGAACCACTTGGCGAACACTCCGGAATCACCTGTCGGGCATGCCGGAACCATCTCTCAGACGTGCCAGAACCATGTTCCGGACATGCCGGAACCACCTGCCGAGCTCACCGGAACCAGCTGCTGGACACGCCAGAACCACTCTGCAGACACTCCGGAATCGCATGCCAGGCATTCCGGAACCACCTCTCAGAGGTGCCAGAAGCAAATGCCGGACACTCCGGTATCACCTGCCGGGCATGCCGGAACCACCCCTCAGAGGTGCCAGAACCACATGCCGGACACTCCGGAATCACCTGCCGGGCATGCTGGAACCACCTGCTGGACATGCCGGAACCACCGTCTCGACTCGCCGGAACCATTGTCGGACATGCAAAATCACCTGCCGGCTACGCCAGAACCACTTGGCAAACACTCCGGAATCAGCTGTCGGGCATGCCAGAACCACCTCTCAGACTTGCCAGAACCATGTTCCGGACTCGCCGGTACCACCTGCCGAGTATGCCGGAACCACCTGATCCACTCCCCAGAACCACCTGCTGGACACGCCAAAATCACCTGCCGGCTACCCCAGAACCACGCGGCAGACACTCCGGAATCACCTGCCGGGCTGGCTGGAACCACCTGCCGGTCACGCCAACATCACCTTTCAGCTACGCCAGAACCACTTGGCGGACACTCCGGAAACACCTGCTCAACTAGCCGGAACCACCTTCCTGACACGCCAAAATCACCTGCCAGGTATACAAGAACTACTTGGTGGACACTCCGGAATCATTTGCCGGACATGCCAGAACCAGCTCTGAGACACACCAGAACCACATGCCAGAGACGCCGGAAGCACCAGCAGAGCATGCCTGAGCCACCTGCTCGACTCGCAGGAAACACCTGTCCGACATGCCAAAACCACCTGCTGGGTACGCCAGAAACACTTGGCGGACACTCCGGAATCACCTGTCGGGCATGCCAGAACCACCTCTCAGACCTGCCATAACCATGTTCTGCACACGCCGGTACCACCTGCCGAGTATGCCGGAACCACCTGATCCACTCCCCAGAACCACCTAGTGGACACGCCAAAATCAACTGCCGGCTACGCCAGAAGCACTCGGCAGACACTCCGGAATAACATGCCAGGCATTCCGGAACCACCTCTTAGAGGTGCCAGAACCACATGCCGGACACTCCGGAATCACCTGCCTGGCATCCCGGAACCATCTCTCAGACGTGCCACAACCACGTGCCAGAGAGACCGGAAGCACCTGACGAGCTCGCCGGAACAACCTGCTGGACATGCCGGAACCACCTGCCTCACAGGCCAAAATCATATGCTGGATACGCCAAAACCACTTGGCGGACACTCCAGAATCACCTGCCGGGCATGAAAGCAGAACCTCTCAGAAGTGCCAGAAGCACGTGCTGGAAAGGCCGGAACCATCTCCCGGACAGACCGGAAACACAGGAAACACTCGCCGGAACCACCTGCTTGACTCACCGGTCCCACCTGCCGGACACACCAAAATCACCTGCCCGCTACACCAGAACCACTTGGCGGACAAGCCGGAATCACGTGAAGTGCATGGCGACACAACCTCTCAGACGTGCCAGAACCTCGTGCCGGACACACCAGAACCACCTGCTGGACAGACCGGAACCACCTGCCAGAAATGCCGGAACCACCGGCTCCACTCGCCGGAACCATTTCCGGACATGCAAATCACCTGCCGGCTACGCCAGAACCACTTGGCGAACACTCTGAAATCACCTGCCGGGCATGGCGGAACCACCTCTCAGACATGCCGGAACCACATGCCAATGACAGCGGAATCTCCTGCCGAGCACGCCAGAACCACCTGCTGGACACGCCAAAATCACCTGCCGGCTACGCCACAACCATTTGGTAACACTTTGGAATCACCTGCCGGGCTGGCTGGAACCACCTGCCGGTAACGCCAACATCACCTGCCAGCTATGCCAGAACCACTTGGCAGACACCATGGAAACACCTGTCGGGCCGGCCGGAACCACCTATCAGACGTGCCAGAACCATGTGCCTGAGATGCCGGAACCACAACCCGAACAGACCGAAACCACCTGCCAGACACGCCTGAACAACCTGCCGAGCACGCCGGAACCACCTACTCGACGCGCCGGAACCACCTATCTGACACGCCAAAATCACCTTCCGGGAATGCCACAACCACTTGGTGGACACTACGGAATCATCTGCCGGACATGCCAGAACCAGCCCTCAGACACACCAGAACCACGTGCCAGACACGCCGGAAGCACCTGCTGATCATCCCTGAGCCAAATGCTCGACTTGCAAGAAATACCTGCCAGACACGCCAAAATCACCTGCCGGGTATGCAAGAACCACGTGGCGGACACTCCGGAATCACCTGCCTGGCATGCCGGAACCATCTCTCACACGTGCCAGAACCATGTTCCGGACACGCTGGTACCACCCGCCGAGCTCGCCGGAACCACCTGCTGGACACGCCAAAATCACCTGCTGGCTACGCCAGAACCACTCGGCAGACACTCCGGAATCACCTGCCGGGCTGGCTGGAACCACCTTCCGGTCACGCCAACATCACCTTTCAGCTACGCCAGAACCACTTGGCGGACACTCCGGAAACACCTCTCCGGCCGGCCGGAACCACCTCTCAGACGTGCCAGAACCATGTGCCTGAGATGCCGGAACCACTCCCCGAACAGACCGAAACCACCTGCCAGACCTGCCTGAATCCCCTGGCGAGCACGCCTGATCCACCTGCTCAGCTAGCCGGAACCACCTTCCTGACACGCCAAAATCACCTGCCAGGTATACCAGAACCACTTGGTGGACACTCCGGAATCATCTGCCGGACATGCCAGAACCAGCTCTCAGACACACCAGAACCACGTGCCAGAGACGCCGGAAGCACCAGCTGAGCATGCCTGAGCCACCTGCTCGACTCGCAAGAAACACCTGTCGGACATGCCAAAATCACCTGCAGGGTACGCCAGAAACACTTGGCGGACGCTCCGGAATCACCTGTCGGGCGTGCCGGAACCACCTCTCAGACGTGCCAGAACCATGTGCCTGAGATGCCGGAACCACTGCCCGAACAGACCGAAACCACCTGCCAGACCCGCTTGAACCCCCTGGCGAGCACGCCTGATCCACCTGCTCAACTAGCCGGAACCGCCGTCCTGACACGCCAAAATCACCTGCCGGCTACGCCACAACCATTTGGTGAACTCTTCGGAATCACCTCCCGGGCTGGCTCCAGAACCACTCGGCAGACACTCCGGAACCACCTGCCGGGCATGGCGGAATCACCTCTCAGACATGCCGGAACCTCATGCCAATGACACCGGAAGCAGCTGCCGAGCACGCCAGAACCACCTGCTCGACTCGCCAAAACCACCCGCTGGACACGCCAAAATCACCTGCCGGCTACGCCACAACCATTTGGTGAACTCTTCGGAATCGCCTGCCGGGCTTTCTGGAACCACCTGCCGGTCACGCCAACATCACCTGCCAGCTATGCCAGAACCACTTGGCGGACACCATGGAAACACCTGTCGGGCCGGCCGGAACCACTTCTCAGACGTGCCAGAACCATGTGCCTGAGATGCTGGAACCACTCCCCGAACAGACCGAAACCACCTGCCAGACCTGCCTGAACCCCCTGGCGAGCACGCCTGATCCACCTGCTCAACTAGCCGGAACCAACTTCCTGACACGCCAAAATCACCTGCCAGGTATACCAGAACCACTTGGTGGACACTCCGGAATCATCTGCCAGACATGCCAGAACCAGCTCTCAGACACACCAGAACCACGTGCCAGAGACGCCGGAAGCACCAGCTGAGCATGCCTGAGCCACCTGCTCGACTCGCAAGATACACCTGTCGGACATGCCAAAATGAGCTGCCTGGTACGCCAGAAACACTTGGCGGACGCTCCGGAATCACCTGTCGGGCATGCCGGAACCACCTCTCAGACATGCCAGAACCATGTTCTGGACACGCCGGTAGCACCTGCCAAGTATGCCGGAACCAGCTGATCCACTCCCCAGAACCACCTAGTGGACACACCAAAATCAACTGCCGGCTACGCCAGAACCACTCGGCAGACGCTCCGGAATCACATGCCAGGCATTCCGGAACGACCTCTCAGAGGTGCCAGAACCAAATGCCGGACACTCCGGAATCACCTGCCGGGCATGCCGGAACCACCTCTCAGAGGTGCCAGAACCACATGCCGGACACTCCGGAATCACCTGCCGGGCATGCTGTAACCACGTGCTGGACAAGCCGGAACCACCTGCCGGACATGCCGGAACCACCTGCCGGACATGCCGGAACCAGTGGCTCGACTCGCCAAAACCACCTGCTGGACACGCCAAAATCACCTGCCGGGTACGCCAGAACCACTCGGCAGACACTCCGGAATCACCTGCCGGGCTTGCTGGAACCACCTGCCGGTCACGCCAACGTCACCTGCCGGCTACGCCAGAACCACTTGGCGAGCACTCCGGAAGCACCTGCCGAGCACGCCGGAACCACCTGCTCAACTCGTCTGAACCACCTGCCGGACATGCCAAAATCACCTTCCGGCTACGCCAAAACCACTTTGTGGACTCTCTGGAATCACGTGCCGGGCATCATAGAACCACCTCTCAGACGTGCCGGAACAACGTGCCGGACACACCGGATACCCCTCCCCGTAAGACCGGAACCACCTCTCAGAAGTGCCAGAAGCACGTGCCGGAGACGCCGGAAGAACCTGCCTAGCACGTCGGAACCACCTGCTGAAGTCGCCTGAACCACCTGCGGGACACGCCAAAATCACCTGCCGGCTACGCCAGAACCACTCGGCAGACACTCCGGAATCACATGCCAGGCATTCCGGATCCACGTCTCAGAGGTGCCAGAACCACATGCCATACACTCTGCAGTCACCTGCCGGGCATGCCGGAACCACCTCTCAGACGTGCCAGAACCATTTGCCGGACACGCCGGAACCACCTGCCGAGTATGCCGGAAACACCTGCTCCACTCCCCAGAACCACCTGCTGGACACGCCAAAATCACCTGCCGGCTACGCCAGAACCGCTCGGCAGACACTCCGGAACCACCTCCAGGACAGACGGAACCACCTGCCGGACATGCCGGAACCACCTGCTTGACTCGCCAGAACCACCTGCCGGACACGCCAGAATCACCACCCGGCTACGCTACAACCACTTGTCGGACACTCCGGAATCACCTGCCGGGCATGCTGGAACCACCTCTCAGAGGTGCCACAACCACATGCCGGAGACAGCAGAAGCACCTTCCGAGAATGCCGGAAGTGCCTGATCCACTCCCCAGAACCACCTGCCAGACACGCCAAAATCACCTGCCGGGTACGCCAGAACCACGTGGCGGACACTCCGGAATCACCTGTCGGGCATGCCGGAACCAACTCTCAGACGTGCCAGAACCTCGTGCCGGACACGCCAGAACCACCTGCCCGACAGACCGGAAACACCTGCTGGACACGCCGGAACCACCGGCTCGACTCGCCGGAACCACCGCCGGACATGCAAAATGACCTGCCGGCTATGCCAGAACCACTTGGCGAACACTCCGGAATCACCTCTAGGGCATGCCGGAACCACCTCTCAGACTTGCCGGAACCATGATCCGGACACGCCGGTACCACCTGCGGAGTATGCCGGAACACCTGATCAACTCCCCAGAACCACCTGCTGGACACGCCAGAATCACCTGCCGGCTACGCCAGAACCACTCTGCAGACACTCCGGAAACACCTGCCTGGCATGCCGGAACCATCTCTCAGACGTGCCAGAACCATGTTCCGGACACGCCGGTACCACCTGCCGAGCTCGCCGGAACCACCTGCTGGACACGCCAAATTCACCTGCCGGCTACGCCAGAACCACTCGGCAGACACTCCGGAATCACCTGCCGGGCTGGCTGGAACCACCTTCCGGTCACGCCAACATCACCTTTCAGCTACGCCAGAACCACTTGGCGGACACTCTGGAAACACCTGTCGGGCCGGCCGGAACCACCTCTCAGACGTGTTCAGAACCATGTGCCTGAGATGCCGGAACCACTCCCCGAACAGACCGAAACCACCTGCCAGACCCGCCTGAATCCCCTGGCGAGCACGCCTGATCCACCTGCTCAACTAGCCGGAACCACCTTCCTGACACGCCAAAATCACCTGCCAGGTCTACCAGAACCACTTGGTGGACACTCCGGAATCATCTTCTGGACATGCCAGAACCAGCTCTCAGACACACCAGAACCACGTGCCAGAGACGCCGGAAGCACCAGCTGAGCATGCCTGAGCCACCTGCTCGACTAGCAAGAAACACCTGTCGGACATGCAAAAATCACCAGCCGGGTACGCCAGAACCACGTGGCAGACACTTCAGTATCACCTGTCGGGCATGCCGGAACGACCTCTCAGAGGTTCCCGAACCACATGCTGGACACTCCGGAATCACCTGCCAGGCATGCCGGCACCATCTCTCAGACGTGCCAGAACCATGTTCCGGACACACCAGTACCACCTGTCGAGCTCGCCGGAACCACTTGCTGGACACGCCAAAATCACCTGCTGGCTATGCCAGAACCACTCGGAAGACACTCCGGAATCACCTGCCCGGCTTGCTGGAACCACCTGCTGGTCTCGCCAACATCACATTTCAGCTACGCCATAACCACTTGGCGGACACTCCGGAAACTCCTGTCGGGCCGGCCGGAACCACCTGTCAGACGTGCCAGAACCATGTGCCTGAGATGCCGGAACCACTCCCCGAACAGACCGAAACCACCTGCCAGACCCGCCTGAACAACCTGCCGAGCACGCCGGAACCACCTACTCGACTCGCCTGAACCACCTACCTGACACGCTAAAATCACCTGCCGGGTATGCCATAACCACTTGGTGGACACTCCGGAATCATCTGCCGGACATGCCAGAACCAGCTCTCAGACACAGCAGAACCACGTGCCAGAGACGCCGGAAGCACCAGCTGAGCATGCCTGAGCCACCTGCTCGACTCGCAAGAAACACCTGTCGGACATGCCAAAATCACCTGCCGGGTATGCCAGAAACACTTGGCGGACACTCCGGAATCACCTGTCGGGCATTCCGGAACCACCTCTCAGACTTGCCAGAACCATGTTTTGGACACTCCGGTACCACCTGCCGAGTATGCCGGAACCAGCTGATCCACTCCCCAGAACCACCTAGTGGACACGCCAAAATAAACTGCCGGCGACGCCAGAACCACTCTTCAGACACTCCGGAATCACATGCCAGGCATTCCGGAACCACCTCTCAGAGGTGCCAGAACCACATGCCGGAGACTCCGGAATCACCTGCCGGGCATGCCGGAACCACCTCTCATATGTGCCAGAACCATATGCCGGACACTCCAGAATCACCTGTCGGGCATGCCGGAACGACCTCTCAGAGGTGCCCGAACCACATGCCGGAGACTCCAGAATCACCTGCCGGGAATGCCGGAACCATGTGTCACACGTGCCACAACCACGTGCCGGAGAGACTGGAAGTACCTGCAGAGCTCGCCGGAACCACCTGCCTGACAGGCCAAAATCATATGCCAGCTACGCCAAAACCACTTGGTGGAAACTCCCGAATCACCTTGAGGGTATGCCGGAACCACGTCATGGACAGACTGCAAAAACCTGCCGGACCTGCCTGAACCACCTGCCGAGCACACTGGAACCACCTGTTCGACTCACCAGAGCCACCTGCCGGACACACCAGAAACACCTGCGGGTTACGCCAGAACCACTTGGAGGACTCACCGGGATCACCTGGCGGGCATGCTGGAACCACCTCTCAGACGTGCCAGAAGCATGTGCCGGACATCCCAGAACCACCTGCCGAGCTCGCCGGAACCACCTGCTGTACATGCCGGAACCACCTGCCTGAAAGGCCAAAATCACCTGCCGGCTATGCCAAAACCACTTGGCAGACACTCCAGAATCACCTGCCGGGCATGCCAGCACAGCCACTCAGAAGTTCCAGAAGCACGTGCCGGACAGGCCGGAACCATCTCCCGGACAGACCAGAAACACAGGAAACACTCGCCGGAACCACCTGCTTGACTCACCAGTACCACCTGATGGACACGCCAAAATCACCTGCCGTCTATCCCAGAATCACACGGCCGACACTCTGGAACCACCTCCAGGATAGACCGGAACCACCTGACGGACAAGCCGGAACCACCTGCTTGACTCACCAGAACCACCTGACGGACACGCCGAAATCACCAGCCGGCTACGCCACAACCACTTGTCAGACACTCCGGAATCACCTGCCGGGCATGCTGGAACCACCTCTCAGAGGTGCCAAAAACACATGCCGGAGACAGCCGAAGCACCTGCCGAGAATGCCGGAAGTTCCGGATCCACTCCACAGAACCACCTGCAGTACACGCCAAAATCACCTGCAGGCAACGCCAGAACCACTCGGCAGAAAACTCTGGAACCACCTGCAGGACAGACCGGAACCACCTGCCGGACACGCCGGGACCTCCTGCTTGACTCACCTGTCTCACCTCATGGACACGCCCAAATCACCTGCCCGCTACATCAGAACCACTTGGTGGACAAGCTGGAATCACGTGAAGGGCATGCTGACACAACCTCTCAGACGTGCCAGAACCTCGTGCTGGACACCCCAGAACCACCTGCCGTACAGACCGGAACCACCTGCCGGACACGCCGGAACCACCGGCTTGAGTCGCCGGAATCACCACCGGACATGCAAAATCACCTGCCAGCTACGCCAGAACCACGTGGCGAACACTCTGGAATCACCCGCCGGGCATGCCGCAACGACCTCTCAGACATGCCACAACCACATGCCAATGACACCGGAAGCACCTGCCGAGCACGCCGGAACCACCTGCTCGACTCGCCAGAACCACCTGCCAGACACACCAAAATCACCTGTCGGCTACGCCGCATCCAGTTGGTGAACACTTCGGAATCACCTGCCGGGCTGGCTGGAACCACCTGCCGGTCACGCCAACATCACCTGCCAGCTACGCAAGAACCACTTGGCGGACACGCCAAAATCACCTACCAGCTACGCCACAACCAGTTGGTGAACACTTCGGAATCACCTGCCGTTCTGTCTGGAACCTCCTGCCGGTCATGCCAACATCACCTGCCAGCTACGCCAGAACCACTTGGCGGACACTCCGGAAACACCTCTCAGACGTGCCAGAACCATGTGCCTGAGATGCCAGAACCACACCCCGAACAGACCGAAACCACCTGCCAGACCCGTCTGAACCACCTGCCGAGCACGCCAGATCCACCTGCTGAGCATGCCGGAACAACCTGCTCGACTCGCTGGAGCCACCTGCCGGACATGCCAAAATCAGCTGCCGGCTATGCCAGAACCACTTGCCGGACACTCCAAAATCACCTGTCTGGCGTGCCGGAACCACCTCTCATACGTACCAGAACCACGTGCAGGAGACGCCGGAAGCACCTGCCAAGCATGCCAGAACCACCTGATCCACTCCCCAGAACCACCTGCTGGACCCGCCTGAACCACCTGCCAGCTACGCGGGAACCACTTGGCGGACACTCCGCAATCACCTGCCGTGCATGCCGGAACCACCCCTCAGACGTGCCTGAAAAACGTGCCGGACACGCCGGAACCACCTCCCGGACTAACCGGAACCACATTTCAGACATTCCTGAACCACCTTACGAGCACGCTGGAACCACCTGCTCGACTCGCTGGAACCATCTGCTGGATACACCAAAATCACCTGCCGGCTACGCCAGAACCACTTGCCGACACTCCGGAATAACCTGCCATTCATCCTGGAACCGCCCCTCAGATGTGCCAGAACCAGGTGCTGGACGCCCCGGACCACTTCCGTGAAAGACTGGAACCACCTGCTGAGCATTCTGGAAACACCTGCTCGACTCCCGGGAACCGCCACTGGGGAAACTGTCATAGAAATGCAGGTAAAACGGCCTTTCTTGCCAGCCCTTAACTCGACACTTTAGAACTTCTGCTTCTGTCACAATTGCACCTTGCCAACCCGGCTCAGACGAAATGCCTACATCTTCCCCTGAAGCAACTGGGCTGACTCCCAAATGATTGAGCGTCCACATGCTTAGGAGGCGATAGACTGCACGCCTTTTTCCAACCACCATTGTGCACTGCTGGAGAGAGTGTCGGAAAGCAGCTATGTCAGAAAGACCCCTTTGCTCTCAGCCGTGCCCTCCATTGCTCTAGACGTGGAATGCACAATGCACTGGCTCCCGCCCTCAAGGGGCGACAAGCCACAGACCACCTTGCTTCCATCTCTTTAGGAAGCTGAGAAGGAATTCGCTTGCAACAGTGATCTTACAGAGTCCAGGGAACATCTCATACAAAGGCAGCTGAAACGCCGTTTCTTTTCCGCCCTTAACTTGCCGAATTGGAACTTCTGTTTCTGCCACATTTCCACCTTGCCATCCGGGCTCCGACGAAATGCCTACATCTTCCCCTTCAGCAACGGGGACGAGGCCCATATGACTGTGCTTCCACATGCTTAAGAGGAGAGAGACAGGCTTTTTACAATCACGATTGTGCACTGGTGGAGAGAGTGTCAGAAAGCACCTATGTCAGAAAGGTCCCTTTGATCTCAGCCATGCCCTGAATTGCTGTAGAGGAGGAAGGCACAATGCACTGCCTCTGGCTCCACCCCTCAATGGCAGACGAACCACACACCTTCTTGCGTCCAGCTCTTTAGGACGCTGAGAAAGAGCTCGCATTCCATAGTGCTCTTAGAGCGTCCAGGGAACATCTCATACAGAGGCAGCTGAACGCCGTTTCTTCCAGCACTTCACTCGCCGAACTGGAACATCTGCATGTGCCACATTTCCACCTTGTCAAGCCGGCTTAGACGAAATGCCTACAACTTCCCCTTAAGCAATGAGGACGAGGCCCGAATGATTGTGGTTCCACCTGCTTAGTAGGAGAGAGACAATAGGCTGTTAACCAACCGCCCTTGAGCAATGGTTGGGGGAGTGTCAGAAAGCACCAATGTCAGAAAGGGCCCTTTGCTCTCAGCCGTGCCCTCCATTGCTCTAGAGGTGGAGGGCACAAAGCACTGCCTCCATCCTTCAATTGGAGACAAGCCATAAACTGTCTTGCCTCCAGCTCTTTAGGAAGCTGACAAACAACTCGCTTTCCACAGTCCTGTTACAGCAGACCAGGGAACTTCTCATACAAAGGCAGCTCAAATGGCATTTCTTCCCAGCCCTTCACTCGCAGCTTTAGGACTTCTGCTTCTGCCGCAATTCCACCTTGCCAACCCGGCTCAGACGAAAGCCTAAATCTTCCCCTGAAGCAACTGGGCTGAGTCCCAAATGATTGAGCGTCCACGTGCTTAGAGGCGATAGACTGCATGCCTTTTTCCAACCACCATTGCGCACTGCTGGAGAGAGTGTCGGAAAGCAGCTGTGTCAGAAAGACCCCTTTGTTCTCAGCCGTGCCCTTCATTGCTCTACACGTGGAATGCACAATGCACTGGCTCCCCCCCTCAAGGGGCGACAAGCCACAGACCATCTTCCTTCCATCTCTTTAGGAAGCTGAGCAAGAACTCGCTTTCAACAGTGCTCTTTCTGTGTGCTGGCAACATCTCATACAAAGGCAGCTGATATGCCATTTCTTTTCAGCGCTTAACTCGCAGATTTGGAACTTCTGCTCCTGCCACATTTCCACCTTGCCAACCCGGCTCAGACGAAATGTCTACATCTTCCCCTTCAGCAACGGGGACGAGGCCCAGATGACTGTGCTTCCGCATGCTTAGCAGGAGCAGACAATAGGCTTTTTAAAACCGCCATTGTGCACTGGGTCAGAGAGTGTCAGAATACACCTATGTCAGAAAGGGACCTTTGCTCTCAGCCGTGCCCTCCATTGCTCTAGATGTGGAAGGCACAAAGCACTGCCTCCATCCTTCAATTGGAGACAAGCCAGCAACTGTCCTGCTTCCAGCTCTTTAGGAAGCTGGGAAAGCACTCGCATTCCACAGTGCTCTTACAGTGTCCTGGGAACGTCTCATACAAAGGCAGCTGAACACCGTGTCTTTTAAGCCCTTAACTCACCAATCTGCAACATCTGCTTCTGCCGCTTTTCCACCTTCCAAACCCGGCTCAGACGAAATGCCTACATCTTCCCCTCAAGCGACTGTGCTGATTCCCAAATGATTGAGCATCCACATGCTTAGGAGGTGATAAACTGCAAGCCTTTTTCCAACCACCATTTTACACTGCTTAGAGAGCGTCGGAAAGCTGCTATGTCAGAAAGGCCCCTTTGCTCTCAGCCATGCCCTCCATTGCGCTCGAGGTGCAAGGCACAAGGCACTGGTTCTGGATCCACCCCTCAATGGGAGACAAACCACATCTTGGCCTGCTTCCAGATCTTTAGGAAGTTGAGAAGAAACTCCCTTTCCACAGTGCTCTTACAGCGTCCTGGGAACATCTCATACAAAGGAGGCTGAACGCTGTTTCTTTTCAGCACTTCACTCGCCAGTCTGGGACAACTGCATGCTGCACGTTTCCACCTTGCCAACCTGGCTCAGGCGAAATGCCTACATCTTCCCCTTGAGCAATGGGGATGAGGCCCATAGGATTGTGGTTCCACATGCTGAGGAGGAGAGAGACAGTAGGCTTTTAACTAACCACGAAGTGCAACGGTTGGGAGATTGTCAGAAAGCACCAATGGCAGAAACACCCCTTTACTCTGAGCCGCACGCTATATTGCTGTAGAGGTGGAAGGCACAAAGCACTGCCTCCATCCTTCAATGGGAGACAAGCCATAAACTGTCTTGCCTCCAGCTCTTTAGGAAGCTGGGAAAGAACTCGCTTTCCACAGTGCTGTTACAGCATACGAGGAAACTCTCATACAGAGGCAGCTCAAACGCCATTTCTTCCCAGGGCTTAACTGGCCGCTTTAGGACTTCCGCTTCTGCCACAGTTCCACCTTGCCAACCCGGCTCAGACGAAATGTCTACATCTTCCCCTGAAGCAACTGGGCTGAGTCCCAAATGATTGAGCGTCCACGTGCTTAGGAGGCGATAGACTGCACGCCTTTTTCCAACCAGCATTGTGCACTGCTGGAGAGAGTGTCGGAAAGCAGCTATGTCAGAAAGACCCCTTTGCTCTCAGCCGTGCCCTTCATTGCTCTAGACGTGGAATGCACAACGCACTGGCTCCCCCCTCAAGGGGCGACAATCTAAAGACCATATTCCTTACATCTCTTTAGGAAGCTGAGCAAGAACTCGCTTTCAACAGTGCTCTTTCTGTGTCCTGGCAGCATCTCATACAAAGGCAGCTGATATGCCATTTCTTTTCAGCGCTTAAATCGCAGATTTGGAACTTCTGCTCCTGCCACATTTCCACCTTGCCAACCCGGCTCAGACGAAATGCCTACATCTTCCCCTTAAGCAACGGGGGCGAAGCCCACATGATTGTGCTGCCACATGCTTAGCAGGAGCAGACAATAAGCTTTTTACAAGCTGCCCTTGTGCACTGGTCAGAGAGTGTCAGAATGCACCTATGTCAGAAAGGGCCCTTTGCTCTCAGCCGTGCCCTCCATTGCTCTAGAGGTGGAAGGCACAAGGCACTGCCTCCATCATTCAAATGGAGACAAGCCATAAACTGTCTTGCCTCCAGCTCTTTAGGAAGCTGACAAACAACTCGCTTTCCACAGTCCTCTTACAGCAGACCGGGGAACTTCTCAGACTAAGGCAGCTCAAATGGCATTTCTTCCCAGCCCTTAACTCGCAGCTTTAGGACTCCTGCTTCTGCCGTAATTCCACCTGGCCAACCCGGCTCAGACCAAATGCCTACATCTTCCCCTGAAGAAACTGGGCTGAGTCCCAAATGATTGAGCGTCCACGTGCTTAGGAGGCGATAGACTGCACGCCTTTTTCCAACCACCATTCTGCACTGCTGGAGAGAGTGTCCGAAAGCAGCTATGTCAGAAAGACCCCTTTGGTCTCAGCCATGCCCTTCATTGCTCTAGACGTGGAATGCACAATGCACTGGCTCCCCCCCTCAAGGGGCGACAAGCCACAGACCAACTTCCTTCCATCTCTTTAGGAAGCTGAGCAAGAACTCGCTTTCAACAGTGCTCTTTCTGTGTCCTGGCAACATCTCATACAAAGGCAGCTGATGTGCCATTTCTTTTCAGCACTTAACTCGCAGATTTGGAACTTCTGCTCCTGCCACATTTCCACCTTGCCAACCCGGCTCAGACGAAATGTCGACATCTTCCCCTTCAGCGATGGGGATGAGGCCCAGATGACTGTGCTTCCGCATGCTTAGCAGGAGAGGACAATAGGCTTTTTACAAACCGCCATTGTGCACTGTGTCAGAGAGTGTCAGAATGCACCTATGTCAGAAAGGGCCCTTTGCTCTCAGCCGTGCCCTCCATTGCCCTAGAGGTGGAAGGCACAAAGCACTGCCTCCATCCTTAAATTGGATACAAGCCAGCAACTGTCCTGCTTCCAGCTCTTTAGGAAGCTGGGAAAGCACTCGCATTCCACAGTGCTCTTGCAGCGTCCTGGGAACGTCTCATACAAAGGCAGCTGAACACCGTGTCTTTTCAGCCCTTAACTCACCAATGTGCTACATCTGCTTCTGCCGCATTTCCACCTTGCCAACCCGGCTCAGACGAAATGTCTACATCTTCCGCTGAAGAGAATGTGCTGATTCCCAAATGATTGAGCATCCACATGCTTAGGAGGCGAAAAACTGCATGCCTTTTTCCAACCACCATTTTACACTGCTTAGAGAGCGTCGGAAAGCAGCTATGTCAGAAAGGCCCCTTTGCTCTCAGCCATGCCCTCCATTGTTCTCGAGGTGGAAGGCACAAGGCACTGGTTCTGGATCCACCCCTCAATGGGAGACAAACCACATCTTGGCCTGCTTCCAGCTCTTTAGGAAGTGGAGAAAAAACTCCCTTTCCACAGTGCTCTTACAGCGTCCTGGGAACATCTCATACAAAGGAGGCTGAACGCCGTTTCTTTTCAGCACTTCACTCGCCAGTCTGGGACATCTGCATCCTGCACGTTTCCACCTTGCCAACCAGGCTCAGACGAAATGCCTAAATCTTCCCCTTAAGCAACGGGGGCGAAGCGCACATGATTGTGCTGCCACATGCTTAGCAGGAGCAGACATAGGCTTTTTACAAACCGCCATTGTTCACTGGGTCAGAGAGTGTCAGAATGCACCTATGTCAGAAAGGGCCCTTTGCTCTCAGCCGTGCCCTCCATTGCTCTAGAGGTGGAAGGCACAAAGCACTGCCTCCATCCTTCAATTGGAGACAAGCCATAAACTGTGTTGCCTCCAGCTGTTTAGGAAGCTGACAAACAACTCGCTTTCCACAGTCCTGTTACAGCAGACCGGGGAACTTCTCATACAAAGGCAGCTCAAATGGCATTTCTTCCCAGCCCTTAACTCGCAGCTTTAGGACTCCTGCTTCTGCCGCAATTCCACCTTGCCAACCCGGCTCAGACGAAATGCCTACATCTTCCCCTGAAGCAACTGGGCTGAGTCCCAAATGATTGAGCGTCCACGTGCTTAGGAGGCGATAGACTGCACGCCTTTTTCCAACCACCATTGTGCACTGCTGGAGAGAGTGTCGGAAAGCAGCTATGTCAGAAAGACCCCTTTGCTCTCAGCCGTGCCCTTCATTTCTCTAGACGTGGAATGGAAAAGGCACTGGCTCACCCCCTCAAGGGGCGACAAGCCACAGACCATCTTCCTTCCATCTCTTTAGGAAGCTGGGAAAGAACTCGCTATACACAGGGCTGTTACAGCATACGAGGAAACTCTCATACAGGGGCAGCTCAAACGCCATTTCTTCCCAGTGCTTAACTGGCCGCTTTTTGACTTCCGCTTCTGCCACAGTTCCACCTTGCCAACCGGGCTCAGACGAAATGCCTACATCTTCCCCTTCAGCACAGGGGGCGAAGCCCACATGGTTGTGCTGCCACATGTTAACAGGAGCAGACAATAGGATTTTTACAAACCGCCATTGTGCACTGGGTCAGAGAGTGTCAGAATGCACCTATGTCAGAAAGGGCCCTTTGCTCTCAGCCGTGCCCTCCATTGCTCTAGAGGTTGAAGGCACAAAGCACTGCCTCCATCCTTCAATTGGAGACAAGCCATAAACTGTCTTGCCTCCAGCTCTTTAGGAAGCTGACAAACAACTCGCTTTCCACAGTCCTGTTACAGCAGACCGGGGAAATTCTCATACAAAGGCAGCTCAAATGGCATTTCTTCCCAGCCCTTAACTCGCAGCTTTAGGACTCCTGCTTCTGTCGCAATTCCACCTTGCCAACCCGGCTCAGACCAAATGCCTACATCTTCCCCTGAAGCAACTGGGCTGAATCCCAAATGATTGAGCGTCCACGTGCTTAGGAGGCGATAGACTGCACTCCTTTTTCCAGCCACCATTTTGCACTGCTGGAGAGAGTGTTGGAAAGCAGCTATGTCAGGAAAACCACTTTGCTCTCAGCCGTGCCCTTCATTGCTCTAGACGTGGACAATGCACTGGCTCCCTCCCCAAGGGGCGACAAGCCACAGACCATCTTCCTTCCATCTCTTTAGGAAGCTGAGCAAGAACTCGCTTTCAACAGTGCTCTTTCGGTGTCCTGGCAACATCGCATACAAAGGCAGCTGATATGCCATTTCTTTTCGACGCTTAACTCGCAGATTTGGAACTTCTGCTCATGCCACATTTCCACCTTGCCAACCCGGCTCAGACGAAATGCCTACATCTTCCCCTGAAGCGACTGTGCTGATTCCCAAATGATTGAGCATCCACATGCTTTGGAGGCGATAAACTGCATGCCTTTTTCCAACCACCATTTTACACTGCTTAGAGAGCGTCGGAAAGCAGCTATGTGAGAAAGGCCCCTTTGCTCTCAGCCATGCCATCCATTGCTCTCGAGGTGGAAGGCACAAGGCAGTGGTTCTGGATCCACCCCTCAATGGGAGACAAAACACAACTTGGCCTGCGTCCAGCTCTTTAGGAATTGGAGAAAAATCTCCCTTTCCACAGTGCTCTCACAGCGTCCTGGGAACATCTCATACAAAGGAGGATGAACGCCATTTCTTTTCAGCACTTCACTCGCCAGTCTGGGACATCTGCATCCCGCACGTTTCCACCTTGCCAACCCGGCTCAGACGAAATGCCTACATCTTCCCCTTGAGCAATGGGGATGAGGCCCATAGGATTGTGGTTCCACATGCTGAGGAGGAAGAGACAATAGGCTTTTAACTAACCACGAAGTGCAATGGTTGGGAGAGTGTCAGAAAGCACCAACGGCAGAAACACCCCTTTACTCTCAGCCGCGCCCTCCATTGCTGTAGAGGTGGAAGGCACAAAGCACTGCCTCCATCCTTCAATGGGAGACAAGCCATAAACTGTCTTGCCTCCAGCTCTTTAGGAAGCTGAGAAAGAACTCGCTTTCCACAGTGCTGTTACAGCATACGAGGAAACTCTCATGCAAAGGCAGCTCAATCGCCATTTCTTCCCAGTGCTTAACTGGCCGCTTTAGGACTTCCGCTTCTGCCACAGTTCCACCTTGCCAACCAGGCTCAGACGAAATGCCTACATCTTCACCTTAAGCATCGGGGACGAGGCCCAGACGACTGTGCTTCCGCATGCTTAGCATTAGCAGACAATAGGCTTTGTACAAACCGCCATTGTGCACTGGGTCAGAGAGTGTCAGAATGCACCTATGTCAGAAAGGGCCCTTTGCTCTCAGACGTGCCCTCCATTGCTCTAGAGGTGGAAGGCACAAAGCACTACCTCCATCCTTCAATGGGAGACAAGCCATAAACTGTCTTGCCTCCAGCTCTTTAGGAAGCTGGGAAAGAACTCGCTTTCCACAGTCCTGTTACAGCAGACCAGGGAACTTCTCATACAAAGGCAGCTCAAATGTCATTTCTTCCCAGCCCTTAACTCGCAGCTTAGGACTCCTGCTTCTGCCGCAATTCCACCTTGCCAACCCGGCTCAGACGAAATGCCTACATCTTCCCCTGAAGCAACTGGGCTGAGTCCCAAATGATTGAGCGTCCACGTGCTTAGGAGGCGATAGACTGCACGCCTTTTTCCAACCACCATTGCGCACTGCTGGAGAGAGTGTCGGAAAGCAGCTATGTCAGAAAGACCCCTTTGCTCTCAGCCGTGCCCTTCATTGCTCTAGAAGTGGAATGCACAATGCACTGGCTCCCCCCCTCAAGGGGCGACAAGCCACAGACCATCTTCCTTCCATCTCTTTAGGAAGCTGGGAAAGAACTCGCTATACACAGGGCTGTTACAGCATACGAGGAAACTCTCATACAGGGGCAGCTCAAACGCCATTTCTTCCCAGTGCTTAACTGGCCGCTTTTTGACTTCCGCTTCTGCCACAGTTCCACCTTGCCAACCGGGCTCAGACGAAATGCCTACATCTTCCCCTTCAGCACAGGGGGCGAAGCCCACATGGTTGTGCTGCCACATGTTAACAGGAGCAGACAATAGGATTTTTACAAACCGCCATTGTGCACTGGGTCAGAGAGTGTCAGAATGCACCTATGTCAGAAAGGGCCCTTTGCTCTCAGCCATGCCCTCCATTGCTCTAGAGGTTGAAGGCACAAAGCACTGCCTCCATCCTTCAATTGGAGACAAGCCATAAACTGTCTTGCCTCCAGCTCTTTAGGAAGCTGACAAACAACTCGCTTTCCACAGTCCTGTTACAGCAGACCGGGGAAATTCTCATACAAAGGCAGCTCAAATGGCATTTCTTCCCAGCCCTTAACTCGCAGCTTTAGGACTCCTGCTTCTGTCGCAATTCCACCTTGCCAACCCGGCTCAGACCAAATGCCTACATCTTCCCCTGAAGCAACTGGGCTGAATCCCAAATGATTGAGCGTCCACGTGCTTAGGAGGCGATAGACTGCACTCCTTTTTCCAGCCACCATTTTGCACTGCTGGAGAGAGTGTTGGAAAGCAGCTATGTCAGGAAAACCACTTTGCTCTCAGCCGTGCCCTTCATTGCTCTAGACGTGGACAATGCACTGGCTCCCTCCCCAAGGGGCGACAAGCCACAGACCATCTTCCTTCCATCTCTTTAGGAAGCTGAGCAAGAACTCGCTTTCAACAGTGCTCTTTCGGTGTCCTGGCAACATCGCATACAAAGGCAGCTGATATGCCATTTCTTTTCGACGCTTAACTCGCAGATTTGGAACTTCTGCTCATGCCACATTTCCACCTTGCCAACCCGGCTCAGACGAAATGCCTACATCTTCCCCTGAAGCGACTGTGCTGATTCCCAAATGATTGAGCATCCACATGCTTTGGAGGCGATAAACTGCATGCCTTTTTCCAACCACCATTTTACACTGCTTAGAGAGCGTCGGAAAGCAGCTATGTGAGAAAGGCCCCTTTGCTCTCAGCCATGCCATCCATTGCTCTCGAGGTGGAAGGCACAAGGCAGTGGTTCTGGATCCACCCCTCAATGGGAGACAAAACACAACTTGGCCTGCGTCCAGCTCTTTAGGAATTGGAGAAAAATCTCCCTTTCCACAGTGCTCTCACAGCGTCCTGGGAACATCTCATACAAAGGAGGATGAACGCCATTTCTTTTCAGCACTTCACTCGCCAGTCTGGGACATCTGCATCCCGCACGTTTCCACCTTGCCAACCCGGCTCAGACGAAATGCCTACATCTTCCCCTTGAGCAATGGGGATGAGGCCCATAGGATTGTGGTTCCACATGCTGAGGAGGAAGAGACAATAGGCTTTTAACTAACCACGAAGTGCAATGGTTGGGAGAGTGTCAGAAAGCACCAACGGCAGAAACACCCCTTTACTCTCAGCCACGCCCTCCATTGCTGTAGAGGTGGAAGGCACAAAGCACTGCCTCCATCCTTCAATGGGAGACAAGCCATAAACTGTCTTGCCTCCAGCTCTTTAGGAAGCTGAGAAAGAACTCGCTTTCCACAGTGCTGTTACAGCATACGAGGAAACTCTCATGCAAAGGCAGCTCAATCGCCATTTCTTCCCAGTGCTTAACTGGCCGCTTTAGGACTTCCGCTTCTGCCACAGTTCCACCTTGCCAACCAGGCTCAGACGAAATGCCTACATCTTCACCTTAAGCATCGGGGACGAGGCCCAGACGACTGTGCTTCCGCATGCTTAGCATTAGCAGACAATAGGCTTTGTACAAACCGCCATTGTGCACTGGGTCAGAGAGTGTCAGAATGCACCTATGTCAGAAAGGGCCCTTTGCTCTCAGACGTGCCCTCCATTGCTCTAGAGGTGGAAGGCACAAAGCACTACCTCCATCCTTCAATGGGAGACAAGCCATAAACTGTCTTGCCTCCAGCTCTTTAGGAAGCTGGGAAAGAACTCGCTTTCCACAGTCCTGCTACAGCAGACCAGGGAACTTCTCATACAAAGGCAGCTCAAATGTCATTTCTTCCCAGCCCTTAACTCGCAGCTTAGGACTCCTGCTTCTGCCGCAATTCCACCTTGCCAACCCGGCTCAGACGAAATGCCTACATCTTCCCCTGAAGCAACTGGGCTGAGTCCCAAATGATTGAGCGTCCACGTGCTTAGGAGGCGATAGACTGCACGCCTTTTTCCAACCACCATTGCGCACTGCTGGAGAGAGTGTCGGAAAGCAGCTATGTCAGAAAGACCCCTTTGCTCTCAGCCGTGCCCTTCATTGCTCTAGAAGTGGAATGCACAATGCACTGGCTCCCCCCCTCAAGGGGCGACAAGCCACAGACCATCTTCCTTCCATCTCTTTAGGAAGCTGGGAAAGAACTCGCTATACACAGGGCTGTTACAGCATACGAGGAAACTCTCATACAGGGGCAGCTCAAACGCCATTTCTTCCCAGTGCTTAACTGGCCGCTTTTTGACTTCCGCTTCTGCCACAGTTCCACCTTGCCAACCGGGCTCAGACGAAATGCCTACATCTTCCCCTTCAGCACAGGGGGCGAAGCCCACATGGTTGTGCTGCCACATGTTAACAGGAGCAGACAATAGGATTTTTACAAACCGCCATTGTGCACTGGGTCAGAGAGTGTCAGAATGCACCTATGTCAGAAAGGGCCCTTTGCTCTCAGCCGTGCCCTCCATTGCTCTAGAGGTTGAAGGCACAAAGCACTGCCTCCATCCTTCAATTGGAGACAAGCCATAAACTGTCTTGCCTCCAGCTCTTTAGGAAGCTGACAAACAACTCGCTTTCCACAGTCCTGTTACAGCAGACCGGGGAAATTCTCATACAAAGGCAGCTCAAATGGCATTTCTTCCCAGCCCTTAACTCGCAGCTTTAGGACTCCTGCTTCTGTCGCAATTCCACCTTGCCAACCCGGCTCAGACCAAATGCCTACATCTTCCCCTGAAGCAACTGGGCTGAATCCCAAATGATTGAGCGTCCACGTGCTTAGGAGGCGATAGACTGCACTCCTTTTTCCAGCCACCATTTTGCACTGCTGGAGAGAGTGTTGGAAAGCAGCTATGTCAGGAAAACCACTTTGCTCTCAGCCGTGCCCTTCATTGCTCTAGACGTGGACAATGCACTGGCTCCCTCCCCAAGGGGCGACAAGCCACAGACCATCTTCCTTCCATCTCTTTAGGAAGCTGAGCAAGAACTCGCTTTCAACAGTGCTCTTTCGGTGTCCTGGCAACATCGCATACAAAGGCAGCTGATATGCCATTTCTTTTCGACGCTTAACTCGCAGATTTGGAACTTCTGCTCATGCCACATTTCCACCTTGCCAACCCGGCTCAGACGAAATGCCTACATCTTCCCCTGAAGCGACTGTGCTGATTCCCAAATGATTGAGCATCCACATGCTTAGGAGGCGATAAACTGCATGCCTTTTTCCAACCACCATTTTACACTGCTTAGAGAGCGTCGGAAAGCAGCTATGTCAGAAAGGCCCCTGTGCTCACAGCCATGCCCTCCAATGCTCTCGAGTTGGAAGGCACAAGGCACTGGTTGTGGATCCACCCTCAATGAGAGACAGACCACATCTTGTCCTGTCTCCAGCTCTTTAGGAAGTGAAGAAAAAACTCCCTTTCCACAGTGCTCTTACAGCGTCCTGGGAACATCTCATACAAAGGAGGCTGAACGCCGTTTCTTTTCAGCACTTCACTCGCCAGTCTGGGACATCTGCATCCTGCACGTTTCCACCTTGCCAACCCGGCTCAGACGAAATGCCTACATCTTCCCATTGAGCAATGGGGATGAGGCCCTCGGATGGTGTTTCCACATGCTGAGGAGGAGAGAGACAATAGGGTTTTAACGAACCACGAAGTGCAAAGGTTGGGAGAGTGTCAGAAAGCACCAATGGCAGAAAGACCCCTTTACTCTTAGCCGCGCCCTCCATTGCTGTAGAGGTGGAAGGCACAAAGCACTGCCTCCATCCTTCAATGGGAGACAAGCCATAAACTGTCTTGCCTCCAGCTCTTTAGGAAGCTGAGAAAGAACTCGCTTTCCACAGTGCTGTTACAGCATACGAGGAAACTCTCATACAGAGGCAGCTCAAACGCCATTTCTTCCCAGTGCTTAAATGACCACTTTAGGACTTCCGCTTCTGCCACAGTTCCACCTTGCCAACACGGCTCTGACGAAAGGCCTACATCTTCCCCTTAAGCAAAGGGAGCGAAGCCCACATGATTGTGCTTCCACATGATTAGAAGGAGCAGACAATAGGCTTTTTACAAACCGCCATTGTGCACTGGGTCAGAGAGTGTCAGAATGCACCCATGTCAGAAAGGGCCCTTTGCTCTCAGCCGTGCCCTCCATTGCTCTAGAGGTGGAAGGCACAAAGCACTGCCTCCATCCTTCAATTGGAGACAAGCCAGCAACTGTCCTGCTTCCAGCTCTTTAGGAAGCTGGGAAAGCACTCGCATTCCACAGTGCTCTTGCAGCGTCCTGGGAACGTCTCATACAAAGGCAGCTGAACACCGTGTCTTTTCAGCCCTTAACTCACCAATCTGCAACATCTGCTTCTGCTGCATTTCCACCTTGCCTACCCGGCTCAGACGAAATGCCTACATCTTCCCCTGAAGTGACTGTGCTGATTCCCAAATGATTGAGCATCCACATGCTTAGGAGGCGATAAACTGCATGCCTTTTTCCAACCACCATTTTACACTGCTTAGATAGCGTCGGAAAGCAGCTATGTCAGAAAGGCCCCTTTGCTCTCAGCCATGCCCTCCATTGCTCTCGAGGTGGATGGCACAAGGCACTGGTTCTGGATCCACCCCTCAATGGGAGACAAACCACATCTTGTCCTGTCTCCAGCTCTTTAGGAAGTGGAGAAAAAACTCCCTTTCCACAGGGCTCTTACAGCGTCCTGGGAACATCTCATACAAAGGAGGCTGAACGCCGTTTATTTTCAGCACTTCACTCGCCAGTCTGGGACATCTGCATGCTGCACGTTTCCAACTTGCCAACCCGGCTCAGGCGAAATGCCTACATCTTCCCATTGAGCAATGGTGATGAGGCCCATAGGATTGTGGTTCCACATGCTGAGGAGGAGAGAGACAATAGGCTTTTAACTAACCACGAAGTGCAACGGTTGGGAGAGTGTCAGAAAGCACCAATGGCAGAAAGACCCCTTTACTCTCAGCCGCGCCCTCCATTGCTGTAGAGGTGGAAGGCACAAAGCACTGCCTCCATCCTTCAACGGGAGACAAGCCATAAACTGTCTTGCCTCCAGCTCTTTAGGAAGCTGTGAAAGCACTCGCTTTCCACAGTGCTGTTACAGCATACGAGGAAACTCTCATACAGAGGCAGCTCAAACGCCATTTCTTCCCAGTGCTTAACTGGCCGCTTTAGGACTTCCGCTTCTGCCGCACTTCCACCTTGCCAACCCGGCTCAGACGAAATGCCTACATCTTCCCCTTAAGCAACGGGGGCGATGCCCACATGATTGTGCTGCCGCATGCTTAGCAGGAGCAGACAATAGGCTTTTTACAAACCGCTCTTGTGCACTGGGTCAGAGACTGTCAGAATGCACCCATGTCAGAAAGGGCCCTTTGCTCTCAGCAGTGCCCTCCATTGCTCTAGAGGTGGAAGGCACAAAGCACTGCCTCCATCCTTCAATTGGAGACAAGCCATAATCTGTCTTGCCTGCAGCACTTTAGTAAGCTGACAAACAACACGCTACCACAGTCCTGTTACAGCAGACCGGGGACTTCTCATACAAAGGCAGCTCAAATGGCATTTCTTCCCAGCTCTTAACTCGCAGCTTACGACTCCAGCTTCTGCCGAAATTCCACCTTGCCAACCCGGCTCAGACGAAATGCCTACATCTTCCCCTGAAGCAAATGGTCTGAGTCCCAAATGATTGAGCGTCCACCTGCTCAGGAAGCGATAGACTGCACGCCTTTTTCCAACCACCATTGTGTACTGCTGGAGAGAGTGTCGGAAAGCAGCTATGTTAGAAAGACCCCTTTGCTCTCAGCCGTGCCCTTCATTGCTCTAGACGTGGAGCGCACAATGCACTGGCTCCCCCCTCAAGGGGCGACAAGCCACAGACCATCTTCCTTCCATCTCTTTAGGAAGCTGAGCAAGAACTCGCTTTCAACAGTGCTCTTTCTGTGTCCTGGCAACATCTCATACAAAGGCAGCTGATATGCCATTTCTTTTCAGCGCTTAACTCGCAGATTTGGAACTTCTGCTCCTGCCACAATTCCACCTTGCCAACCCGGCTCAGACGAAATGTCTACATCTTCCCCTTGAGCAACGGGGACGAGGCCCAGATGACTGTGCTTCCACATGCTTAGCAGGAGCAGACAATAGGCTTTTTACAAACCGCCATTGTGCACTGGGTCACAGAGTGTCAGAATGCACCTATGTCAGAAAGGGCCCTTTACTCTCATCCGTGCCCTCCATTGCTCTAGAGGTGGAAGGCACAAAGCACTGCCTCCATCCTTCAATTGGAGACAAGCCAGCAACTGTCCTGCTTACAGCTCTTTAGGAAGCTGGGAAAGCACTCGCATTCCACAGTGCTCTTACAGCGTCCTGGGAACGTCTCATACAAAGGCAGCTGAACACCGTGTCTTTTCAGCCATTAACTCACCAATCTGCAACATCTGCTTCTGCCGCATTTCCACCTTGCCAACCCGGCTCAGACGAAATGCCTACATCTTCCCCTCAAGCGACTGTGCTGATTCCCAAATGATTGAGCATCCACATGCTTAGGAGGCGATAAACTGCATGCCTTTTTCCAACCACCATTTTACACTGCTTAGAGAGCGTCGGAAAGCAGCTATGTCTGAAAGGCCCCTTTGCTCTCAGCCATGCCCTCCATTGCTCTCGAGGTGAAAGGCACAAGGCAGTGGTTCTGGATCCACCCCTCAATGGGAGACAAACCACATCTTGTCCTGCTTCCAGCTCGTTAGGAAGTGGAGAAGAAACTCCCTTTCCACAGTGCTCTTACAGCGTCCTGGGAACATCTCATACAAAGGAGGTTGAACGCCGTTTCTTTTCAGCACTTCACTCGCCAGTCTGGGACATCTGCATCCTGCACGTTTCCACCTTGCCAACCCGGCTCAGACGAAATGCCTACATCTTCCCCTTGAGCAATGGGGATGAGGCCCATAGGATTGTGGCTGCACATGCTGAGGAGGAGAGAGACAATAGGCTTTTAACTAACCACGAAGTGCAACGGTTGGGAGAGTGTCAGAAAGCACCAATGGCAGAAAGACCCCTTTACTCTCAGCTGCACCCTCCATTGCCATAGAGGTTGAAGGCACAAAGCACTGCCTCCATCCTTCAATCGGAGACAACTCATAAACTGTCTTGCCTCCAGCTCTTTAAGAAGCTGGGAAAGAACTCGCTATCCACAGTGCAGTTACAGTGTACGAGGAAACACTCATACAGAGGCAGCTCAAACGCCATTTCTTCCCAGTGCTTAACTGTCCCCTTTAGGACTTCCGCTTCTGCCACAGTTCCACCTTGCCAACCCGGCTCAGATGAAATGCCTACATCTTCCCCTTAAGCAACGGGGGCGAAGCCCACATGATTGTGCTGCCACATGCTTAGCAGGAGAAGACAATAGGCTTTTTACAAACCGCCATTGTGCACTGGGTCAGAGAGTGTCAGAATGCACCTATGTCAGAAAAGGCCCTTTACTCTCAGCCGTGCCCTCCATTGCTCTAGAGGTGGAAGGCAGAAAGCACTGCCTCCATCCTTAAATTGGAGACAAGCCATAAACTGTCTTGCCTCCAGCTCTTTAGGAAGCTGACAAGCAACTCGCTTTCCATAGTCCTCTTACAGCAGACTGGGGAACTTCCCATACAAAGGCAGATCAAATGGCATTTCTTCCCAGCACTTAACTCGCAGCTTTAGGACTCCTGATTCTTCCGCAATTCCACCTGGCCAACCCGGCTCAGACGAAATGCCTACATCTTCCTCTGAAGCAAATGGGCTGAGTCCCAAATGATTGAGCGTCCACGTGCTTAGGAGGCGATAGACTGCAAGCCTTTTTCCAACCACCATTGTGCACTGCTGGAGAGAGCGTCGGAAAGCAGCTATGTCAGAAAGACCCCTTTGCTCTCAGCCGTGCCCTTAATTGCTCTAGACGTGGAATGCACAATGCACTGGCTCCCGCCCTCAAGGGGCGACAAGCCACAGACCATCTTCCTTCCATCTCTTTAGGAAGCTGAGCAAGAACTCGCTTTCAACAGTGCTCTGTCTGTGTCCTGGCAACATCTCATACAAAGGCAGCTGATATGCCATTTCTTTTCAGCGCTAAACTCGAAGATTTGGAACTTGTGCTCCTGCCACATTTCCAGGTTGCCAACCCCGCTCAGACAAAATGTCTACATCTTCCCCTTCAGCAACGGGGACAAGGCACAGATGACTGTGCTTCCGCATGCTTAGCAGGAGCAGACAATAGGCTTTTTACAAACCGCCATTGTGCACTGGGTCAGAGAGTTTCAGAATGCACCTATGTCAGAAAGGGCCCTTTGCTCTCAGCCGTGCCCTCCATTGCTCTAGAGGTGGAAGGCAGAAAGCACTGCCTCCATCCTTCAATTGGAGACAAGCCAGCAACTGTCCTGCTTCCAGCTCTTTAGGAAGGTGGGAAAGCACTCGCATTCCACAGTGCTCTTACAGCGTCCTGGGAACGTCTCATACAAAGGCAGCTGAACACCGTGTCTTTTCAGCCCTTAACTCACCAATCTGCAACATCTGCTTCTGCCGCATTTCCACCTTCCAACCCGGCTCAGACGAAATGCCTAAATCTTCCCCTGAAGCGACTGTGCTGATTCCCAAATGATTGAGCATCCACATGCTTAGGAGGCGATAAACTGCATGCCTTTTTCCAACCACCATTTTACACTGCTCAGAGAGCGTCGGAAAGCATCTATGTCAGAATGACCACTTTGCTCTCAGCCATGCCCTCCATTGCTCTCGAGGTGGAAGGCACAAGGCACTGGTTCTGGATCGACCCCTCAATTGGAGACAAACCACATCGTGTCCTGCTTCCAGCTCTTTAGGAATTGGAGAAAAATCTCCCTTTCCACAGTGCTCTCACAGCGTCCTGGGTACCTCTCATACAAAGGAGGCTGAACGCCGTTTCTTTTCAGCACTTCACTCGCCAGTCTGGGACATCAGCATCCTGCACGTTTCCAACTTGCCAACCCGGCTCAGACGAAATGCCTACATCTTCCCCTTGAGCAATGGGGATGAGGCCCATTGGATTGTGGTTCCACATGCTGAGGAGGAGAGAGACAATAGGCTTTTAACTAACCACGAAGTGCAACGGTTGGAGAGTGTCAGAAGGCACAAATGGCAGAAACACCCCTTTACACTCCGCCGCACCCTCCATTGCTGTAGAGGTTGAAGGCACAAAGCACTGCCTCCATCCTTCAATGGGACACAAGCCATAAACTGTCTTGCCTCCAACTCTTTAGGAAGCTGGGAAAGAACTCGCTATACACAGTGCTGTTACGGCATACGAGGAAAATCTCATGCAGAGGCAGCTCAAACGCCATTTCTTCCCAGTGCTTAACTGGCCGCTTTAGGACTTCCCCTTCTGCCAGAGTTAAACCTTGCCAACCCGGCTCAGACGAAATACCTACATCTTCCCCTTCAGCAACGGCGGCGAAGCCCACATTATTGTGCTGCCACATGCTTAGCAGGAGCAGACAATAGGCTTTTTACAAACCGCCCTTGTGCACTGGGTCAGAGAGTGTCGAATGCACCTATGTCAGAAAGGGCCCTTAGCTCTCAGCCGTGCCCTCCATTGCTCTAGAGGTGGAAGGCACAAAGCACTGCCTCCATCCTTCAATTTTAGACAAGCCATAAACTGTCTTGCCTCCAGCTCTTTAGGAAGCTGACAAACAACTCGCTTTCCACAGTCCTGTTACAGCAGACTGGGGAAATTCTCATACAAAGGCTGCTCAAATGGCATTTCTTCCCAGCCCTTAACTCGCAGCTTAGGACTCCTGATCTGCCGCAATTCCACCTTGCCAACCTGGCTTAGACGAAATGCCTACATCTTCCCCTGAAGCAACTGTTCTGAGTCCCAAATGATTGAGCGTCCACGTGCTTAGGAGGCGATAGACTGCACGCCTTTTTCCAACCACCATTGTGCACTGCTGGAGAGAGTGTCGGAAAGCAGCTATGTCAGAAAGTCCCCTTTGCGCTCAGCCCTGCCCTTCATTGCTCTAGGCGTGGAATGCACAAGGCACTGGCTCCATCCTTCAATTGGAGACAAGCCAGCAACTGTCCTGCTTCCAGCTCTTTAGGAAGCTGGGAAAGCACTCGCATTCCACAGTGCTCTTACAGCGTCCTGGGAACGTCTCATACAAAGGCAGCTGAACACCGTGTCTTTTCAGCCCTTAACTCACCAACCTGCAACATCTGCTTCTGCCGCATTTCCACCTTGCCAACCCGGCTCAGACGAAATGCCTACATCTTCCCCTGAAGCAACTGTGCTGATTCCCAAATGATTGAGCATCCACATGCTTAGGAGGCGATAAACTGCATGCCTTTTTCCAACCACAATTTTACACCTTTTAGAGAGCATCGGAAAGCAACTATGTCAGAAAGGCCCCTTTGCTCTCAGCCATGCCCTCCATTGCTCTCGAGGTGGAAGCCACAAGGCACTGGATCTGGATCCACCCCTCAATGGGAGACAAACCACATCTTGTCCTGCTTCCAGCTCTTTAGGAATTGGATAAAAATCTCCCTTTCCACAGTGCTCTTACAGCGTCCTGGGAACATCTCATACAAAGGAGGCTGAACGCCGTTGCTCTTCAGCACTTCACTCGCCAGTCTGGGACAACTGCATCCTGCACGTTTCCACCTTGCCAACCCGGCTCAGACGAAATGCCTACCTCTTCCCCTTGAGCAATGGGGATGAGGCCCATAGGATTGTGGTTCCACATGCTGAGGAGGAGAGAGACAATAGTGTTTTAACTAACCACGATGTGCAATGGTTGGGAGAGTGTCAGAAAGCACCAATATCAGAAAGACCCCTTTACTCTCAGCCGCGCCCTCCATTGCTGTAGAGGTGGAAGGCACAAAGCACTGCCTCAATCCTTCAAGGGGAGACAAGCCATAAACTGTCTTGCCTCCAGCTCTTTAGGAAGCTGGGAAAGAACTCGCTTTCCACAGTGCTGTTACAGCATACGAGGAAACACTCAAACAGAGGCAGCTCAAACGCCATATCTTCCACGTGCTTAACTGGCCACTTTAGGACTTCCGCTTCTGCCACAGTTCCACCTTGCCAACCCGGCTCAGACGAAATGCATACATCTTCCCCTTAAGCAACGGGGGCAAAGCACACATGATTGTGCTGCCACATGCTTAGCAGGAGCAGACAATAGGCTTTTTACAAACCGCCATTGTGCACTGGGTCAGAGATTGTCAGAATGCACCTATGTCAGAAAGGGCCCTTTGCTCTCAGCCGTGCCCTCCATTGCTCTAGAGGTCGAAGGCACAAAGCACTGCCTCCATCCTTCAATTGGAGACAAGCCATAAACTGTCTTGCCTCCAGCTCTTTAGGAAGCTGACAAACAACTCGCTTTCCACAGTCCTGTTACAGCAGACCGGGGAACTTCTCATACAAAGGCAGCTCTAATGGCATTTCTTCCCAGCCCTTAACTCGCAGCTTTAGGACTCCTGCTTCTGCCGCAATTCCACCTTGCCAACCCGGCTCAGACGAAATGCCTACATCTTCCCCTGAAGCAACTGGGCTGAGTCCCAAATGATTGAGCGTCCACGTGCTTAGGAGGCGATAGACTGCACGCCTTTTTCCAACCACCATTGTGCACTGCTTTAGAGAGTGTCGGAAAGCAGCTATGTCAGAAAGACCCCTTTCCTCTCAGCCGTGCCCTTCATTGCTCTAGACGTGGAATGCACAAGGCACTGGCTCCCCCGCTCAAGGGGCGACAAGCCACAGACCATCTTCCTTCCATCTCTTTAGGAAGCTGAGCAAGAACTCGCATTCAACAGTGCTCTTTCTGTGTCCTGGCAACATCTCATACAAAGGCAGCTGATATGCCATTTCTTTTCAGCGCTTAACTCGCAGATTTGGAACTTCTGCTCCGGCCACATTTCCAACTTGCCAACCCGGATCATACGAAATGTCTACATCTTCCCCATCAGCAACGGTGACGAGGTCCATATGACTGTGCTTCAGCATGCTTAGCAGGAGCAGACAATAGGCTTTTTACAAACCGCCATTGTGCACTGGGTCAGAGAGAGTCAGAATGCACCTATGTCAGAAAGGTCCCTTTGCTCTCAGCCGAGCCCTCCATTGCTCTAGAGGTGGAAGGCACAAAGCATTGCCTCCATCCTTCAATTGGAGACAAGCCAGCAACTGTCCTGCTTCCAGCTCTTTAGGAAGCTGGGAAAGCACTCGCATTCCACAGTGCTCTTAGAGCATCCTGGGAACGTCTCATACAAAGGCAGCTGAACAGCGTGTCTTTTCAGCCCTTAACTCACCAATCTGCAACATCTGCTTCTGCCGCATTTCCACCTTGCCAACCCGGCTCAGGCGAAATGCCTACATCTTCCCCTCAAGTGACTGTGCTGATTCCCAAATGATTGAGCATCCACATGCTTAGGAGGCGATAAACTGCATGCCTTTTTCCAACCACCATTTTACACTGCTTAGAGAGCGTCGGAAAGCAGCTATGTCAGAAAGGCCCCTTTGCTCTCAGCCATGCCCTCCATTGCGCTCGAGGTGGAAGGCACAAGGCACTGGTTCTGGATCCACCCCTCAATGGGAAACAAACCACATCTTTGCCTGCTTCCAGCTCTTTTGGAAGTGGAGAAGAAACTCCCTTTCCACAGTGCTCTTACAGCGTCCTGGGAACATCTCATACAAAGGAGGCTGAACGCCGTTTCTTTTCGGCACTTCACTCGCCAGTCTGGGACATCTGCATCCTGCACGTTTCCACCTTGCCAACCCGGCTCAGACGAAATGCCTACATCTTCCCCTTGAGCAATGGGGATGAGGCCCATAGGATTGTGGTTCCACATGCTGAGGAGGACAGAGACAATAGGCTTTTAACTAACCACGAAGTGCAACGGTTGGGAGAGTGTCAGAAAGCACCAATGGCAGAAAGACCCCTTTATTCTCAGCCGCACCCTCCATTGCTGTAGAGGTGGAAGGCACAAAGCACTGCCTCCATCCTTCAATGGGAGACAAGCCATAAACTGTCTTGCCTCCAGCTCTTTATGAAGCTGGGAAACAACTCGCTTTCCGCAGTGCTGTTACAGCATACGAGGAAACTCTCATACACAGGCAGCTCAAACGCCATTTCTTCCCAGGGCTTAACTGGCCTCTTTAGGACTTCCGCTTCTGCCAAATTTCCACCTTGCCAACCCGGCTCAGACGAAATGTCTACATCTTCCCCTTAAGCAACGGGGGCGAAGCCCACATGATTGTGCTGCCACATGCTTAGCAGGACAGACAATAGGCTTTTTACAAACCGCCATTGTGCACTGGGTCAGAGAGTGTCAGAATGCACCTATGTCAGAAAGGGCTCTTTGCTCTCAGCCATGCCCTCCATTGCTCTAGAGGTGGAAGGCACAAAGCGCTGCCTCCATCCTTCAATTGGAGACAAGCCATAAACTGTCTTGCCTCCAGCCCTTTTTGAAGCTGACAAACAACTCTCTTTCCACAGTCCTGTTACAGCACACCGGGGAACTTCTCATACAAAGGCAGCTCCAATGGCATTTCTTCCCAGCCCTTAACTCGCAGCTTAGGACTCCTGCTTCTGCCGCATTTCCACCTTGCCAACCCGGCTCAGACGAAATGCCTACATCTTCCCCTGAAGCGACTGTGCTGATTCCCAAATGATTGAGCATCCACATGCTTAGGAGGCGATAAACTGCATGCCTTTTTCCAACCACCATTTTACACTGCTTAGAGAGCTTCGGAAAGCAGCTATGTCAGAAAGGCCCCTTTGCTCTCAGCCATGCCCTCCATTGCTCTCGAGTTGGAAGGCACAAGGAACAGGTTCTGGGTCCACCCCTCAATGGGAGACAAACCACACCTTGGCCTGCTTCCAGCTCTTTTGGAAGTGGAGAAGAAACTCCCTTTCCACAGTGCTCTTACAGCGTCCTGGGAACATCTCATACAAAGGCGGCTGAACGCCGTTTCTCTTCAGCACGTCACTCGCCAGTCTGGGACATCTGCATCCTGCACGTTTCCACCTTGCCAACCCGGCTCAGACGAAATGCCTACAACTTCCCCTTGAGCAAAGGGGATGAGCCCCATAGCATTGTGGTTGCACATGCTGAGGAGGAGAGAGACAATAGGCTTTTAACTAACCACGAAGTGCAACGGTTGGGAGAGTGTCAGAAAGCACCAATGGCAGAAAGACCCCTTTACTCTCAGCCGCGCCCTCCATTGCTGTAGAGGTGGAAGGCACAAAGCACTGCCTCCGTCCTTCCATGGGAGACAAGCCATAAACTGTCTTGCCTCCAGCTCTTTAGGAAGCTGAGAAAGAACTCGCTTTCCGCAGTGCTGTTACAGCATACGAGGAAACACTCATACAGAGACAGCTCAAACGCCATTTCTTCCCAGGGCTTAACTGGCCTCTTTAGGACTTCCGCTTCTGCCACAGTTCCAAGTTGCCAACCCGGCCCAGACGAAATGCCTACATCTTCGCCTTAAGCAACGGGGGCGAAGCCCACATGATTGTGCTGCCACATGCTTCGCAGGCGCAGACAATAGGCTTTTTACAAACCGCCATTGGGCACTGGGTCAGAGAGTGTCAGAATGCACCTATGTCAGAATGGGCCCTTTGCTCTCAGCCGTGCCCTCCATTGCTCTAGAGGTGGAAGGCACAAAGCACTGCCTCCATCCTTCAATTGGAGACTGCCATAAACTGTCTTGCCTCCAGCTCTTTAGGAAGCTGACAAACAACTCGCTTTCCACAGTCCTGTTACAGCAGACCGGGGAACTTCTCATACAAAGGCAGCTCAAATGGCATTTCTTCCCAGCCCTTACCTCGCAGCTTTAGGACTCCTGCTTCTGCTGCAATTCAGCCTTGCCAACCCGGCTCAGAAGAAATGCCCACATCTTCCCCTGAAGCGACTGTGCTGATTCCCAAATGATTGAGCATCCACATGCTTAGGAGGCGATAAACTGCATGCCTTTTTCCAACCACCATTTTAAACTGCTTAGAGAGCTTCGGAAAGCAGCTATGTCAGAAAAGCCCCTTTGCTCTCAGCCATGCCTTCCATTGCTATCGAGGTGGAAGGCACAAGGCACTGGTTCTGGATCCACACCTCAGTGGGAGACATACCACATCTTGGCCTGCTTCCAGCTCTTTAGGAAGTGGAGAAAAAACTCCCTTTCCACAGTGCCCTTACAGCGTCCATCTTCCTTCCATCTCTTTAGGAAGCTGAGCAAGAACACGCTTTCAACAGTGCTCTTTCTGTGTCCTGGCGACATCTCATACAAAGGCAGCTGATATGCCATTTCTTTTCAGCGCTTAACTCACAAATTTGGAACTTCTGCTCCTGCCACATTTCCAACTTGCCAACCCGGCTCAGATGAAATGTCTACATCTTCCCCTTCAGCAACGGTGACGAGGTCCATATGACTGTGCTTCCGCATGCTTAGCAGGAGCAGACAATAGGCTTTTTACAAACCGCCATTGTGCACTGGGTCAGAGAGTGGCAGAATGCACCTATGTCAGAAAGGGCCCTTTGCTCTCAGCCGTGCCCTCCATTGCTCTAGAGGTGGAAGGCACAAAGCACTGCCTCCATCCTTCAATTGGAGACAAGCCAGCAACTGTCCTGCTTCCAGCTATTGAGGAAGCTGGGAAAGCACTCTCATTCCACAGTGCTCTTACAGCGTCCTGGGAACGTCTCATACAAAGGCAGCTGAACACCGTGTCTTTTCAGCCCTTAACTCACCAATCTGCAACATCTGCTTCTGCCGCATTTCCACCTTGCCGACCCAGCTCAGACGAAATTCCTACATCTTCCCCTGAAGCGACTGTGCTGAGTCCCAAATGATTGAGCGTCCACGTGCTTAGGAGGCGATAGACTGCACGCCTTTTTCCAACCACCATTGTGCACTGCTGGAGAGAGTGTCGGAAAGCAGCTATGTCAGAAAGACCCCTTTGCTCTCAGCCGTGCCCTTCATTGCTCTAGACGTGGAATGCACAATGCACTGGCTCCCCCCCTCAAGGGGCGACAAGCCACAGACCATCTTCCTTCCATCTCTTTAGGAAGCTGAGCAAGAACTCGCTTTCAACAGTGCTCTTTCTGTGTCCTGGCAACATCTCATACAAAGGTAGCTGATATGCCATTTCTTTTCAGCGCTTAACTCGCAGATTTGGAACTTCTGCTCCTGCCACATTTCCACCTTGCCAACCCGGCTCACACGAAATGTCTACATCTTCCCCGTCAGCAACGGGGACGAGGCCCAGATGACTGTGCTTCCGCATGCTTAGCAGAAGCAGAAAATAGGCTTTTTACAAACCGCCATTGTGCACTGGGTCAGAGAGTGTCAGAATGCACCTATGTCAGAAAGGGCCCTTTGCTCTCAGCCGTGCCCTCCATTGCTCTAGAGGTGGAAGGCACAAAGCACTGCCTCCATCCTTCAATTGGAGGCAAGCCAGCAACTGTCCTGCTTCCAGCTCTTTAGGAAGCTGGGAAAGCACTCGCATTCCACAGTGCTCTTACAGCGTCCTGGGAACGTCTCATACAAAGGCAGCTGAACACCGTGTCTTTTCAGCCCTTAACTCACCAATCTGCAACATCTGCTTCTGCCACATTTCCACCTTGCCTACCCGGCTCAGATGAAATGCCTACATCTTCCCCTGAAGCGACTGTGCTGATTCCCAATTGATTGAGCATCCACATGCTTAGGAGGCGATAAACTGCATGCCTTTTTCCAACCACCATTTTACACTGCTTAGAGAGCTTCGGAAAGCAGCTATGTCAGAAAGGCCCCTTTGCTCTCAGCCATGCCCTCCATTGCTCTCGAGGTGGAAGGCACAAGGCACTGGTTCTGGATCCACCCCTCAATGGGAGACAAACCACATCTTGGCCTGCTTCCAGCTCTTTAGGAAGTTCAGAAAAAACTCACTTTCCATAGTGCTCTTACAGCGTCCTGGGAAATTCTCATACTAATGAGGCTGAACGCCGTTTCTTTTCAGCACTTCACTCGCCAGTCTAGGACATCTGCATCCTGCACGTTTCCACCTTGCCAACCCGGCTCAGACGAAATGCCTACAACTTCCCCTTGAGCAAAGGGGATGAGGCCCATAGGATTGTGGTTGCACATGCTGAGGAGGAGAGAGACAATAGGCTTTTAACTAACCACGAAGTGCAATGGTTGGGAGAGTGCCAGAAAGCACCAATGGCAGAAAGACCCCTTTACTCTCAGCCGCGCCCTCCATTGCTGAAGAGGTGGAAGGCACAAAGCACTGCCTCCATCCTTCAATGGGAGACAAGCCATAAACTGTCTTGCCTCCAGCTCCTTAGGAAGATGAGAAAGAACTCGCTTTCCACAGTCCTGTTACAGCAGACCGGGGAATTTCTCATACAAAGGCAGCTCAAATGGCATTTCTTCCCAGCCCTTAACTCGCAGCTTTAGGACTCCTGCTTCTGCCGCAATTCCACCTTGCCAACCCGGCTCAGATGAAATGCCTACATCTTCCCCTTGAGCAATGGGGATGAGGCCCATAGGATTGTGGTTCCGCATGCTGAGGAGGAGAGAGACAATAGGCTTTTAACTAACCACGAAGTGCAATGGTTGGGAGAGTGTCAGAAAGCACCAATATCAGAAAGACCCCTTTACTGTCAGCTGCGCCCTCCATTGCTGTAGAGTTGTAAGGCACAAAGCACTGCCTCCCTCCTTCAACGGGAGACAAGCCATAAACTGTCTTGCCTCCAGCTCTTTAGGAAGCTGGAAAGAACTCGCTTTCCACAGTGCTCTTACAGCATACGAGGAAACTCTCATGCAGAGGCAGCTCAAACGCCATTTCTTCCCTGTGCTTAACTGGCCGCTTTAGGACTTCCGCTTCTGCAACCGTTCCACCTTGCCAACCCGGCTCAGACGAAATGCCTACATCTTTCCCTTAAGCAACGGGGGCGAAGCCCACATGATTGTGCTGCCACATGCTTAGCAGGAGCAGACAATAGGCTTTTTACAGACCGCCATTGTGCACTGGGTGAGAGTGTGTCAGAATGCACCTATGTCAGAAAGGGCCCTTTGCTCTCAGCCGTGCCCTCCATTGATCTAGAGGTGGAAGGCACAAAGCACTGCCTCCATCCTTCAATTGGAGACAAGCCATAAACTGTCTTGCCTCCAGCTCTTTAGGAAGCTGACAAACAACTCGCTTTCCACAGTCCTGTTACAGCAGACCGGGGAACTTCTCATACAAAGGCAGCTCAAATGGCATTTCTTCCCAGCCCTTAACTCACAGCTTTAGAACTCCTGCTTCTGCCGCAATTCCACCTTGCCAACCCGGCTCAGACGAAATGCCTACATCTTCCCCTGAAGCAACTGGGCTGAGTCCCAAATGATTGAGCGTCCACGTGCTTAGGAGGCGATAGACTGCACGCCTTTTTCCAACTACCATTGTGCACTGCTGGAGAGAGTGTCGGAAAGCAGCTATGTCAGAAAGACCCCTTTGCTCTCAGCCGTGCCCTTCATTGCTCTAGACGTGGAATGCACAATGCCCTGGCTCCACCCGTCAAGGGGCGACAATCCACAGACAATCTTCCTTCCATCTCTTTAGGAAGCTGAGCAACAACTTGCTTTCAACAGTGCTCTTTCTGTGTCCTGGCAACATCTCATACAAAGGCAGCTGATATGCCATTTCTTTTCAGCGCTTAACTCGCAGATTTGGAACTTCTGCTCCTGCCACATTTCCACCTTGCCAACACGGCTCAGACGAAATTTCTACATCTTCCCCTTCGGCAACGGGGACGAGGCCCAGATGACTGTGCTTCCGCATGCTTAGCAGGAGCAGACAATAGGCTTTTTACAAACCGCCATTGTGCACTGGGCCAGAGAGTGTCAGAATGCACCTATGTCAGAAAGGGCCCTTTGCTCTCAGCCGTGCCCTCCATTGCTCTAGAGGTGGAAGGCACAAAGCACTGCCTCCATCCTTCAATTGGAGACAAGCCAGCAACTGGCCTGCTTCCAGCTCTTTAGGAAGCTGGGAAAGCACTCGCATTCCACAGTGCTGTTACCGCATCCTGGGTACGTCTCATACAAAGGCAGCTGAACACCGTGTCTTTTCAGCCCTTAACTCACCAATCTGCAACATCTGCTTCTGCCGCATTTCCACCTTGCCAACCCGGCTCAGACGAAATGCCTACACCTTCCCCTGAAGCGACTGTCCTGATTCCCAAATGATAGAGCATCCACATGCTTAGGAGGCGATAAACTGCATGCAATTTTCCAACCACCATTTTACACTGCTTAGAGAGCGTCGGAAAGCAGCTATGTCAGAAAGGCCCCTTTGCTCTCAGCCATGCCCTCCATTGCTCTCGAGGTGCAAGGCACAAGGCACTGGTTCTGGATCCACCCCTCAATGGGAGACAAACCACATCTTGGCCTGCTTCCAGCTCTTTAGGAAGTGGAGAAAAAACTCCCTTTCCTCAGTGCTCTTACAGCGTCCTTGGAACGTCTCATACAAAGGAGGCTGAACGCCGTTTCTTTTCATCACTTCACTCGCCAGTCTGGGACATCTGCATCCTGCACTTTTCCTCCTTGCCAACCCGGCTCAGGCGAAATGCCTACATCTTCCCCTTGAGCAATGGGGATGATGCCCATAGGATTGTGGTTCCACATGCTGAGGAGGACAGAGACAATAGGCTTTTAACTAACCACGAAGTGCAACGGTTGGGAGAGTGTCAGAAAGCACCAATGGCAGAAAGACCCCTTTATTCTCAGCCGCACCCTCCATTGCTGTAGAGGTGGAAGGCACAAAGCACTGCCTCCATCCTTCAATGGGAGACAAGCCATAAACTGTCTTGCCTCCAGCTCTTTATGAAGCTGGGAAACAACTCGCTTTCCGCAGTGCTGTTACAGCATACGAGGAAACTCTCATACACAGGCAGCTCAAACGCCATTTCTTCCCAGGGCTTAACTGGCCTCTTTAGGACTTCCGCTTCTGCCAAATTTCCACCTTGCCAACCCGGCTCAGACGAAATGTCTACATCTTCCCCTTAAGCAACGGGGGCGAAGCCCACATGATTGTGCTGCCACATGCTTAGCAGGACAGACAATAGGCTTTTTACAAACCGCCATTGTGCACTGGGTCAGAGAGTGTCAGAATGCACCTATGTCAGAAAGGGCTCTTTGCTCTCAGCCGTGCCCTCCATTGCTCTAGAGGTGGAAGGCACAAAGCGCTGCCTCCATCCTTCAATTGGAGACAAGCCATAAACTGTCTTGCCTCCAGCCCTTTTTGAAGCTGACAAACAACTCTCTTTCCACAGTCCTGTTACAGCACACCGGGGAACTTCTCATACAAAGGCAGCTCCAATGGCATTTCTTCCCAGCCCTTAACTCGCAGCTTAGGACTCCTGCTTCTGCCGCATTTCCACCTTGCCAACCCGGCTCAGACGAAATGCCTACATCTTCCCCTGAAGCGACTGTGCTGATTCCCAAATGATTGAGCATCCACATGCTTAGGAGGCGATAAACTGCATGCCTTTTTCCAACCACCATTTTACACTGCTTAGAGAGCTTCGGAAAGCAGCTATGTCAGAAAGGCCCCTTTGCTCTCAGCCATGCCCTCCATTGCTCTCGAGTTGGAAGGCACAAGGAACAGGTTCTGGGTCCACCCCTCAATGGGAGACAAACCACACCTTGGCCTGCTTCCAGCTCTTTTGGAAGTGGAGAAGAAACTCCCTTTCCACAGTGCTCTTACAGCGTCCTGGGAACATCTCATACAAAGGCGTCTGAACGCCGTTTCTCTTCAGCACGTCACTCGCCAGTCTGGGACATCTGCATCCTGCACGTTTCCACCTTGCCAACCCGGCTCAGACGAAATGCCTACAACTTCCCCTTGAGCAAAGGGGATGAGCCCCATAGCATTGTGGTTGCACATGCTGAGGAGGAGAGAGACAATAGGCTTTTAACTAACCACGAAGTGCAACGGTTGGGAGAGTGTCAGAAAGCACCAATGGCAGAAAGACCCCTTTACTCTCAGCCGCGCCCTCCATTGCTGTAGAGGTGGAAGGCACAAAGCACTGCCTCCGTCCTTCCATGGGAGACAAGCCATAAACTGTCTTGCCTCCAGCTCTTTAGGAAGCTGAGAAAGAACTCGCTTTCCGCAGTGCTGTTACAGCATACGAGGAAACACTCATACAGAGACAGCTCAAACGCCATTTCTTCCCAGGGCTTAACTGGCCTCTTTAGGACTTCCGCTTCTGCCACAGTTCCAAGTTGCCAACCCGGCCCAGACGAAATGCCTACATCTTCGCCTTAAGCAACGGGGGCGAAGCCCACATGATTGTGCTGCCACATGCTTCGCAGGCGCAGACAATAGGCTTTTTACAAACCGCCATTGGGCACTGGGTCAGAGAGTGTCAGAATGCACCTATGTCAGAATGGGCCCTTTGCTCTCAGCCGTGCCCTCCATTGCTCTAGAGGTGGAAGGCACAAAGCACTGCCTCCATCCTTCAATTGGAGACTGCCATAAACTGTCTTGCCTCCAGCTCTTTAGGAAGCTGACAAACAACTCGCTTTCCACAGTCCTGTTACAGCAGACCGGGGAACTTCTCATACAAAGGCAGCTCAAATGGCATTTCTTCCCAGCCCTTACCTCGCAGCTTTAGGACTCCTGCTTCTGCTGCAATTCAGCCTTGCCAACCCGGCTCAGAAGAAATGCCCACATCTTCCCCTGAAGCGACTGTGCTGATTCCCAAATGATTGAGCATCCACATGCTTAGGAGGCGATAAACTGCATGCCTTTTTCCAACCACCATTTTAAACTGCTTAGAGAGCTTCGGAAAGCAGCTATGTCAGAAAAGCCCCTTTGCTCTCAGCCATGCCTTCCATTGCTATCGAGGTGGAAGGCACAAGGCACTGGTTCTGGATCCACACCTCAGTGGGAGACATACCACATCTTGGCCTGCTTCCAGCTCTTTAGGAAGTGGAGAAAAAACTCCCTTTCCACAGTGCCCTTACAGCGTCCATCTTCCTTCCATCTCTTTAGGAAGCTGAGCAAGAACACGCATTCAACAGTGCTCTTTCTGTGTCCTGGCGACATCTCATACAAAGGCAGCTGATATGCCATTTCTTTTCAGCGCTTAACTCACAAATTTGGAACTTCTGCTCCTGCCACATTTCCAACTTGCCAACCCGGCTCAGATGAAATGTCTACATCTTCCCCTTCAGCAACGGTGACGAGGTCCATATGACTGTGCTTCCGCATGCTTAGCAGGAGCAGACAATAGGCTTTTTACAAACCGCCATTGTGCACTGGGTCAGAGAGTGGCAGAATGCACCTATGTCAGAAAGGGCCCTTTGCTCTCAGCCGTGCCCTCCATTGCTCTAGAGGTGGAAGGCACAAAGCACTGCCTCCATCCTTCAATTGGAGACAAGCCAGCAACTGTCCTGCTTCCAGCTATTGAGGAAGCTGGGAAAGCACTCGCATTCCACAGTGCTCTTACAGCGTCCTGGGAACGTCCCATACAAAGGCAGCTGAACACCGTGTCTTTTCAGCCCTTAACTCACCAATCTGCAACATCTGCTTCTGCCGCATTTCCACCTTGCCGACCCAGCTCAGACGAAATTCCTACATCTTCCCCTGAAGCGACTGTGCTGAGTCCCAAATGATTGAGCGTCCACGTGCTTAGGAGGCGATAGACTGCACGCCTTTTTCCAACCACCATTGTGCACTGCTGGAGAGAGTGTCGGAAAGCAGCTATGTCAGAAAGACCCCTTTGCTCTCAGCCGTGCCCTTCATTGCTCTAGACGTGGAATGCACAATGCACTGGCTCCCCCCCTCAAGGGGCGACAAGCCACAGACCATCTTCCTTCCATCTCTTTAGGAAGCTGAGCAAGAACTCGCTTTCAACAGTGCTCTTTCTGTGTCCTGGCAACATCTCATACAAAGGTAGCTGATATGCCATTTCTTTTCAGCGCTTAACTCGCAGATTTGGAACTTCTGCTCCTGCCACATTTCCACCTTGCCAACCCGGCTCACACGAAATGTCTACATCTTCCCCGTCAGCAATGGGGACGAGGCCCAGATGACTGTGCTTCCGCATGCTTAGCAGAAGCAGAAAATAGGCTTTTTACAAACCGCCATTGTGCACTGGGTCAGAGAGTGTCAGAATGCACCTATGTCAGAAAGGGCCCTTTGCTCTCAGCCGTGCCCTCCATTGCTCTAGAGGTGGAAGGCACAAAGCACTGCCTCCATCCTTCAATTGGAGGCAAGCCAGCAACTGTCCTGCTTCCAGCTCTTGGGGAAGCTGGGAAAGCACTCGCATTCCACAGTGCTGTTACCGCATCCTGGGTACGTCTCATACAAAGGCAGCTGAACACCGTGTCTTTTCAGCCCTTAACTCACCAATCTGCAACATCTGCTTCTGCCGCATTTCCACCTTGCCAACCCGGCTCAGACGAAATGCCTACACCTTCCCCTGAAGCGACTGTCCTGATTCCCAAATGATAGAGCATCCACATGCTTAGGAGGTGATAAACTGCATGCAATTTTCCAACCACCATTTTACACTGCTTAGAGAGTGTCGGAAAGCAGCTATGTCAGAAAGGCCCCTTTGCTCTCAGCCATGCCCTCCATTGCTCTCGAGGTGCAAGGCACAAGGCACTGGTTCTGGATCCACCCCTCAATGGGAGACAAACCACATCTTGGCCTGCTTCCAGCTCTTTAGGAAGTGGAGAAAAAACTCCCTTTCCACAGTGCTCTTACAGCGTCCTTGGAACGTCTCATACAAAGGAGGCTGAACGCCGTTTCTTTTCATCACTTCACTCGCCAGTCTGGGACATCTGCATCCTGCACGTTTCCTCCTTGCCAACCCGGCTCAGGCGAAATGCCTACATCTTCCCCTTTAGCAATGGGGATGAGGCCCATAGGATTGTGGTTCCACGTCCTGAGGAGGAGAGAGACAATAGGCTTTTAACTAACCACGAAGTGCAACGGTTGGGATAGTGTCAGAAAGCACAAATGGCAGAAAGACCCCTTTACTCTCAGCCGCGCCCTCCATTGCTGTAGAGGTGGAAGGCGCAAAGCACTGTCTCCATCCTTCAATGGGAGACAAGCCATAAACTGTCTTGCCTCCAGCTCTTTAGGAAGCTGGGAAAGAACTCGCTTTCCACAGTGCTGTTACAGCATACGAGGAAACTCTCACACAGAGGCAGCTCAAAGGCCATTTCTTCCCAGTGCTTAACAGGCCGCTTTAGGACTTCCGCTTCTGCCACTGCTCCACCTTGCCAACCCGGCTCAGACGAAATGCCTACATCTTCCCCTTAAGCAACGGTGGCGAAGCCCACATGATTGTGCTGCCACATGCTTAGCAGGAGCAGACAATAGGCTTTTTACAAACCGCCATTGTGCACTGGGTCAGAGAGTGTCAGAATGCACCTATGTCAGAAAGGGCCCTTTGCTCTCAGCCGTACCCTCCATTGCTCTAGAGGTCGAAGGCACAAAGCACTGCCTCCATCCTTCAATTGGAGACAAGCCATAAACTGTCTTGCCTGCAGCTCTTTAGTAAGCTGACAAACAACTCGCTTTCCACAGTCCTGTTACAGCAGACCGGGGAACTGCTCATACAAAGGCAGCTCAAATGGCATTTCTTCCCAGCCCTTAACTCGCCGCTTTAGGACTCCTGCTTCTGCCGCAATTCCACCTTGCCAACCCGGCTCAGACGAAATGCCTACATCTTCCCCTGAAGCAACTTGGCTGAGTCCCAAATGATTGAGCGTCCACGTGCTTAGGAGGCGATAGACTGCAGGCCTTTTTCCAGCCACCATTGTGCACTGCTGGAGAGAGTGTCGGAAAGCAGCTATGTCAGAAAGACCCCTTTGCTCTCAGCCATGCCCTTCATTGCTCTAGACTTGGAATGCACAATGCACTGGCTCCCCACCTCAAGGGGCGATAAGCCACAGACCATCGTCCTTCCATCTCTTTAGGAAGCTGAGCAAGAACTCGCTTTCAACAGTGCTCTTTCTGTGTCCTGGCAACATCTCATACAAAGGCAGCTGATATGCCATTTCTTTTCAGCGCTTAACTCGCAGATTTGGAACTTCTGCTCCTGCCACATTTCCAGCTTGCCAACCCGCCTCAGAAGAAATGTCTACATCTTCCCCTTCAGCAACGGGGACGAGGCCCAGATGACTGTGCTTCCGCATGCTTAGCAGGAGCAGACAGTAGGCTTTTTACAAACCGCCATTGTGCACTGGGTCAGAGAGTGTCAGAATGCACCTATGTCAGAAAGGGCCCTTTGCTCTCAGCCGTGCCCTCCATTGCTCTAGAGGTGGAAGGCACAAAGCACTGCCTCCATCCTTCTATTGGAGACAAGCCAGCAACTGGCCTGCTTCCAGCACTTTAGGAAGCTGGGAAAGCACTCGCATTCCACCGTGCTCTTACAGTGCCCTGGGAACGTCTCCTACAAAGGCAGCTGAACACCGTGTCTTTTCAGCCCTTAACTCACCAATCTGCAACATCTGCTTCTGCCTCATTTCCACCTTGCCAACCCGGCTCAGACGAAATGCCTACATCTAACCCTCAAGCGACTGTGCTGATTCCCAAATGATTGAGCATCCACATGCTTAGGAGGCGATAAACTGCATGCGTTTTTCCAACCACCATTTTACACTGCTTAGAGAGCGTCGGAAAGCAGCTATGTCAGAAAGGCCCCTTTGCTCTCAGCCATGCCCTCCATTTCTCTCGAGGTGGAAGGCACAAGGCACTGGTTCTGGATCCACCCCTCAATGGGAGACAAACCACATCTTGGCCTGCTTCCAGCTCTTTAGGAATTGGAGAAAAAACTCCCTTTCCACAGTGCTCTTACAGCGTCCAGGGAACATCTCATACAAAGGAGGCTGAATGCTGTTTCTTTTCAGCACTTAACTTGCCAGTCTGGGACATCTGCATCCTGCACGTTTCCACCTTGCCAACCCGGCTCAGACGAAATGCCTACCTCTTCCCCTTGAGCAATGGGGATGAGGCCCATTGGATTGTGTTTCCACATGCTGAGGAGGACAGAGAAAATAGGCTTTTAACTAACCACAAAGTGCAACGGTTGGGAGAGTGTCAGAAAGCACCTATGGCAGAAAGACCCCTTTACTCTCAGCCGCGCCCTCCATTGCTGTAGAGGTGGAAGGCACAAAGCACTGCCTCCATCCTTCAATGGGAGACCAGCCATAAACTGTCTTGCCTCCAGCTCTTTAGGAAGCTGGGAAGGAACTCGCTTTCCAAGTGCTGTTACAGCATACGAGGAAATTCTCATACAGAGGCAGCTCCAAAGCCATTTCTTCCATGTGCTTAACTGGCCGCTTTAGGCCTTCCGCTTCTGCCACTGTTCCACCTTGCCAACCCGGCTCAGACGAAATGCCTACATCTTCCCCTTAAGCAACGGTGGCGAAGCCCACATGATTGTGCTGCCACATGCTTAGCAGGAGCAGACAATAGGCTTTTTACAAACCGCCATTGTGCACTGGGTCAGAGAGTGTCAGAATGCACCTATGTCAGAAAGGGCCCTTTGCTCTCAGCCGTGCCCTCCATTGCTCTAGAGGTGGAAGGCACATGGCACTGCCTCCATCCTTCAATTGGAGACAAGCCATAAACTGTCTTGCCTGCAGCTCTTTAGGAAACTGACAAACAACTCGCTTTCCACAGTCCTGTTACAGCAGACCGGGGAACTTCTCATAAAAAGTCAGCTCAAATGGCATTTCTTCCCTGCCCTTAACTCGCAGCTTTAGGACTCCTGCTTCTGCCGCATTTCCACCTTGCCAACCGGGCTCAGACGAAATGCCTACATCTTCCCCTGAAGCAACTGGGCTGAGTCCCAAATGATTGAGCGTCCACGTGCTTAGGAGGCGATAGACTGCAGGCCTTTTTCCAGCCACCATTGTGCACTGCTGGAGAGAGTGTCGGAAAGCAGCTATGTCAGAAAGACCCCTTTGCTCTCAGCCATGCCCTTCATTGCTCTAGACTTGGAATGCACAATGCACTGGCTTCCCCCCTCAAGGGGCGATAAGCCACAGACCATCGTCCTTCCATCTCTTTAGGAAGCTGAGCAAGAACTCGCTTTCAACAGTGCTCTTTCTGTGTCCTGACAACATCTCATACAAAGGCAGCTGATATGCCATTTCTTTTCAGCGCTTAACTCGCAGACTTGGAACTTCTGCTCCTGCCACATTTCCAGCTTGACAACCCGGCTCAGACGAAATGTCTACATCTTCCCCTTCAGCAACGGGGACGAGGCGCAGATGACTGTGCTTCTGCATGCTTAGCAGGAGCAGACAATAGTCTTTTTACAAACCGCCATTGTGCACTGGGTCAGAGAGTGTCAGAATGCACCTATGTCACAAAGGGCCCTTTGCTCTCAGCCGTGCCCTCCATTGCTCTAGAAGTGGAAGGCACAAAGCACTGCCTCCATCCTTCAATTGGAGACAAGCCAGCAACTGTCCTGCTTCCAGCTCTTTAGGAAGCTGGGAAAGCACTCGCATTCCACAGTGCTCTTACCGTGCCCTGGGAACGTCTCATACAAAGGCAGCTGAACACCGTGTCTTTTCAGCCCTTAACTCACCAATCTGCAACTTCTGCTTCTTCCGCATTTCCACCTTGCCAAACTGGCTCAGACGAAATGCCTACATCTTCCCCTCAAGCGACTGTGCTGATTCCCAAATGATTGAGCATCCACATGCTTAGGAGGCGATAAACTGCATGCCTTTTTCCAACCACCATTTTACACTGCTTAGAGAGCGTCGGAAAGCAGCTATGTCAGAAAGGCCCCTTTGCTCTCAGCCATGCCCTCCATTGCTCTCGAGGTGGAAGGCACAAGGCACTGGTTCTGGATCCACCCCTCAATGGGAGACAAACCACATCTTGGCCTGCTTCCAGCTCTTTAGGAAGTGGAGAAAAAACTCCCTTTCCACAGTGCTCTTACAGCGTCTTGGGAACATATACAAAGGAGGCTGAATGCTGTTTCTTTTCAGCACTTCACTCGCCAGTCTGGGACATCTGCATCCTGCAAGTTTCCACCTTGCCACCCCGGCTCAGGCGAAATGCCTACATCTTCCCCTTGAGCAATGGGGATGAGGCCCACAGGATTGTGGTTCCGCATGCTGAGGAGGAGAGAGACAATAGGCTTTTAACTTACCACGAAGTGCAACTGTTGGGAGAGTGTCAGAAAGCACCAATGGCAGAAAGACCCCTTTACTCTCAGCCGCGCCCTCCATTGCTGTAGAGGTGGAAGGCACAAAGCACTGCCTCCATGCTTCAATGGGAGACCAGCCATAAACTGTCTTGCCTCCAGCTCTTTAGGAAGCTGGGAAGGGACTCGCTTTCCACAGTGCTGTTACAGCATACGAGGAAACTCTCATACAGGGGCAGCTCAAACGCCATTTCTTCCCAGTGCTTAACTGGCCGCTTTAGGATTTCCGCATCTGCCACAGTTCCACCTTGCCAACCTGGCTCAGACGAAATGCCTACATCTTCCCCTTAAGCAACGGGGGCGAAGCCCACATGATTGTGCTTCCACATGCTTAGCAGGAGCAGACAGTAGGCTTTTTACAAACCGCCATTGTGCACTGGGTAAGAGAGTGTCAGAATGCAACTATGTCAGAAAGGGCCCTTTACTCTCAGCCGTGCCCTCCATTGCTGTAGAGGTGGAAGGCACAAGGCACTGCCTCCATCATTCAATTTGAGACAAGCCATAAACTGTCTTGCCTCCAGCTCTTTAGGAAGCTGACAAACAACTCGCTTTCCACAGTCCTGTTACAGCAGACCGGGGAACTTCTCATACAAAGGCAGCTCCAATGGCATTTCTTCCCAGCCCTTAACTCGCAGCTTTAGGACTCCTGCTTCTGCCGCAATTCCACCTGGCCGACCCGGCTCAGACGAAATGCCTACATCTTCCCCTGAAGCAACTGGGCTGAGTCCCAAATGATTGAGCGTCCACGTGCTTAGGAGGCGATAGACTGCACGCCTTCTTCCAACCACCATTGTGCACTGCTGGAGAGAGTGTCGGAAAGCAGCTATGTCAGAAAGACCCCTTTGCTCTCAGCCGTGCCCTTCATTGCTCTAGACGTGGAATGCACAATGCACTGGCTCCCCCCCTCAAGGGGCGACAAGCCACAGACCATCTTCCTTCCATCTCTTTAGGAAGCCGAGCAAGAACTCACTTTCAACAGTGCTCTTTCTGTGTCCTGGCAACATCTCATACAAAGGCAGCTGATATGCCATTTCTTTTCAGCGCTTAACTCGCATATTTGGAACTTCTGCTCCTGCCACATTTCCAACTAGCCAACCCGGCTCAGACGAAATGTCTACATCTTCCCCTTCAGCAACGGGGACGAGGCCCAGATGACTGTGCTTCCGCATGCTTAGCAGGAGCAGACAATAGGCTTTTTACAAACCGCCATTGTGCACTGGGTCAGAGAGTGTCAGAATGCACCTATGTCAGAAAGGGCCCTTTGCTCTCAGCCGTGACCTGCATTGCTCTAGAGGTGGAAGGCACAAAGCACTGCCTCCATCCTTCAATTGGAGACAAGCCAGCAACTGTCCTGCTTCCAGCTCTTTAGGAAGCTGGGAAAGCACTCGCATTCCACAGTGCTCTTACAGCGTCCTGGGAACGTCTCATACAAAGGCAGCTGAACACCGTGTCTTTTCAGCCCTTAACTCACCAATCTGCAACATCTGCTTCTGCCGTATTTCCACCTTGCCAACCCGGCTCAGACGAAATGCCTACATCATCCCCTGAAGCGATTGTTCTGATTCCCAAATGATTGAGCATCCACATGCTTAGGAGGCGATAAACTGCATGCCTTTTTCCAACCACCATTTTACACTGCTTACAGAGCGTCGGAAAGCAGCTATGTCAGAAAGGCCCCTTTGCTCTCAGCCATGCCCTCCATTGCTCTCGAGGTGGAAGGCACAAGGCACTGGTTCTGGATCCACCCCTCAATGGGAGACAAACCACATCTTGGCCTGCTTCCAGCTCTTTAGGAAGTGGAGAACAAACTCCCCTTCCACAGTGCTCTTACAGCGTCCTGGGAACATCTCATACAAAGGAGGCTGAACGCCGTTTCTTTTCAGCACTTCACTCTCCAGTCTGGGACATCTGCATCCTGCACGTTTCCTCCTTGCCAACCCGGCTCAGGCGAAATGCCTACATCTTCCCCTTTAGCAATGGGGATGAGGCCCATAGGATTGTGGTTCCACGTTCTGAGGAGGAGAGAGACAATAGGCTTTTAACTAACCACGAAGTGCAACGGTTGGGATAGTGTCAGAAAGCACCAATGGCAGAAAGACCCCTTTAATCTCAGCCGCGCCCTCCATTGCTGTAGAGGTGGAAGGCGCAAAGCACTGTCTCCATCCTTCAATGGGAGACAAGCCATAAACTGTCTTGCCTCCATCTCTTTAGGAAGCTGGGAAAGAACTCGCTTTCCACAGTGCTGTTACAGCATACGAGGAAACTCTCACACAGAGGCAGCTCAAAGGCCATTTCTTCCCAGTGCTTAACAGGCCGCTTTAGGACTTCCGCTTCTGCCACTGCTCCACCTTGCCAACCCGGCTCAGACGAAATGCCTACATCTTCCCCTTAAGCAACGGTGGCGAAGCCCACATGATTGCGCTGCCACATGCTTAGCAGGAGCAGACAATAGGCTTTTTACAAACCGCCATTGTGCACTGGGTCAGAGAGTGTCAGAATGCACCTATGTCAGAAAGGGCCCTTTGCTCTCAGCCGTACCCTCCATTGCTCTAGAGGTCGAAGGCACAAAGCACTGCCTCCATCCTTCAATTGGAGACAAGCCATAAACTGTCTTGCCTGCAGCTCTTTAGGAAGCTGACAATCAGCTCGCTTTCCACAGTCCTGTTACAGCAGACCGGGGAACTTCTCATACAAAGGCAGCTCAAATGGCATTTCTTCCCAGCCCTTAACTCGCAGCTTTAGGACTCCTGCTTCTGCCGCAATTCCACCTGGCCAACCCGGCTCAGACGAAATGCCTACATCTTCCCCTGAAGCAACTTGGCTGAGTCCCAAATGATTGAGCGTCCACGTGCTTAGGAGGCGATAGACTGCAGGCCTTTTTCCAGCCACCAATGTGCACTGCTGGAGAGAGTGTCGGAAAGCAGCTATGTCAGAAAGACCCCTTTGCTCTCAGCCATGCCCTTCATTGCTCTAGACTTGGAATGCACAATGCACTGGCTCCCCCCCTCAAGGGGCGATAAGCCACAGACCATCGTCCTTCCATCTCTTTAGGAAGCTGAGCAAGATCTCGCTTTCAACAGTGCTCTTTCTGTGTCCTGGCAACATCTCATACAAAGGCAGCTGATATGCCATTTCTTTTCAGCGCTTAACTCGCAGATTTGGAACTTCTGCTCCTGCCACATTTCCAGCTTGCCAACCCGCCTCAGAAGAAATGTCTACATCTTCCCCTTCAGCAACGGGGACGAGGCCCAGATGACTGTGCTTCCGCATGCTTAGCAGGAGCAGACAGTAGGCTTTTTACAAACCGCCATTGTGCACTGGGTCAGAGAGTGTCCGAATGCACCTATGTCAGAAAGGGCCCTTTGCTCTCAGCCGTGCCCTCCATTGCTCTAGAGGTGGAAGGCACAAAGCACTGCCTCCATCCTTCTATTGGAGACAAGCCAGCAACTGGCCTGCTTCCAGCACTTTAGGAAGCTGGGAAAGCACTCGCATTCCACCGTGCTCTTACAGTGCCCTGGGAACGTCTCCTACAAAGGCAGCTGAACACCGTGTCTTTTCAGCCCTTAACTCACCAATCTGCAACATCTGCTTCTGCCTCATTTCCACCTTGCCAACCCGGCTCAGACGAAATGCCTACATCTTCCCCTCAAGCGACTGTGCTGATTCCCAAATGATTGAGCATCCACATGCTTAGGAGGCGATAAACTGCATGCGTTTTTCCAACCACCATTTTACACTGCTTAGAGAGCGTCGGAAAGCAGCTATGTCAGAAAGGCCCCTTTGCTCTCAGCCATGCCCTCCATTTCTCTCGAGGTGGAAGGCACAAGGCACTGGTTCTGGATCCACCCCTCAATGGGAGACAAACCACATCTTGGCCTGCTTCCAGCTCTTTAGGAATTGGAGAAAAAACTCCCTTTCCACAGTGCTCTTACAGCGTCCAGGGAACATCTCATACAAAGGAGGCTGAATGCTGTTTCTTTTCAGCACTTAACTTGCCAGTCTGGGACATCTGCATCCTGCACGTTTCCACCTTGCCAACCCGGCTCAGACGAAATGCCTACATCTTCCCCTTGAGCAATGGGGATGAGGCCCATTGGATTGTGGTTCCACATGCTGAGGAGGACAGAGAAAATAGGCTTTTAACTAACCACAAAGTGCAACGGTTGGGAGAGTGTCAGAAAGCACCTATGGCAGAAAGACCCCTTTACTCTCAGCCGCGCCCTCCATTGCTGTAGAGGTGGAAGGCACAAAGCACTGCCTCCATCCTTCAATGGGAGACCAGCCATAAACTGTCTTGCCTCCAGCTCTTTAGGAAGCTGGGAAGGAACTCGCTTTCCAAGTGCTGTTACAGCATACGAGGAAATTCTCATACAGAGGCAGCTCCAAAGCCATTTCTTCCCTGTGCTTAACTGGCCGCTTTAGGACTTCCGCTTCTGCCACTGTTCCACCTTGCCAACCCGGCTCAGACGAAATGCCTACATCTTCCCCTTAAGCAACGGTGGCGAAGCCCACATGATTGTGCTGCCACATGCTTAGCAGGAGCAGACAATAGGCTTTTTACAAACCGCCATTGTGCACTGGGTCAGAGAGTGTCAGAATGCACCTATGTCAGAAAGGGCCCTTTGCTCTCAGCCGTGCCCTCCATTGCTCTAGAGGTGGAAGGCACATGGCACTGCCTCCATCCTTCAATTGGAGACAAGCCATAAACTGTCTTGCCTGCAGCTCTTTAGGAAGCTGACAAACAACTCGCTTTCCACAGTCCTGTTACAGCAGACCGGGGAACTTCTCATAAAAAGTCAGCTCAAATGGCATTTCTTCCCAGCCCTTAACTCGCAGCTTTAGGACTCCTGCTTCTTCCGCATTTCCACCTTGCCAACCGGGCTCAGACGAAATGCCTACATCTTCCCCTGAAGCAACTGGGCTGAGTCCCAAATGATTGAGCGTCCACGTGCTTAGGAGGCGATAGACTGCAGGCCTTTTTCCAGCCACCATTGTGCACTGCTGGAGAGAGTGTCGGAAAGCAGCTATGTCAGAAAGACCCCTTTGCTCTCAGCCATGCCCTTCATTGCTCTAGACTTGGAATGCACAATGCACTGGCTTCCCCCCTCAAGGGGCGATAAGCCACAGACCATCGTCCTTCCATCTCTTTAGGAAGCTGAGCAAGAACTCGCTTTCAACAGTGCTCTTTCTGTGTCCTGGCAACATCTCATACAAAGGCAGCTGATATGCCATTTCTTTTCAGCGCTTAACTCGCAGATTTGGAACTTCTGCTCCTGCCACATTTCCAGCTTGCCAACCCGGCTCAGACGAAATGTCTACATCTTCCCCTTCAGCAACGGGGACGAGGCGCAGATGACTGTGCTTCTGCATGCTTAGCAGGAGCAGACAATAGTCTTTTTACAAACCGCCATTGTGCACTGGGTCAGAGAGTGTCAGAATGCACCTATGTCAGAAAGGGCCCTTTGCTCTCAGCCGTGCCCTCCATTGCTCTAGAAGTGGAAGGCACAAAGCACTGCCTCCATCCTTCAATTGGAGACAAGCCAGCAACTGTCCTGCTTCCAGCTCTTTAGGAAGCTGGGAAAGCACTCGCATTCCACAGTGCTCTTACAGTGCCCTGGGAACGTCTCATACAAAGGCAGCTGAACACCGTGTCTTTTCAGCCCTTAACTCACCAATCTGCAACATCTGCTTCTTCCGCATTTCCACCTTGCCAAACTGGCTCAGACGAAATGCCTACATCTTCCCCTCAAGCGACTGTGCTGATTCCCAAATGATTGAGCATCCACATGCTTAGGAGGCGGTAAACTGCATGCCTTTTTCCAACCACCATTTTACACTGCTTAGAGAGCGTCGGAAAGCAGCTATGTCAGAAAGGCCCCTTTGCTCTCAGCCATGCCCTCCATTGCTCTCCAGGTGGAAGGCACAAGGCACTGGTTCTGGATCCACCCCTCAATGGGAGACAAACCACATCTTGGCCTGCTTCCAGCTCTTTAGGAAGTGGAGAAAAAACTCCCTTTCCACAGTGCTCTTACAGCGTCTTGGGAACATATACAAAGGAGGCTGAATGCTGTTTCTTTTCAGCACTTCACTCGCCAGTCTGGGACATCTGCATCCTGCAAGTTTCCACCTTGCCACCCCGGCTCAGGCGAAATGCCTACATCTTCCCCTTGAGCAATGGGGATGAGGCCCACAGGATTGTGGTTCCGCATGCTGAGTAGGAGAGAGACAATAGGCTTTTAACTTACCACGAAGTGCAACGGTTGGGAGAGTGTCAGAAAGCACCAATGGCAGAAAGACCCCTTTACTCTCAGCCGCGCCCTCCATTGCTGTAGAGGTGGAAGGCACAAAGCACTGCCTCCATGCTTCAATGGGAGACCAGCCATAAACTGTCTTGCCTCCAGCTCTTTAGGAAGCTGGGAAGGGACTCGCTTTCCACAGTGCTGTTACAGCATACGAGGAAACTCTCATACAGGGGCAGCTCAAACGCCATTTCTTCCCAGTGCTTAACTGGCCGCTTTAGGATTTCCGCATCTGCCACAGTTCCACCTTGCCAACCTGGCTCAGACGAAATGCCTACATCTTCCCCTTAAGCAACGGGGGCGAAGCCCACATGATTGTGCTTCCACATGCTTAGCAGGAGCAGACAGTAGGCTTTTTACAAACCGCCATTGTGCACTGGGTAAGAGAGTGTCAGAATGCAACTATGTCAGAAAGGGCCCTTTACTCTCAGCCGTGCCCTCCATTGCTGTAGAGGTGGAAGGCACACGGCACTGCCTCCATCATTCAATTTGAGACAAGCCATAAACTGTCTTGCCTCCAGCTCTTTAGGAAGCTGACAAACAACTCGCTTTCCACAGTCCTGTTACAGCAGACCGGGGAACTTCTCATACAAAGGCAGCTCCAATGGCATTTCTTCCCAGCCCTTAACTCGCAGCTTTAGGACTCCTGCTTCTGCCGCAATTCCACCTGGCCGACCCGGCTCAGACGAAATGCCTACATCTTCCCCTGAAGCAACTGGGCTGAGTCCCAAATGATTGAGCGTCCACGTGCTTAGGAGGCGATAGACTGCACGCCTTCTTCCAACCACCATTGTGCACTGCTGGAGAGGGTGTCGGAAAGCAGCTATGTCAGAAAGACCCCTTTGCTCTCAGCCGTGCCCTTCATTGCTCTAGACGTGGAATGCACAATGCACTGGCTCCCCCCCTCAAGGGGCGACAAGCCACAGACCATCTTCCTTCCATCTCTTTAGGAAGCCGAGCAAGAACTCGCTTTCAACAGTGCTCTTTCTGTGTCCTGGCAACATCTCATACAAAGGCAGCTGATATGCCATTTCTTTTCAGCGCTTAACTCGCAGATTTGGAACTTCTGCTCCTGCCACATTTCCAACTAGCCAACCCGGCTCAGACGAAATGTCTTCATCTTCCCCTTCAGCAACGGGGACGAGGCCCAGATGACTGTGCTTCCGCATGCTTAGCAGGAGCAGACAATAGGCTTTTTACAAACCGCCATTGTGCACTGGGTCAGAGAGTGTCAGAATGCACCTATGTCAGAAAGGGCCCTTTGCTCTCAGCCGTGCCCTGCATTGCTCTAGAGGTGGAAGGCACAAAGCACTGCCTCCATCCTTCAATTGGAGACAAGCCAGCAACTGTCCTGCTTCCAGCTCTTTAGGAAGCTGGGAAAGCACTCGCATTCCACAGTGCTCTTACAGCGTCCTGGGAACGTCTCATACAAAGGCAGCTGAACACCGTGTCTTTTCAGCCCTTAACTCACCAATCTGCAACATCTGCTTCTGCCGTATTTCCACCTTGCCAACCCGGCTCAGACGAAATGCCTACATCATCCCCTGAAGCGATTGTTCTGATTCCCAAATGATTGAGCATCCACATGCTTAGGAGGCGATAAACTGCATGCCTTTTTCCAACCACCATTTTACACTGCTTACAGAGCGTCGGAAAGCAGCTATGTCAGAAAGGCCCCTTTGCTCTCAGCCATGCCCTCCATTGCTCTCGAGGTGGAAGGCACAAGACACTGGTTCTGGATCCACCCCTCAATGGGAGACAAACCACATCTTGGCCTGCTTCCAGCTCTTTAGGAAGTGGAGAACAAACTCCCCTTCCACAGTGCTCTTACAGCGTCCTGGGAACATCTCATACAAAGGAGGCTGAACGCCGTTTCTTTTCAGCACTTCACTCGCCAGTCTGGGACATCTGCATCCTGCACGTTTCCACCTTGCCTACCCGGCTCAGACGAAATGCCTACATCTTCCCCTTGAGCAATGGGGATGAGGCCCATAGGATTGTGGTTCCACATGCTGAGGAGGACAGAGACAATAGGCTTTTAACTAACCACGAAGTGCAACGGTTGGGAGAGTGTCAGAAAGCACCTATGGCAGAAAGACCCCTTTACTCTCAGCCGCGCCCTCCATTGCTGTAGAGGCGGAAGGCACAAAGCACTGCCTCCATCCTTCAATGGGAGACAAGCCATAAACAGTCTTGCCTCCAGCTCTTTAGGAAGCTGACAAACAACTCGCTTTCCACAGTCCTGTTACAGCAGACCGGGGAACTTCTCATACAAAGGCAGCTCAAATGGCATTTCTTCCCAGCCCTTAACTCACAGCTTTAGAACTCCTGCTTCTGCCGCAATTCCACCTTGCCAACCCGGCTCAGACGAAATGCCTACATCTTCCCCTGAAGCAACTGGGCTGAGTCCCAAATGATTGAGCGTCCACGTGCTTAGGAGGCGATAGACTGCACGCCTTTTTCCAACTACCATTGTGCACTGCTGGAGAGAGTGTCGGAAAGCAGCTATGTCAGAAAGACCCCTTTGCTCTCAGCCGTGCCCTTCATTGCTCTAGACGTGGAATGCACAATGCCCTGGCTCCGCCCGTCAAGGGGCGACAATCCACAGACAATCTTCCTTCCATCTCTTTAGGAAGCTGAGCAACAACTCGCTTTCAACAGTGCTCTTTCTGTGTCCTGGCAACATCTCATACAAAGGCAGCTGATATGCCATTTCTTTTCAGCGCTTAACTCGCAGATTTGGAACTTCTGCTCCTGCCACATTTCCACCTTGCCAACCCGGCTCAGACGAAATTTCTACATCTTCCCCTTCGGCAACGGGGACGAGGCCCAGATGACTGTGCTTCCGCATGCTTAGCAGGAGCAGACAATAGGCTTTTTACAAACCGCCATTGTGCACTGGGCCAGAGAGTGTCAGAATGCGCCTATGTCAGAAAGGGCCCTTTGCTCTCAGCCGTGCCCTCCATTGCTCTAGAGGTGGAAGGCACAAAGCACTGCCTCCATCCTTCAATTGGAGACAAGCCAGCAACTGGCCTGCTTCCAGCTCTTTAGGAAGCTGGGAAAGCACTCGCATTCCACAGTGCTGTTACCGCATCCTGGGTACGTCTCATACAAAGGCAGCTGAACACCGTGTCTTTTCAGCCCTTAACTCACCAATCTGCAACATCTGCTTCTGCCGCATTTCCACCTTGCCAACCCGGCTCAGACGAAATGCCTACACCTTCCCCTGAAGCGACTGTCCTGATTCCCAAATGATAGAGCATCCACATGCTTAGGAGGTGATAAACTGCAAGCAATTTTCCAACCACCATTTTACACTGCTTAGAGAGCGTCGGAAAGCAGCTATGTCAGAAAGGCCCCTTTGCTCTCAGCCATGCCCTCCATTGCTCTCGAGGTGCAAGGCACAAGGCACTGGTTCTGGATCCACCCCTCAATGGGAGACAAACCACATCTTGGCCTGCTTCCAGCTCTTTAGGAAGTGGAGAAAAAACTCCCTTTCCACAGTGCTCTTACAGCGTCCTTGGAACGTCTCATACAAAGGAGGCTGAACGCCGTTTCTTTTCATCACTTCACTCGCCAGTCTGGGACATCTGCATCCTGCACGTTTCCTCCTTGCCAACCCGGCTCAGGCGAAATGCCTACATCTTCCCCTTTAGCAATGGGGATGAGGCCCATAGGATTGTGGTTCCACGTTCTGAGGAGGAGAGAGACAATAGGCTTTTAACTAACCACGAAGTGCAACGGTTGGGATAGTGTCAGAAAGCACCAATGGCAGAAAGACCCCTTTACTCTCAGCCGCGCCCTCCATTGCTGTAGAGGTGGAAGGCACAAAGCACAGTCTCCATCCTTCAATGGGAGACAAGCCATAAACTGTCTTGCCTCCAGCTCTTTAGGAAGCTGGGAAAGAACTCGCTTTCCACAGTGCTGTTACAGCATACGAGGAAACTCTCACACAGAGGCAGCTCAAAGGCCATTTCTTCCCAGTGCTTAACAGGCCGCTTTAGGACTTCCGCTTCTGCCACTGCTCCACCTTGCCAACCCGGCTCAGACGAAATGCCTACATCTTCCCCTTAAGCAACGGTGGCGAAGCCCACATGATTGTGCTGCCACATGCTTAGCAGGAGCAGACAATAGGCTTTTTACAAACCGCCATTGTGCACTGGGTCAGAGAGTGTCAGAATGCACCTATGTCAGAAAGGGCCCTTTGCTCTCAGCCGTACCCTCCATTGCTCTAGAGGTGGAAGGCACAAAGCACTGCCTCCATCCTTCAATTGGAGACAAGCCATAAACTGTCTTGCCTGCAGCTCTTTAGGAAGCTGACAATCAGCTCGCTTTCCACAGTCCTGTTACAGCAGACCGGGGAACTTCTCATACAAAGGCAGCTCAAATGGCATTTCTTCCCAGCCCTTAACTCGCAGCTTTAGGACTCCTGCTTCTGCCGCAATTCCACCTGGCCAACCCGGCTCAGACGAAATGCCTACATCTTCCCCTGAAGCAACTGGGCTGAGTCCCAAATGATTGAGCGTCCACGTGCTTAGGAGGCGATAGACTGCAGGCCTTTTTCCAGCCACCATTGTGCACTGCTGGAGAGAGTGTCGGAAAGCAGCTATGTCAGAAAGACCCCTTTGCTCTCAGCCATGCCCTTCATTGCTCTAGACTTGGAATGCACAATGCACTGGCTCCCCCCCTCAAGGGGCGATAAGCCACAGACCATCGTCCTTCCATCTCTTTAGGAAGCTGAGCAAGAACTCGCTTTCAACAGTGCTCTTTCTGTGTCCTGGCAACATCTCATACAAAGGCAGCTGATATGCCATTTCTTTTCAGCGCTTAACTCGCAGATTTGGAACTTCTGCTCCTGCCACATTTCCAGCTTGCCAACCCGCCTCAGAAGAAATGTCTACATCTTCCCCTTCAGCAACGGGGACGAGGCCCAGATGACTGTGCTTCCGCATGCTTAGCAGGAGCAGACAGTAGGCTTTTTACAAACCGCCATTGTGCACTGGGTCAGAGAGTGTCAGAATGCACCTATGTCAGAAAGGGCCCTTTGCTCTCAGCCGTGCCCTCCATTGCTCTAGAGGTGGAAGGCACAAAGCACTGCCTCCATCCTTCAATTGGAGACAAGCCAGCAACTGGCCTGCTTCCAGCACTTTAGGAAGCTGGGAAAGCACTCGCATTCCACCGTGCTCTTACAGTGCCCTGGGAACGTCTCCTACAAAGGCAGCTGAACACCATGTCTTTTCAGCCCTTAACTCACCAATCTGCAACATCTGCTTCTGCCTCATTTCCACCTTGCCAACCCGGCTCAGACGAAATGCCTACATCTTCCCCTCAAGCGACTGTGCTGATTCCCAAATGATTGAGCATCCACATGCTTAGGAGGCGATAAACTGCATGCGTTTTTCCAACCACCATTTTACACTGCTTAGAGAGCGTCGGAAAGCAGCTATGTCAGAAAGGCCCCTTTGCTCTCAGCCATGCCCTCCATTTCTCTCGAGGTGGAAGGCACAAGGCACTGGTTCTGGATCCACCCCTCAATGGGAGACAAACCACATCTTGGCCTGCTTCCAGCTCTTTAGGAATTGGAGAAAAAACTCCCTTTCCACAGTGCTCTTACAGCGTCCAGGGAACATCTCATACAAAGGAGGCTGAATGATGTTTCTTTTCAGCACTTAACTTGCCAGTCTGGGACATCTGCATCCTGCACGTTTCCACCTTGCCAACCCGGCTCAGACGAAATGCCTACATCTTCCCCTTGAGCAATGGGGATGAGGCCCATTGGATTGTGGTTCCACATGCTGAGGAGGACAGAGAAAATAGGCTTTTAACTAACCACAAAGTGCAACTGTTGGGAGAGTGTCAGAAAGCACCTATGGCAGAAAGACCCCTTTACTCTCAGCCGCGCCCTCCATTGCTGTAGAGGTGGAAGGCACAAAGCACTGCCTCCATCATTCAATGGGAGACCAGCCATAAACTGTCTTGCCTCCAGCTCTTTAGGAACCTGGGAAGGAACTCGCTTTCCAAGTGCTGTTACAGCATACGAGGAAATTCTCATACAGAGGCAGCTCCAAAGCCATTTCTTCCCTGTGCTTAACTGGCCGCTTTAGGACTTCCGCTTCTGCCACTGTTCCACCTTGCCAACCCGGCTCAGACGAAATGCCTACATCTTCCCCTTAAGCAACGGTGGCGAAGCCCACATGATTGTGCTGCCACATGCTTAGCAGGAGCAGACAATAGGCTTTTTATAAACCGCCATTGTGCACTGGGTCAGAGAGTGTCAGAATGCACCTATGTCAGAAAGGGCCCTTTGCTCTCAGCCGTGCCCTCCATTGCTCTAGAGGTGGAAGGCACATGGCACTGCCTCCATCCTTCAATTGGAGACAAGCCATAAACTGTCTTGCCTCCAGCTCTTTAGGAAGCTGACAAACAACTCGCTTTCCACAGTCCTGTTACAGCAGACCGGGGAACTTCTCATAAAAAGTCAGCTCAAATGGCATTTCTTCCCAGCCCTTAACTCGCAGCTTTAGGACTCCTGCTTCTGCCGCATTTCCACCTTGCCAACCGGGCTCAGACGAAATGCCTACATCTTCCCCTGAAGCAACTGGGCTGAGTCCCAAATGATTGAGCGTCCACGTGCTTAGGAGGCGATAGACTGCAGGCCTTTTTCCAGCCACCATTGTGCACTGCTGGAGAGAGTGTCGGAAAGCAGCTATGTCAGAAAGACCCCTTTGCTCTCAGCCGTGCCCTTCATTGCTCTAGACTTGGAATGCACAATGCACTGGCTTCCCCCCTCAAGGGGCGATAAGCCACAGACCATCGTCCTTCCATCTCTTTAGGAAGCTGAGCAAGAACTCGCTTTCAACAGTGCTCTTTCTGTGTCCTGGCAACATCTCATACAAAGGCAGCTGATATGCCATTTCTTTTCAGCGCTTAACTCGCAGATTTGGAACTTCTGCTCCTGCCACATTTCCAGCTTGCCAACCCGGCTCAGACGAAATGTCTACATCTTCCCCTTCAGCAACGGGGACGAGGCGCAGATGACTGTGCTTCTGCATGCTTAGCAGGAGCAGACAATAGTCTTTTTACAAACCGCCATTGTGCACTGGGTCAGAGAGTGTCAGAATGCACCTATGTCAGAAAGGGCCCTTTGCTCTCAGCCGTGCCCTCCATTGCTCTAGAAGTGGAAGGCACAAAGCACTGCCTCCATCCTTCAATTGGAGACAAGCCAGCAACTGTCCTGCTTCCAGCTCTTTAGGAAGCTGGGAAAGCACTCGCATTCCACAGTGCTCTTACAGTGCCCTGGGAACGTCTCATACAAAGGCAGCTGAACACCGGGTCTTTTCAGCCCTTAACTCACCAATCTGCAACATCTGCTTCTTCCGCATTTCCACCTTGCCAAACTGGCTCAGACGAAATGCCTACATCTTCCCCTCAAGCGACTGTGCTGATTCCCAAATGATTGAGCATCCACATGCTTAGGAGGCGATAAACTGCATGCCTTTTTCCAACCACCATTTTACACTGCTTAGAGAGCGTCGGAAAGCAGCTATGTCAGAAAGGCCCCTTTGCTCTCAGCCATGCCCTCCATTGCTCTCGAGGTGGAAGGCACAAGGCACTGGTTCTGGATCCACCCCTCAATGGGAGACAAACCACATCTTGGCCTGCTTCCAGCTCTTTAGGAAGTGGAGAAAAAACTCCCTTTCCACAGTGCTCTTACAGCGTCTTGGGAACATATACAAAGGAGGCTGAATGCTGTTTCTTTTCAGCACTTCACTCGCCAGTCTGGGACATCTGCATCCTGCAAGTTTCCACCTTGCCACCCCGGCTCAGGCGAAATGCCTACATCTTCCCCTTGAGCAATGGGGATGAGGCCCACAGGATTGTGGTTCCGCATGCTGAGTAGGAGAGAGACAATAGGCTTTTAACTTACCACGAAGTGCCACGGTTGGGAGAGTGTCAGAAAGCACCAATGGCAGAAAGACCCCTTTACTCTCAGCCGCGCCCTCCATTGCTGTAGAGGTGGAAGGCACAAAGCACTGCCTCCATGCTTCAATGGGAGACCAGCCATAAACTGTCTTGCCTCCAGCTCTTTAGGAAGCTGGGAAGGGACTCGCTTTCCACAGTGCTGTTACAGCATACGAGGAAACTCTCATACAGGGGCAGCTCAAACGCCATTTCTTCCCAGTGCTTAACTGGCCGCTTTAGGATTTCCGCATCTGCCACAGTTCCACCTTGCCAACCTGGCTCAGACGAAATGCCTACATCTTCCCCTTAAGCAACGGGGGCGAAGCCCACATGATTGTGCTTCCACATGCTTAGCAGGAGCAGACAGTAGGCTTTTTACAAACCGCCATTGTGCACTGGGTAAGAGAGTGTCAGAATGCAACTATGTCAGAAAGGGCCCTTTACTCTCAGCCGTGCCCTCCATTGCTGTAGAGGTGGAAGGCACAAGGCACTGCCTCCATCATTCAATTTGAGACAAGCCATAAACTGTCTTGCCTCCAGCTCTTTAGGAAGCTGACAAACAACTCGCTTTCCACAGTCCTGTTACAGCAGACCGGGGAACTTCTCATACAAAGGCAGCTCCAATGGCATTTCTTCCCAGCCCTTAACTCGCAGCTTTAGGACTCCTGCTTCTGCCGCAATTCCACCTGGCCGACCCGGCTCAGACGAAATGCCTACATCTTCCCCTGAAGCAACTGGGCTGAGTCCCAAATGATTGAGCGTCCACGTGCTTAGGAGGCGATAGACTGCACGCCTTCTTCCAACCACCATTGTGCACTGCTGGAGAGAGTGTCGGAAAGCAGCTATGTCAGAAAGACCCCTTTGCTCTCAGCCGTGCCCTTCATTGCTCTAGACGTGGAATGCACAATGCACTGGCTCCCCCCCTCAAGGGGCGACAAGCCACAGACCATCTTCCTTCCATCTCTTTAGGAAGCCGAGCAAGAACTCGCTTTCAACAGTGCTCTTTCTGTGTCCTGGCAACATCTCATACAAAGGCAGCTGATATGCCATTTCTTTTCAGCGCTTAACTCGCATATTTGGAACTTCTGCTCCTGCCACATTTCCAACTAGCCAACCCGGCTCAGACGAAATGTCTACATCTTCCCCTTCAGCAACGGGGACGAGGCCCAGATGACTGTGCTTCCGCATGCTTAGCAGGAGCAGACAATAGGCTTTTTACAAACCGCCATTGTGCACTGGGTCAGAGAGTGTCAGAATGCACCTATGTCAGAAAGGGCCCTTTGCTCTCAGCCGTGCCCTGCATTGCTCTAGAGGTGGAAGGCACAAAGCACTGCCTCCATCCTTCAATTGGAGACAAGCCAGCAACTGTCCTGCTTCCAGCTCTTTAGGAAGCTGGGAAAGCACTCGCATTCCACAGTGCTCTTACAGCGTCCTGGGAACGTCTCATACAAAGGCAGCTGAACACCGTGTCTTTTCAGCCCTTAACTCACCAATCTGCAACATCTGCTTCTGCCGTATTTCCACCTTGCCAACCCGGCTCAGACGAAATGCCTACATCATCCCCTGAAGCGATTGTTCTGATTCCCAAATGATTGAGCATCCACATGCTTAGGAGGCGATAAACTGCATGCCTTTTTCCAACCACCATTTTACACTGCTTACAGAGCGTCGGAAAGCAGCTATGTCAGAAAGGCCCCTTTGCTCTCAGCCATGCCCTCCATTGCTCTCGAGGTGGAAGGCACAAGACACTGGTTCTGGATCCACCCCTCAATGGGAGACAAACCACATCTTGGCCTGCTTCCAGCTCTTTAGGAAGTGGAGAACAAACTCCCCTTCCACAGTGCTCTTACAGCGTCCTGGGAACATCTCATACAAAGGAGGCTGAACGCCGTTTCTTTTCAGCACTTCACTCGCCAGTCTGGGACATCTGCATCCTGCACGTTTCCACCTTGCCTACCCGGCTCAGACGAAATGCCTACATCTTCCCCTTGAGCAATGGGGATGAGGCCCATAGGATTGTGGTTCCACATGCTGAGGAGGACAGAGACAATAGGCTTTTAACTAACCACGAAGTGCAACGGTTGGGAGAGTGTCAGAAAGCACCTATGGCAGAAAGACCCCTTTACTCTCAGCCGCGCCCTCCATTGCTGTAGAGGCGGAAGGCACAAAGCACTGCCTCCATCCTTCAATGGGAGACAAGCCATAAACTGTCTTGCCTCCAGCTCTTTAGGAAGCTGACAAACAACTCGCTTTCCACAGTCCTGTTACAGCAGACCGGGGAACTTCTCATACAAAGGCAGCTCAAATGGCATTTCTTCCCAGCCCTTAACTCACAGCTTTAGAACTCCTGCTTCTGCCGCAATTCCACCTTGCCAACCCGGCTCAGACGAAATGCCTACATCTTCCCCTGAAGCAACTGGGCTGAGTCCCAAATGATTGAGCGTCCACGTGCTTAGGAGGCGATAGACTGCACGCCTTTTTCCAACTACCATTGTGCACTGCTGGAGAGAGTGTCGGAAAGCAGCTATGTCAGAAAGACCCCTTTGCTCTCAGCCGTGCCCTTCATTGCTCTAGACGTGGAATGCACAATGCCCTGGCTCCGCCCGTCAAGGGGCGACAATCCACAGACAATCTTCCTTCCATCTCTTTAGGAAGCTGAGCAACAACTCGCTTTCAACAGTGCTCTTTCTGTGTCCTGGCAACATCTCATACAAAGGCAGCTGATATGCCATTTCTTTTCAGCGCTTAACTCGCAGATTTGGAACTTCTGCTCCTGCCACATTTCCAGCTTGCCAACCCGCCTCAGACGAAATGTCTACATCTTCCCCTTCGGCAACGGGGACGAGGCCCAGATGACTGTGCTTCCGCATGCTTAGCAGGAGCAGACAATAGGCTTTTTACAAACCGCCATTGTGCACTGGGCCAGAGAGTGTCAGAATGCACCTATGTCAGAAAGGGCCCTTTGCTCTCAGCCGTGCCCTCCATTGCTCTAGAGGTGGAAGGCACAAAGCACTGCCTCCATCCTTCAATTGGAGACAAGCCAGCAACTGGCCTGCTTCCAGCTCTTTAGGAAGCTGGGAAAGCACTCGCATTCCACAGTGCTGTTACCGCATCCTGGGTACGTCTCATACAAAGGCAGCTGAACACCGTGTCTTTTCAGCCCTTAACTCACCAATCTGCAACATCTGCTTCTGCCGCATTTCCACCTTGCCAACCCGGCTCAGACGAAATGCCTACACCTTCCCCTGAAGCGACTGTCCTGATTCACAAATGATAGAGCATCCACATGCTTAGGAGGTGATAAATTGCATGCAATTTTCCAACCACCATTTTACACTGCTTAGAGAGCGTCGGAAAGCAGCTATGTCAGAAAGGCCCCTTTGCTCTCAGCCATGCCCTCCATTGCTCTCGAGGTGCAAGGCACAAGGCACTGGTTCTGGATCCACCCCTCAATGGGAGACAAACCACATCTTGGCCTGCTTCCAGCTCTTTAGGAAGTGGAGAAAAAACTCCCTTTCCACAGTGCTCTTACAGCGTCCTTGGAACGTCTCATACAAAGGAGGCTGAACGCCGTTTCTTTTCATCACTTCACTCGCCAGTCTGGGACATCTGCATCCTGCACGTTTCCTCCTTGCCAACCCGGCTCAGGCGAAATGCCTACATCTTCCCCTTTAGCAATGGGGATGAGGCCCATAGGATTGTGGTTCCACGTTCTGAGGAGGAGAGAGACAATAGGCTTTTAACTAACCACGAAGTGCAACGGTTGGGATAGTGTCAGAAAGCACCAATGGCAGAAAGACCCCTTTACTCTCAGCCGCGCCCTCCATTGCTGTAGAGGTGGAAGGCACAAAGCACTGTCTCCATCCTTCAATGGGAGACAAGCCATAAACTGTCTTGCCTCCAGCTCTTTAGGAAGCTGGGAAAGAACTCGCTTTCCACAGTGCTGTTACAGCATACGAGGAAACTCTCACACAGAGGCAGCTCAAAGGCCATTTCTTCCCAGTGCTTAACAGGCCGCTTTAGGACTTCCGCTTCTGCCACTGCTCCACCTTGCCAACCCGGCTCAGACGAAATGCCTACATCTTCCCCTTAAGCAACGGTGGCGAAGCCCACATGATTGTGCTGCCACATGCTTAGCAGGAGCAGACAATAGGCTTTTTACAAACCGCCATTGTGCACTGGGTCAGAGAGTGTCAGAATGCACCTATGTCAGAAAGGGCCCTTTGCTCTCAGCCGTACCCTCCATTGCTCTAGAGGTGGAAGGCACAAAGCACTGCCTCCATCCTTCAATTGGAGACAAGCCATAAACTGTCTTGCCTGCAGCTCTTTAGGAAGCTGACAATCAGCTCGCTTTCCACAGTCCTGTTACAGCAGACCGGGGAACTTCTCATACAAAGGCAGCTCAAATGGCATTTCTTCCCAGCCCTTAACTCGCAGCTTTAGGACTCCTGCTTCTGCCGCAATTCCACCTGGCCAACCCGGCTCAGACGAAATGCCTACATCTTCCCCTGAAGCAACTGGGCTGAGTCCCAAATGATTGAGCGTCCACGTGCTTAGGAGGCGATAGACTGCAGGCCTTTTTCCAGCCACCATTGTGCACTGCTGGAGAGAGTGTCGGAAAGCAGCAATGTCAGAAAGACCCCTTTGCTCTCAGCCATGCCCTTCATTGCTCTAGACTTGGAATGCACAATGCACTGGCTCCCCCCCTCAAGGGGCGATAAGCCACAGACCATCGTCCTTCCATCTCTTTAGGAAGCTGAGCAAGAACTCGCTTTCAACAGTGCTCTTTCTGTGTCCTGGCAACATCTCATACAAAGGCAGCTGATATGCCATTTCTTTTCAGCGCTTAACTCGCAGATTTGGAACTTCTGCTCCTGCCACATTTCCAGCTTGCCAACCCGCCTCAGAAGAAATGTCTGCATCTTCCCCTTCAGCAACGGGGACGAGGCCCAGATGACTGTGCTTCCGCATGCTTAGCAGGAGCAGACAGTAGGCTTTTTACAAACCGCCATTGTGCACTGGGTCAGAGAGTGTCAGAATGCACCTATGTCAGAAAGGGCCCTTTGCTCTCAGCCGTGCCCTCCATTGCTCTAGAGGTGGAAGGCACATGGCACTGCCTCCATCCTTCAATTGGAGACAAGCCATAAACTGTCTTGCCTGCAGCTCTTTAGGAAGCTGACAAACAACTCGCTTTCCACAGTCCTGTTACAGCAGACCGGGGAACTTCTCATAAAAAGTCAGCTCAAATGGCATTTCTTCCCAGCACTTAACTCGCAGCTTTAGGACTCCTGCTTCTGCCGCATTTCCACCTTGCCAACCGGGCTCAGACGAAATGCCTACATCTTCCCCTGAAGCAACTGGGCTGAGTCCCAAATGATTGAGCGTCCACGTGCTTAGGAGGCGATAGACTGCAGGCCTTTTTCCAGCCACCATTGTGCACTGCTGGAGAGAGTGTCGGAAAGCAGCTATGTCAGAAAGACCCCTTAGCTCTCAGCCGTGCCCTTCATTGCTCTAGACTTGGAATGCACAATGCACTGCCTCCCCCCCTCAAGGGGCGATAAGCCACAGACCATCGTCCTTTCAACTCTTTAGGAAGCTGAGCAAGAACTCGCTTTCAACAGTGCTCTTTCTGTGTCCTGGCAACATCTCATACAAAGGCAGCTGATATGCCATTTCTTTTCAGCGCTTAACTCGCAGATTTGGAACTTCTGCTCCTGCCACATTTCCAGCTTGCCAACCCGGCTCAGACGAAATGTCTACATCTTCTCCTTCAGCAACGGGGACGAGGCCCAGATGACTGTGCTTCCGCATGCTTAGCAGGAGCAGACAATAGGCTTTTTACAAACCGCCATTGTGCACTGGGTCAGAGAGTGTCAGAATGCACCTATGTCAGAAAGGGCCCTTTGCTCTCAGCCGTGCCCTCCATTGCTCTAGAGGTGGAAGGCACATGGCACTGCCTCCATCCTTCAATGGGAGACAAGCCATAAACTGTCTTGCCTGCAGCTCTTTAGGAAGCTGACAAACAACTCGCTTTCCACAGTCCTGTTACAGCAGACCGGGGAACTTCTCATAAAAAGTCAGCTCAAATGGCATTTCTTCCCAGCCCTTAACTCGCAGCTTTAGGACTCCTGCTTCTGCCGCATTTCCACCTTGCCAACCCGGCTCAGACGAAATGCCTACATCTTCCCCTGAAGCAACTGGGCTGAGTCCCAAATGATTGAGCGTCCACGTGCTTAGGAGGCGATAGACTGCAGGCCTTTTTCCAGCCACCATTGTGCACTGCTGGAGAGAGTGTCGGAAAGCAGCTATGTCAGAAAGACCCCTTTGCTCTCAGCCGTGCCCTTCATTGCTCTAGACTTGGAATGCACAATGCACTGGCTTCCCCCCTCAAGGGGCGATAAGCCACAGACCATCGTCCTTCCATCTCTTTAGGAAGCTGAGCAAGAACTCGCTTTCAACAGTGCTCTTTCTGTGTCCTGGAAACATCTCATACAAAGGCAGCTGATATGCCATTTCTTTTCAGCGCTTAACTCGCAGATTTGGAACTTCTGCTCCTGCCACATTTCCAGCTTGCCAACCCGGCTCAGACGAAATGTCTACATCTTCCCCTTCAGCAACGGGGACGAGGCGCAGATGACTGTGCTTCTGCATGCTTAGCAGGAGCAGACAATAGGCTTTTTACAAACCGCCATTGTGCACTGGGTCAGAGAGTGTCAGAATGCACCTATGTCAGAAAGGGCCCTTTGCTCTCAGCCGTGCCCTCCATTGCTCTAGAAGTGGAAGGCACAAAGCACTGCCTCCATCCTTCAATTGGAGACAAGCCAGCAACTGTCCTGCTTCCAGCTCTTTAGGAAGCTGGGAAAGCACTCGCATTCCACAGTGCTCTTACAGTGCCCTGGGAACGTCTCATACAAAGGCAGCTGAACACCGTGTCTTTTCAGCCCTTAACTCACCAATCTGCAACATCTGCTTCTTCCGCATTTCCACCTTGCCAAACTGGCTCAGGCGAAATGCCTACATCTTCCCCTCAAGCGACTGTGCTGATTCCCAAATGATTGAGCATCCACATGCTTAGGAGGCGATAAACTGCATGCCTTTTTCCAACCACCATTTTACACTGCTTAGAGAGCGTCGGAAAGCAGCTATGTCAGAAAGGCCCCTTTGCTCTCAGCCATGCCCTCCATTGCTCTCGAGGTGGAAGGCACAAGGCACTGGTTCTGGATCCACCCCTCAATGGGAGACAAACCACATCTTGGCCTGCTTCCAGCTCTTTAGGAAGTGGAGAAAAAACTCCCTTTCCACAGTGCTCTTACAGCGTCTTGGGAACATATACAAAGGAGGCTGAATGCTGTTTCTTTTCAGCACTTCACTCGCCAGTCTGGGACATCTGCATCCTGCAAGTTTCCACCTTGCCACCCCGGCTCAGGCGAAATGCCTACATCTTCCCCTTGAGCAATGGGGATGAGGCCCACAGGATTGTGGTTCCGCATGCTGAGTAGGAGAGAGACAATAGGCTTTTAACTTACCACGAAGTGCCACGGTTGGGAGAGTGTCAGAAAGCACCAATGGCAGAAAGACCCCTTTACTCTCAGCCGCGCCCTCCATTGCTGTAGAGGTGGAAGGCACAAAGCACTGCCTCCATGCTTCAATGGGAGACCAGCCATAAACTGTCTTGCCTCCAGCTCTTTAGGAAGCTGGGAAGGGACTCGCTTTCCACAGTGCTGTTACAGCATACGAGGAAACTCTCATACAGGGGCAGCTCAAACGCCATTTCTTCCCAGTGCTTAACTGGCCGCTTTAGGATTTCCGCATCTGCCACAGTTCCACCTTGCCAACCTGGCTCAGACGAAATGCCTACATCTTCCCCTTAAGCAACGGGGGCGAAGCCCACATGATTGTGCTTCCACATGCTTAGCAGGAGCAGACAGTAGGCTTTTTACAAACCGCCATTGTGCACTGGGTAAGAGAGTGTCAGAATGCAACTATGTCAGAAAGGGCCCTTTACTCTCAGCCGTGCCCTCCATTGCTGTAGAGGTGGAAGGCACAAGGCACTGCCTCCATCATTCAATTTGAGACAAGCCATAAACTGTCTTGCCTCCAGCTCTTTAGGAAGCTGACAAACAACTCGCTTTCCACAGTCCTGTTACAGCAGACCGGGGAACTTCTCATACAAAGGCAGCTCCAATGGCATTTCTTCCCAGCCCTTAACTCGCAGCTTTAGGACTCCTGCTTCTGCCGCAATTCCACCTGGCCGACCCGGCTCAGACGAAATGCCTACATCTTCCCCTGAAGCAACTGGGCTGAGTCCCAAATGATTGAGCGTCCACGTGCTTAGGAGGCGATAGACTGCACGCCTTCTTCCAACCACCATTGTGCACTGCTGGAGAGAGTGTCGGAAAGCAGCTATGTCAGAAAGACCCCTTTGCTCTCAGCCGTGCCCTTCATTGCTCTAGACGTGGAATGCACAATGCACTGGCTCCCCCCCTCAAGGGGCGACAAGCCACAGACCATCTTCCTTCCATCTCTTTAGGAAGCCGAGCAAGAACTCGCTTTCAACAGTGCTCTTTCTGTGTCCTGGCAACATCTCATACAAAGGCAGCTGATATGCCATTTCTTTTCAGCGCTTAACTCGCATATTTGGAACTTCTGCTCCTGCCACATTTCCAACTAGCCAACCCGGCTCAGACGAAATGTCTACATCTTCCCCTTCAGCAACGGGGACGAGGCCCAGATGACTGTGCTTCCGCATGCTTAGCAGGAGCAGACAATAGGCTTTTTACAAACCGCCATTGTGCACTGGGTCAGAGAGTGTCAGAATGCACCTATGTCAGAAAGGGCCCTTTGCTCTCAGCCGTGCCCTGCATTGCTCTAGAGGTGGAAGGCACAAAGCACTGCCTCCATCCTTCAATTGGAGACAAGCCAGCAACTGTCCTGCTTCCAGCTCTTTAGGAAGCTGGGAAAGCACTCGCATTCCACAGTGCTCTTACAGCGTCCTGGGAACGTCTCATACAAAGGCAGCTGAACACCGTGTCTTTTCAGCCCTTAACTCACCAATCTGCAACATCTGCTTCTGCCGTATTTCCACCTTGCCAACCCGGCTCAGACGAAATGCCTACATCATCCCCTGAAGCGATTGTTCTGATTCCCAAATGATTGAGCATCCACATGCTTAGGAGGCGATAAACTGCATGCCTTTTTCCAACCACCATTTTACACTGCTTACAGAGCGTCGGAAAGCAGCTATGTCAGAAAGGCCCCTTTGCTCTCAGCCATGCCCTCCATTGCTCTCGAGGTGGAAGGCACAAGGCACTGGTTCTGGATCCACCCCTCAATGGGAGACAAACCACATCTTGGCCTGCTTCCAGCTCTTTAGGAAGTGGAGAACAAACTCCCCTTGCACAGTGCTCTTACAGCGTCCTGGGAACATCTCATACAAAGGAGGCTGAACGCCGTTTCTTTTCAGCACTTCACTCGCCAGTCTGGGACATCTGCATCCTGCACGTTTCCACCTTGCCTACCCGGCTCAGACGAAATGCCTACATCTTCCCCTTGAGCAATGGGGATGAGGCCCATAGGATTGTGGTTCCACATGCTGAGGAGGACAGAGACAATAGGCTTTTAACTAACCACGAAGTGCAACGGTTGGGAGAGTGTCAGAAAGCACCTATGGCAGAAAGACCCCTTTACTCTCAGCCGCGCCCTCCATTGCTGTAGAGGCGGAAGGCACAAAGCACTGCCTCCATCCTTCAATGGGAGACAAGCCATAAACTGTCTTGCCTCCAGCTCTTTAGGAAGCTGGGAAGGAACTCGCATTCCAAGTGCTGTTACAGCATACGAGGAAATTCTCATACAGATGCAGCTCCAAAGCCATTTCTTCCATGTGCTTAACTGGCCGCTTTAGGACTTCCGCTTCTGCCACTGTTCCACATTGCCAACCCGGCTCAGAGGAAATGCCTACATCTTCCCCTTAAGCAACGGGGGCGAAGCCCACATGATTGTGCTGCCACATGCTTAGCAGGAGCAGACAATAGGCTTTTTACAAACCGCCATTGTGCACTGGGTCAGAGAGTGTCAGAATGCACCTATGTCAGAAAGGGCCCTTTGCTCTCAGCCATGCCCTCCATTGCTCTAGAGGTGGAAGGCACAAGGCACTGCCTCCATCCTTCAATTGGAGACAAGCCATAAACTGTCTTGCCTGCAGCTCTTTAGGAAGCTGACAAACAACTCGCTTTCCACAGTCCTGTTACAGCAGACCGGGGAACTTCTCATACAAAGGCAGCTCAAATGGCTTTTCTTCCCAGCCCTTAACTCGCAGCTTTAGGACTCCTGCTTCTGCCGCAATTCCACGTGGCCAACCCGGCTCAGACGAAATGCCTACATCTTCCCCTGAAGCAACTGGGCTGAGTCCCAAATGATTGAGCGTCCACGTGCTTAGGAGGCGATAGACTGCAGGCCTTTTTCCAGCCACCATTGTGCACTGCTGGAGAGAGTGTCGGAAAGCAGCTATGTCAGAAAGACCCCTTAGCTCTCAGCCGTGCCCTTCATTGCTCTAGACTTGGAATGCACAATGCACTGCCTCCCCCCCTCAAGGGGCGATAAGCCACAGACCATCGTCCTTTCAACTCTTTAGGAAGCTGAGCAAGAACTCGCTTTCAACAGTGCTCTTTCTGTGTCCTGGCAACATCTCATACAAAGGCAGCTGATATGCCATTTCTTTTCAGCGCTTAACTCGCAGATTTGGAACTTCTGCTCCTGCCACATTTCCAGCTTGCCAACCCGGCTCAGACGAAATGTCTACATCTTCCCCTTCAGCAACGGGGACGAGGCCCAGATGACTGTGCTTCCGCATGCTTAGCAGGAGCAGACAATAGGCTTTTTACAAACCGCCATTGTGCACTGGGTCAGAGAGTGTCAGAATGCACCTATGTCAGAAAGGGCCCTTTGCTCTCAGCCGTGCCCTCCATTGCTCTAGAGGTGGAAGGCACATGGCACTGCCTCCATCCTTCAATGGGAGACAAGCCATAAACTGTCTTGCCTGCAGCTCTTTAGGAAGCTGACAAACAACTCGCTTTCCACAGTCCTGTTACAGCAGACCGGGGAACTTCTCATAAAAAGTCAGCTCAAATGGCATTTCTTCCCAGCCCTTAACTCGCAGCTTTAGGACTCCTGCTTCTGCCGCATTTCCACCTTGCCAACCCGGCTCAGACGAAATGCCTACATCTTCCCCTGAAGCAACTGGGCTGAGTCCCAAATGATTGAGCGTCCACGTGCTTAGGAGGCGATAGACTGCAGGCCTTTTTCCAGCCACCATTGTGCACTGCTGGAGAGAGTGTCGGAAAGCAGCTATGTCAGAAAGACCCCTTTGCTCTCAGCCGTGCCCTTCATTGCTCTAGACTTGGAATGCACAATGCACTGGCTTCCCCCCTCAAGGGGCGATAAGCCACAGACCATCGTCCTTCCATCTCTTTAGGAAGCTGAGCAAGAACTCGCTTTCAACAGTGCTCTTTCTGTGTCCTGGCAACATCTCATACAAAGGCAGCTGATATGCCATTTCTTTTCAGCGCTTAACTCGCAGATTTGGAACTTCTGCTCCTGCCACATTTCCAGCTTGCCAACCCGGCTCAGACGAAATGTCTACATCTTCCCCTTCAGCAACGGGGACGAGGCGCAGATGACTGTGCTTCTGCATGCTTAGCAGGAGCAGACAATAGGCTTTTTACAAACCGCCATTGTGCACTGGGTCAGAGAGTGTCAGAATGCACCTATGTCAGAAAGGGCCCTTTGCTCTCAGCCGTGCCCTCCATTGCTCTAGAAGTGGAAGGCACAAAGCACTGCCTCCATCCTTCAATTGGAGACAAGCCAGCAACTGTCCTGCTTCCAGCTCTTTAGGAAGCTGGGAAAGCAATCGCATTCCACAGTGCTCTTACAGTGCCCTGGGAACGTCTCATACAAAGGCAGCTGAACACCGTGTCTTTTCAGCCCTTAACTCACCAATCTGCAACATCTGCTTCTTCCGCATTTCCACCTTGCCAAACTGGCTCAGACGAAATGCCTACATCTTCCCCTCAAGCGACTGTGCTGATTCCCAAATGATTGAGCATCCACATGCTTAGGAGGCGATAAACTGCATGCCTTTTTCCAACCACCATTTTACACTGCTTAGAGAGCGTCGGAAAGCAGCTATGTCAGAAAGGCCCCTTTGCTCTCAGCCATGCCCTCCATTGCTCTCGAGGTGGAAGGCACAAGGCACTGGTTCTGGATCCACCCCTCAATGGGAGACAAACCACATCTTGGCCTGCTTCCAGCTCTTTAGGAAGTGGAGAAAAAACTCCCTTTCCACAGTGCTCTTACAGCGTCTTGGGAACATATACAAAGGAGGCTGAATGCTGTTTCTTTTCAGCACTTCACTCGCCAGTCTGGGACATCTGCATCCTGCAAGTTTCCACCTTGCCAACCCGGCCCAGGCGAAATGCCTACATCTTCCCCTTGAGCAATGGGGATGAGGCCCACAGGATTGTGGTTCCGCATGCTGAGGAGGAGAGAGACAATAGGCTTTTAACTTACCACGAAGTGCAACGGTTGGGAGAGTGTCAGAAAGCACCAATGGCAGAAAGACCCCTTTACTCTCAGCCGCGCCCTCCATTGCTGTAGAGGTGGAAGGCACAAAGCACTGCCTCCATGCTTCAATGGGAGACAAGCCATAAACTGTCTTGCCTCCAGCTCTTTAGGAAGCTGGGAAGGGACTCGCTTTCCACAGTGCTGTTACAGCATACGAGGAAACTCTCATACAGGGGCAGCTCAAACGCCATTTCTTCCCAGTGCTTAACTGGCCGCTTTAGGACTTCCGCTTCTGCCACTGTTCCACATTGCCAACCCGGCTCAGAGGAAATGCCTACATCTTCCCCTTAAGCAACGGGGGCGAAGCCCACATGATTGTGCTGCCACATGCTTAGCAGGAGCAGACAATAGGCTTTTTACAAACCGCCATTGTGCACTGGGTCAGAGAGTGTCAGAATGCACCTATGTCAGAAAGGGCCCTTTGCTCTCAGCCATGCCCTCCATTGCTCTAGAGGTGGAAGGCACAAGGCACTGCCTCCATCCTTCAATTGGAGACAAGCCATAAACTGTCTTGCCTGCAGCTCTTTAGGAAGCTGACAAACAACTCGCTTTCCACAGTCCTGTTACAGCAGACCGGGGAACTTCTCATACAAAGGCAGCTCAAATGGCTTTTCTTCCCAGCCCTTAACTCGCAGCTTTAGGACTCCTGCTTCTGCCGCAATTCCACGTGGCCAACCCGGCTCAGACGAAATGCCTACATCTTCCCCTGAAGCAACTGGGCTGAGTCCCAAATGATTGAGCGTCCACGTGCTTAGGAGGCGATAGACTGCAGGCCTTTTTCCAGCCACCATTGTGCACTGCTGGAGAGAGTGTCGGAAAGCAGCTATGTCAGAAAGACCCCTTAGCTCTCAGCCGTGCCCTTCATTGCTCTAGACTTGGAATGCACAATGCACTGCCTCCCCCCCTCAAGGGGCGATAAGCCACAGACCATCGTCCTTTCAACTCTTTAGGAAGCTGAGCAAGAACTCGCTTTCAACAGTGCTCTTTCTGTGTCCTGGCAACATCTCATACAAAGGCAGCTGATATGCCATTTCTTTTCAGCGCTTAACTCGCAGATTTGGAACTTCTGCTCCTGCCACATTTCCAGCTTGCCAACCCGGCTCAGACGAAATGTCTACATCTTCCCCTTCAGCAACGGGGACGAGGCCCAGATGACTGTGCTTCCGCATGCTTAGCAGGAGCAGACAATAGGCTTTTTACAAACCGCCATTGTGCACTGGGTCAGAGAGTGTCAGAATGCACCTATGTCAGAAAGGGCCCTTTGCTCTCAGCCGTGCCCTCCATTGCTCTAGAGGTGGAAGGCACATGGCACTGCCTCCATCCTTCAATGGGAGACAAGCCATAAACTGTCTTGCCTGCAGCTCTTTAGGAAGCTGACAAACAACTCGCTTTCCACAGTCCTGTTACAGCAGACCGGGGAACTTCTCATAAAAAGTCAGCTCAAATGGCATTTCTTCCCAGCCCTTAACTCGCAGCTTTAGGACTCCTGCTTCTGCCGCATTTCCACCTTGCCAACCCGGCTCAGACGAAATGCCTACATCTTCCCCTGAAGCAACTGGGCTGAGTCCCAAATGATTGAGCGTCCACGTGCTTAGGAGGCGATAGACTGCAGGCCTTTTTCCAGCCACCATTGTGCACTGCTGGAGAGAGTGTCGGAAAGCAGCTATGTCAGAAAGACCCCTTTGCTCTCAGCCGTGCCCTTCATTGCTCTAGACTTGGAATGCACAATGCACTGGCTTCCCCCCTCAAGGGGCGATAAGCCACAGACCATCGTCCTTCCATCTCTTTAGGAAGCTGAGCAAGAACTCGCTTTCAACAGTGCTCTTTCTGTGTCCTGGCAACATCTCATACAAAGGCAGCTGATATGCCATTTCTTTTCAGCGCTTAACTCGCAGATTTGGAACTTCTGCTCCTGCCACATTTCCAGCTTGCCAACCCGGCTCAGACGAAATGTCTACATCTTCCCCTTCAGCAACGGGGACGAGGCGCAGATGACTGTGCTTCTGCATGCTTAGCAGGAGCAGACAATAGGCTTTTTACAAACCGCCATTGTGCACTGGGTCAGAGAGTGTCAGAATGCACCTATGTCAGAAAGGGCCCTTTGCTCTCAGCCGTGCCCTCCATTGCTCTAGAAGTGGAAGGCACAAAGCACTGCCTCCATCCTTCAATTGGAGACAAGCCAGCAACTGTCCTGCTTCCAGCTCTTTAGGAAGCTGGGAAAGCAATCGCATTCCACAGTGCTCTTACAGTGCCCTGGGAACGTCTCATACAAAGGCAGCTGAACACCGTGTCTTTTCAGCCCTTAACTCACCAATCTGCAACATCTGCTTCTTCCGCATTTCCACCTTGCCAAACTGGCTCAGACGAAATGCCTACATCTTCCCCTCAAGCGACTGTGCTGATTCCCAAATGATTGAGCATCCACATGCTTAGGAGGCGATAAACTGCATGCCTTTTTCCAACCACCATTTTACACTGCTTAGAGAGCGTCGGAAAGCAGCTATGTCAGAAAGGCCCCTTTGCTCTCAGCCATGCCCTCCATTGCTCTCGAGGTGGAAGGCACAAGGCACTGGTTCTGGATCCACCCCTCAATGGGAGACAAACCACATCTTGGCCTGCTTCCAGCTCTTTAGGAAGTGGAGAAAAAACTCCCTTTCCACAGTGCTCTTACAGCGTCTTGGGAACATATACAAAGGAGGCTGAATGCTGTTTCTTTTCAGCACTTCACTCGCCAGTCTGGGACATCTGCATCCTGCAAGTTTCCACCTTGCCAACCCGGCCCAGGCGAAATGCCTACATCTTCCCCTTGAGCAATGGGGATGAGGCCCACAGGATTGTGGTTCCGCATGCTGAGGAGGAGAGAGACAATAGGCTTTTAACTTACCACGAAGTGCAACGGTTGGGAGAGTGTCAGAAAGCACCAATGGCAGAAAGACCCCTTTACTCTCAGCCGCGCCCTCCATTGCTGTAGAGGTGGAAGGCACAAAGCACTGCCTCCATGCTTCAATGGGAGACAAGCCATAAACTGTCTTGCCTCCAGCTCTTTAGGAAGCTGGGAAGGGACTCGCTTTCCACAGTGCTGTTACAGCATACGAGGAAACTCTCATACAGGGGCAGCTCAAACGCCATTTCTTCCCAGTGCTTAACTGGCCGCTTTAGGATTTCCGCATCTGCCACAGTTCCACCTTGCCAACCTGGCTCAGACGAAATGCCTACATCTTCCCCTTAAGCAACGGGGGCGAAGCCCACATGATTGTGCTTCCACATGCTTAGCAGGAGCAGACAGTAGGCTTTTTACAAACCGCCATTGTGCACTGGGTAAGAGAGTGTCAGAATGCAACTATGTCAGAAAGGGCCCTTTACTCTCAGCCGTGCCCTCCATTGCTGTAGAGGTGGAAGGCACAAGGCACTGCCTCCATCATTCAATTTGAGACAAGCCATAAACTGTCTTGCCTCCAGCTCCTTAGGAAGCTGACAAACAACTCGCTTTCCACAGTCCTGTTACAGCAGACCGGGGAACTTCTCATACAAAGGCACCTCAAATGGCATTTCTTCCCAGCCCTTAACTCGCAGCTTTAGGACTCCTGCTTCTGCCGCAATTCCACCTTGCCAACCCGGCTCAGACGAAATGCCTACATCTTCCCCTGAAGCAACTGGTCTGATTGCCAAATGATTGAGCGTCCACGTGCTTAGGAGGTGATAGATTGCACGCCTTTTTCCAACCACCATTCTGCACTGCTGGAGAGAGTGTCGGAAAGCAGCTATGTCAGAAAGACCCCTTTGCTCTCAGCCGTGCCCTTCATTGCTCTAGACGTGGAATGCACAATGCACTGGCTCCCCCCCTCAAGAGGCGACAAGCCACAGACCATCTTCCTTCCATCTCTTTAGGAAGCTGAGCAAGAACTCGCTTTCAACAGTGCTCTTTCTGTGTCCTGGCAACATCTCATACAAAGGCAGCTGATATGCCATTTCTTTTCAGCGCTTAACTCGCAGATTTGGAACTTCTGCTCCTGCCACAATTCCACTTTGCCAACCCGGCTCAGACGAAATGTCTACATCTTCCCCTTCAGCAACGGGGACGAGGCCCAGATGACTGTGCTTCCGCATGCTTAGCAGGAGCAGACAATAGGCTTTTTACAAACCGCCATTGTGCACTGGGTCAGAGAGTGTCAGAATGCACCTATGTCAGAAAGGGCCCTTTACTCTCTGCCGTGCCCTCCATTGCTCTAGAGGTGGAAGGCACAAAGCACTGCCTCCATCCTTCAATTGGAGACAAGCCAGCAACTGTCCTGCTTACAGCTCTTTAGGAAGCTGGGAAAGCACTCGCATTCCACAGTGCTCTTACAGGGTCCTGGGAACGTCTCATACAAAGGCAGCTGAACACCGTGTCCTTTCAGCCCTTAACTCACCAATCTGCAACATCTGCTTCTGCCGCATTTCCACCTTGCC